>NW_028270174.1:47897180-48497180 GCF_037043375.1 Chiloscyllium plagiosum
ATTCATTCTGATCACAGTATCAGGGTTAGGAGTTTCAGTATTCACTCTGATCACAGTGTCAGGATTAGGAGTTTCAGTATTCACTCTGATCACAGTATCTGGATTAGGAGTTTCAGTATTCACTCTGATCACAGTGTCAAGATTAGGAGATTCAGTATTCACTCTGATCACAGTATCTGGATTAGGAGTTTCAGTATTCACTCTGATCACAGTGTCAGGATTAGGAGTTTCAGTATTCACTCTGATCACAGTACCAGGATTAGGAGTTTCAGTATTCACTCTGGTCACAGTAATCAGGATTAGGAGTTTCAGTATTCACTCTGATCACAGTACCAGGATTAGGAGTTTCAGTATTCACTCTGATCGCAGTACCAGGATTAGGAGTTTCAGTATTCACTCTGATCGCAGTATCTGGATTCCGAGTTTCAGTATTCACTCTGATCACAGTGTCAGGATTAGGAGTTTCAGTATTCACTCTGATCACAGTACCAGGATTAGGAGTTTCAGTATTCACTCTGATCACAGTATCTGGATTAGGAGTTTCAGTATTCACTCTGATCACAGTGTCAAGATTAGGAGTTTCAGTATTCACTCTGATCACAGTATCTGAATTAGGAGTTTCAGTATTCACTCTGATCACAGTACCAGGATTAGGAGTTTCAGTATTCACTCTGATCACGGTACCAGGATTAGGAGTTTCAGTATTCACTCTGATCACAGTACCAGGATTAGGAGTTTCAGTATTCACTCTGGACACAGTATCTGGATTAGGAGTTTCAGTATTCACTCTGATCACAGTACCAGGATTAGGAGTTTCAGTATTCACTCTGATCACAGTACCAGGATTAGGAGTTTCAGTATTCACTCTGATCACAGCATCATGATTAGGAGTTTCAGTATTCACTCTGATCACTGTACCAGGATTAGGAGTTTCAATATTCACTCTGATCCCAGTACCAGGATTAGGAGTTTCAGTATTCACTCTGGACACAGTACCAGGATTAGGAGTTTCAGTATTCACTCTGATCACAGTACCAGGATTAGGATTTTCAGTATTCACTCTGATCACAGTGTCAGGATTAGGAGTTTCAGTATTCACTCTGATCACAGTACCAGGATTAGGAGTTTCAGTATTCACTCTGATCACAGTATCAGGATTAGGAGTTTCAGTATTCACTCTGATCACAGTACCAGGATTAGGAGTTTCAGTATTCACTCTGATCACAGTATCAGGATTAGGAGTTTCAGTATTCACTCTGGTCACAGTACCAGGATTAGGAGTTTCAGTATTCACTCTGATCACAGTACCAGGATTAGGAGTTTCAGTATTCACTCTGATCACAGTATCAGGATTAGGAGTTTCAGTATTCACTCTGGTCACAGTACCAGGATTAGGAGTTTCAGTATTCACTCTGATCACAGTACCAGGATATGGAGTTTCAGTATTCACTCTGGTCACAGTATCTGGATTAGGAGTTTCAGTATTCACTCTGATCACAGTATCTGGATTAGGAGTTTCAGTATTCACTCTGGTCACAGTATCTGGATTAGGAGTTTCAGTATTCACTCTGGTCACAGTACCAGGATTAGGAGTTTCAGTATTCACTCTGATCACAGTACCAGGATTAGGAGTTTCAGTATTCACTCTGATCACAGTACCAGGATTAGGAGTTTCAGTATTCACCCTGGACACAGTATCTGGATTAGGAGTTTCAGTATTCACTCTGATCACAGTACCAGGATTAGGAGTTTCAGTATTCACTCTGATCACATTACCAGGATTAGGAGTTTCAGTATTCACTCTGATCACAGCATCATGATTAGGAGTTTCAGTATTCACTCTGATCACAGTACCAGGATTAGGAGTTTCAGTATTCACTCTGATCACAGTACCAGGATTAGGAGTTTCAGTATTCACTCTGGACACAGTACCAGGATTAGGAGTTTCAGTATTCACTCTGATCACAGTACCAGGATTAGGAGTTTCAGTATTCACTCTGATCACAATATCAGGATTAGGAGTTTCAGTATTCACTCTGATCACAGTACCAGGATTAGGAGTTTCAGTATTCACTCTGATCGCAGTACCAGGATTAGGAGTTTCAGTATTCACTCTGATCACAGTACCAGGATTAGGAGTTTCAGTATTCACTCTGATCACAGTACCAGGATTAGGAGTTTCAGTATTCACTCTGATCACAGCCACATGAGTAGGAGTTTCAGTATTCACTCTGATCACTGTACCAGGATTAGGAGTTTCAGTATTCACTCTGATCACAGTACCAGGATTAGGAGTTTCAGTATTCACTCTGATCACAGTGTCAGGATTAGGAGTTTCAGTATTCACTCTGATCACAGTACCAGGATTAGGAGTTTCAGTATTCACTCTGATCACAGTATCTGGATTAGGAGTTTCAGTATTCACTCTGATCACAGTGTCAAGATTAGGAGTTTCAGTATTCACTCTGATCACAGTATCTGGATTTGGAGTTTCAGTATTCACTCTGATCACAGTACCAGGATTAGGAGTTTCAGTATTCACTCTGATCACAGTACCAGGATTAGGAGTTTCAGTATTCACTCTGGACACAGTATCTGGATTAGGAGTTTCAGTATTCACTCTGATCACAGTACCAGGATTAGGAGTTTCAGTATTCACTCTGATCACAGTACCAGGGTTAGGAGTTTCAGTATTTACTCTGATCACAGTATCATGATTAGGAGTTTCAGTATTCACTCTGATCACTGTACCAGGATTAGGAGTTTCAGTATTCACTCTGATCACAGTACCAGGATTAGGAGTTTCAGTATTCACTCTGATCACAGTGTCAGGATTAGGAGTTTCAGTATTCACTCTGGTCACAGTATCTGGATTAGGAGTTTCAGTATTCACTCTGCTCACAGAATTCGGATTAGGAGTTTCAGTATTCACTCTGATCACAGTACCAGGGTTAGAAGTTTCAGTATTCACTCTGATCACAGTGTCAGGGTTGAAAAGTTTCAGAATTCAATCTGCTCACAGTACCAGGATTAGGAGTTTCAGTATTCACTCTGATCACAGTACCAGGATTAGGAGTTTCAGTATTCTCTCTGGTCACAGTATCTGGATTAGGAGTTTCAGTATTCACTCTGATCACAGTACCAGGGTTAGGAGTTTCAGTATTCACTCTGATCACAGTACCAGGATTAGGAGTTTCAGTATTCACTCTGGTCACAGTACCAGGATTAGGAGTTTCAGTCTTCACTCTGATCACAGTACCAGGATTAGGAGTTTCAGTATACACTCTGGTCACAATACCAGGATGAGGAGTTTCAGTATTCACTCTGATCACAGTACCAGGATTAGGAGTTTCAGTATTCACTCTGATCACAGTATCAGGATTAGGAGTTTCAGTATTCACTCTGATCACAGTACCAGGATTAGGAGTTTCAGTATTCACTCTGATCACAGTATCAGGATTAGGAGTTTCAGTATTCACTCTGATCACAGTACCAGGATTAGGAGTTTCAGTATTCAATCTGATCACAGTATCAGGATTAGGAGTTTCAGTATTCACTCTGATCACAGTATCTGGATTAGGAGTTTCAGTATTCACTCTGATCACAGTACCAGGATTAGGAGTTTCAGTATTCACTCTGATCACAGTACCAGGATTAGGAGTTTCAGTATTCACTCTGATCACAGTATCAGGATTAGGAGTTTCAGTATTCACTCTGATCACAGTACCAGGATTAGGAGTTTCAGTATTCACTCTGATCACAGTATCAGGATTAGGAGTTTCAGTATTCACTCTGATCACAGTACCAGGATTAGGAGTTTCAGTATTCAGTCTGCTCACAGTACCAGGATTAGGAGTTTCAGTATTCACTCTGGTCACAGTATCTGGATTAGGAGTTTCAGTATTCATTCTGATCACAGTATCAGGGTTAGGAGTTTCAGTATTCACTCTGATCACAGTGTCTGGATTAGGAGTTTCAGTATTCACTCTGATCTCAGTATCTGGATTAGGAGTTTCAGTATTCACTCTGATCACAGTGTCAAGATTAGGAGTTTCAGTATTCACTCTGATCACAGCATCTGGATTAGGAGTTTCAGTATTCACTCTGATCACAGTGTCAGGATTAGGAGTTTCAGTATTCACTCTGATCACAGTACCAGGATTAGGAGTTTCAGTATTCACTCTGGTCACAGTAATCAGGATTAGGAGTTTCAGTATTCATTCTGATCACAGTACCAGGATTAGGAGTTTCAGTATTCACTCTGATCGCAGTACCAGGATTAGGAGTTTCAGTAATCACTCTGATCACAGTATCTGGATTCCGAGTTTCAGTATTCACTCTGATCACAGTGTCAGGATTAGGAGTTTCAGTATTCACTCTGATCACAGTACCAGGATTAGGTGTTTCAGTATTCACTCTGATCACAATATCTGGATTAGGAGTTTCAGTATTCACTCTGATCACAGTGTCAAGATTAGGAGTTTCAGTATTCACTCTGATCACAGTATCTGGATTAGGAGTTTCAGTATTCACTCTGATCACAGTACCAGGATTAGGAGTTTCAGTATTCACTCTGATCACAGTACCAGGATTAGGAGTTTCAGTATTCACTCTGATCACAGTACCAGGATTAGGAGTTTCAGTATTCACTCTGGACACAGTATCTCGATTAGGAGTTTCAGTATTCACTCTGATCACAGTACCAGGATTAGGAGTTTCAGTATTCACTCTGATCACAGTACCAGGATTAGGAGTTTCAGTATTCACTCTGATCACAGCATCATGATTAGGAGTTTCAGTATTCACTCTGATCACTGTACCAGGATTAGGAGTTTCAGTATTCACTCTGATCACAGTACCAGGAGTAGGAGTTTCAGTATTCACTCTGATCACAGTACCAGGATTAGGAGTTTCAGTATTCACTCTGATCACAGTACCAGGATTAGGAGTTTCAGTATTCACTATGATCACAGTACCAGGATTAGGAGTTTCAGTATTCACTCTGATCACAGTACCAGGAGTAGGAGTTTCAGTATTCACTCTGATCACAGTGTCAGGATTAGGAGTTTCAGTATTCACTCTGATCACAGTACCAGGATTAGGTGTTTCAGTATTCACTCTGATCACAATATCTGGATTAGGAGTTTCAGTATTCACTCTGATCACAGTGTCAAGATTAGGAGTTTCAGTATTCACTCTGATCACAGTATCTGGATTAGGAGTTTCAGTATTCACTCTGATCACAGTACCAGGATTAGGAGTTTCAGTATTCACTCTGATCACAGTACCAGGATTAGGAGTTTCAGTATTCACTCTGATCACAGTACCAGGATTAGGAGTTTCAGTATTCACTCTGGACACAGTATCTCGATTAGGAGTTTCAGTATTCACTCTGATCACAGTACCAGGATTAGGAGTTTCAGTATTCACTCTGATCACAGTACCAGGATTAGGAGTTTCAGTATTCACTCTGATCACAGCATCATGATTAGGAGTTTCAGTATTCACTCTGATCACTGTACCAGGATTAGGAGTTTCAGTATTCACTCTAATCACAGTACCAGGAGTAGGAGTTTCAGTATTCACTCTGATCACAGTACCAGGATTAGGAGTTTCAGTATTCACTCTGATCACAGTACCAGGATTAGGAGTTTCAGTATTCACTCTGATCACAGTACCAGGATTAGGAGTTTCAGTATTCACTCTGATCACAGTATCAGGAATAGGAGTTTCAGTATTCACTCTGATCACAGTACCAGGATTAGGAGTTTCAGTATTCACTCTGATCACAGTATCAGGATTAGGAGTTTCAGTATTCACTCTGATCACAGTACCAGGATTAGGAGTTTCAGTATTCAGTCTGCTCACAGTACCAGGATTAGGAGTTTCAGTATTCACTCTGGTCACAGTATCTGGATTAGGAGTTTCAGTATTCATTCTGATCACAGTATCAGGGTTAGGGGTTTCAGTACTCACTCTGATCACAGTGTCAGGATTATGAGTTTCAGTATTCACTCTGATCACAGTATCTGGATTAGGAGTTTCAGTATTCACTCTGATCACAGTGTCAAGATTAGGAGTTTCAGTATTCACTCTGATCACAGTACCAGGATTAGGAGTTTCAGTATTCACTCTGGTCACAGTACCAGGATTAGGAGTTTCAGTATTCACTCTGATCACAGTACCAGGATTAGGAGTTTCAGTATTCAGTCTGCTCACAGTACCAGGATTAGGAGTTTCAGTATTCACTCTGGACACAGTATCTGGATTAGGAGTTTCAGTATTCACTCTGATCACAGTACCAGGATTAGGAGTTTCAGTATTCACTCTGATCACAGTACCAGGATTAGGAGTTTCAGTATTCACTCTGATCACAGTATCTGGATTAGGAGTTTCAGTATTCACTCTGATCACAGTGTCAAGATTAGGAGTTTCAGTATTCACTCTGATCACAGTACCAGGATTAGGAGTTTCAGTATTCACTCTGATCACAGCCACATGAGTAGGAGTTTCAGTATTCACTCTGATCACTGTACCAGGATTAGGAGTTTCAGTATTCACTCTGATCACAGTACCAGGATTAGGAGTTTCAGTATTCACTCTGATCACAGTGTCAGGATTAGGAGTTTCAGTATTCACTCTGATCACAGTACCAGGATTAGGAGTTTCAGTATTCACTCTGATCACAGTATCTGGATTAGGAGTTTCAGTATTCACTCTGATCACAGTGTCAAGATTAGGAGTTTCAGTATTCACTCTGATCACAGTATCTGGATTTGGAGTTTCAGTATTCACTCTGATCACAGTACCAGGATTAGGAGTTTCAGTATTCACTCTGATCACAGTACCAGGATTAGGAGTTTCAGTATTCACTCTGGACACAGTATCTGGATTAGGAGTTTCAGTATTCACTCTGATCACAGTACCAGGATTAGGAGTTTCAGTATTCACTCTGATCACTGTACCAGGGTTAGGAGTTTCAGTATTTACTCTGATCACAGTATCATGATTAGGAGTTTCAGTATTCACTCTGATCACTGTACCAGGATTAGGAGTTTCAGTATTCACTCTGATCACAGTACCAGGATTAGGAGTTTCAGTATTCACTCTGATCACAGTGTCAGGATTAGGAGTTTCAGTATTCACTCTGGTCACAGTATCTGGATTAGGAGTTTCAGTATTCACTCTGCTCACAGAATTCGGATTAGGAGTTTCAGTATTCACTCTGATCACAGTACCAGGGTTAGAAGTTTCAGTATTCACTCTGATCACAGTGTCAGGGTTGAAAAGTTTCAGAATTCAATCTGCTCACAGTACCAGGATTAGGAGTTTCAGTATTCACTCTGATCACAGTACCAGGATTAGGAGTTTCAGTATTCTCTCTGGTCACAGTATCTGGATTAGGAGTTTCAGTATTCACTCTGATCACAGTACCAGGGTTAGGAGTTTCAGTATTCACTCTGATCACAGTACCAGGATTAGGAGTTTCAGTATTCACTCTGGTCACAGTACCAGGATTAGGAGTTTCAGTCTTCACTCTGATCACAGTACCAGGATTAGGAGTTTCAGTATACACTCTGGTCACAATACCAGGATGAGGAGTTTCAGTATTCACTCTGATCACAGTACCAGGATTAGGAGTTTCAGTATTCACTCTGATCACAGTATCAGGATTAGGAGTTTCAGTATTCACTCTGATCACAGTACCAGGATTAGGAGTTTCAGTATTCACTCTGATCACAGTATCAGGATTAGGAGTTTCAGTATTCACTCTGATCACAGTACCAGGATTAGGAGTTTCAGTATTCAATCTGATCACAGTATCAGGATTAGGAGTTTCAGTATTCACTCTGATCACAGTATCTGGATTAGGAGTTTCAGTATTCACTCTGATCACAGTACCAGGATTAGGAGTTTCAGTATTCACTCTGATCACAGTACCAGGATTAGGAGTTTCAGTATTCACTCTGATCACAGTATCAGGATTAGGAGTTTCAGTATTCACTCTGATCACAGTACCAGGATTAGGAGTTTCAGTATTCACTCTGATCACAGTATCAGGATTAGGAGTTTCAGTATTCACTCTGATCACAGTACCAGGATTAGGAGTTTCAGTATTCAGTCTGCTCACAGTACCAGGATTAGGAGTTTCAGTATTCACTCTGGTCACAGTATCTGGATTAGGAGTTTCAGTATTCATTCTGATCACAGTATCAGGGTTAGGAGTTTCAGTATTCACTCTGATCACAGTGTCTGGATTAGGAGTTTCAGTATTCACTCTGATCTCAGTATCTGGATTAGGAGTTTCAGTATTCACTCTGATCACAGTGTCAAGATTAGGAGTTTCAGTATTCACTCTGATCACAGTATCTGGATTAGGAGTTTCAGTATTCACTCTGATCACAGTGTCAGGATTAGGAGTTTCAGTATTCACTCTGATCACAGTACCAGGATTAGGAGTTTCAGTATTCACTCTGGTCACAGTAATCAGGATTAGGAGTTTCAGTATTCATTCTGATCACAGTACCAGGATTAGGAGTTTCAGTATTCACTCTGATCGCAGTACCAGGATTAGGAGTTTCAGTAATCACTCTGATCACAGTATCTGGATTCCGAGTTTCAGTATTCACTCTGATCACAGTGTCAGGATTAGGAGTTTCAGTATTCACTCTGATCACAGTACCAGGATTAGGTGTTTCAGTATTCACTCTGATCACAATATCTGGATTAGGAGTTTCAGTATTCACTCTGATCACAGTGTCAAGATTAGGAGTTTCAGTATTCACTCTGATCACAGTATCTGGATTAGGAGTTTCAGTATTCACTCTGATCACAGTACCAGGATTAGGAGTTTCAGTATTCACTCTGATCACAGTACCAGGATTAGGAGTTTCAGTATTCACTCTGATCACAGTACCAGGATTAGGAGTTTCAGTATTCACTCTGGACACAGTATCTCGATTAGGAGTTTCAGTATTCACTCTGATCACAGTACCAGGATTAGGAGTTTCAGTATTCACTCTGATCACAGTACCAGGATTAGGAGTTTCAGTATTCACTCTGATCACAGCATCATGATTAGGAGTTTCAGTATTCACTCTGATCACTGTACCAGGATTAGGAGTTTCAGTATTCACTCTGATCACAGTACCAGGAGTAGGAGTTTCAGTATTCACTCTGATCACAGTACCAGGATTAGGAGTTTCAGTATTCACTCTGATCACAGTACCAGGATTAGGAGTTTCAGTATTCACTCTGATCACAGTACCAGGATTAGGAGTTTCAGTATTCACTCTGATCACAGTACCAGGATTAGGAGTTTCAGTATTCACTCTGATCACAGTATCAGGAATAGGAGTTTCAGTATTCACTCTGATCACAGTACCAGGATTAGGAGTTTCAGTATTCACTCTGATCACAGTATCAGGATTAGGAGTTTCAGTATTCACTCTGATCACAGTACCAGGATTAGGAGTTTCAGTATTCAGTCTGCTCACAGTACCAGGATTAGGAGTTTCAGTATTCACTCTGGTCACAGTATCTGGATTAGGAGTTTCAGTATTCATTCTGATCACAGTATCAGGGTTAGGGGTTTCAGTACTCACTCTGATCACAGTGTCAGGATTATGAGTTTCAGTATTCACTCTGATCACAGTATCTGGATTAGGAGTTTCAGTATTCACTCTGATCACAGTGTCAAGATTAGGAGTTTCAGTATTCACTCTGATCACAGTACCAGGATTAGGAGTTTCAGTATTCACTCTGGTCACAGTACCAGGTTTAGGAGTTTCAGTATTCACTCTGATCACAGTACCAGGATTAGGAGTTTCAGTATTCAGTCTGCTCACAGTACCAGGATTAGGAGTTTCAGTATTCACTCTGGACACAGTATCTGGATTAGGAGTTTCAGTATTCACTCTGATCACAGTACCAGGATTAGGAGTTTCAGTATTCACTCTGATCACAGTACCAGGATTAGGAGTTTCAGTATTCACTCTGATCACAGTATCTGGATTAGGAGTTTCAGTATTCACTCTGATCACAGTGTCAAGATTAGGAGTTTCAGTATTCACTCTGATCACAGTATCTGGATTTGGAGTTTCAGTATTCACTCTGATCACAGTACCAGGATTAGGAGTTTCAGTATTCACTCTGATCACAGTACCAGGATTAGGAGTTTCAGTATTCACTCTGATCACAGTCCCAGGATTAGGAGTTTCAGTATTCAATCTGGACACAGTATATGGATTAGGAGTTTCAGTATTCACTCTGATCACAGTACCAGGATTAGGAGTTTCAGTATTCACTCTGATCACAGTACCAGGATTAGGAGTTTCAGTATTCACTCTGATCACAGCCACATGAGTAGGAGTTTCAGTATTCACTCTGATCACTGTACCAGGATTAGGAGTTTCAGTATTCACTCTGATCACAGTACCAGGATTAGGAGTTTCAGTATTCACTCTGATCACAGTATCTGGATTCGGAGTTTCAGTATTCACTCTGATCACAGTGTCAGGATTAGGAGTTTCAGTATTCACTCTGATCACAGTACCAGGATTAGGAGTTTCAGTATTCACTCTGATCACAGTATCAGGATTAGGAGTTTCAGTATTCACTCTGATCACAGTGTCAAGATTAGGAGTTTCAGTATTCACTCTGATCACAGTATCTGGATTCGGAGTTTCAGTATTCACTCTGATCACAGTACCAGGATTAGGAGTTTCAGTATTCACTCTGATCACAGTACCAGGATTAGGAGTTTCAGTATTCACTCTGGACACAGTATCTGGATTAGGAGTTTCAGTATTCACTCTGATCACAGTACCAGGATTAGGAGTTTCAGTATTCACTCTGATCACAGTACCAGGATTAGGAGTTTCAGTATTCACTCTGATCACAGTATCAGGATTAGGAGTTTCAGTATTCACTCTGATCACAGTACCAGGATTAGGAGTTTCAGTATTCACTCTGATCACAGTATCAGGATTAGGAGTTTCAGTATTCACTCTGATCACAGTGCCAGGATTAGGAGTTTCAGTATTCACTCTGATCACAGTCCCAGGATTAGGAGTTTCAGTATTCACTCTGATCACAGTACCAGGATTAGGAGTTTCAGTATTCACTCTGATCACAGTATCAGGATTAGGAGTTTCAGTATTCACTCTGATCACAGTACCAGGATTAGGAGTTTCAGTATTCACTCTGATCACAGTATCAGGATTAGGAGTTTCAGTATTCAGTCTGCTCACACTACCAGGATTAGGAGTTTCAGTATTCACTCTGGTCACAGTATCTGGATTAGGAGTTTCAGTATTCATTCTGATCACAGTATCAGGGTTAGGAGTTTCAGTATTCACTCTGATCACAGTGTCAGGATTAGGAGTTTCAGTATTCACTCTGATCACAGTATCTGGATTAGGAGTTTCAGTATTCACTCTGATCACAGTGTCAAGATTAGGAGTTTCAGTATTCACTCTGATCACAGTATCTGGATTAGGAGTTTCAGTATTCACTCTGATCACAGTGTCAGGATTAGGAGTTTCAGTATTCACTCTGGACACAGTAATCAGGATTAGGAGTTTCAGTATTCACTCTGATCAGAGTACCAGGATTAGGAGTTTCAGTATTCACTCTGATCGCAGTACCAGGATTAGGAGTTTCAGTATTCACTCTGATCACAGTATCTGGATTCCGAGTTTCAGTATTCACTCTGATCACAGTGTCAGGATTAGGAGTTTCAGTATTCACTCTGATCACAGTACCAGGATTAGGTGTTTCAGTATTCACTCTGATCACAGTATCTGGATTAGGAGTTTCAGTATTCACTCTGATCACAGTGTCAAGATTAGGAGTTTCAGTATTCACTCTGATCACAGTATCTGGATTAGGAGTTTCAGTATTCACTCTGATCACAGTACCAGGATTAGGAGTTTCAGTATTCACTCTGATCACAGTACCAGGATTAGGAGTTTCAGTATTCACTCTGATCACAGTACCAGGATTAGGAGTTTCAGTATTCACTCTGGACATAGTATCTGGATTAGGAGTTTCAGTATTCACTCTGATCACAGTACCAGGATTAGGAGTTTCAGTATTCACTCTGATCACAGTACCAGGATTAGGAGTTTCAGTATTCACTCTGCTCACAGCATCATGATTAGGAGTTTCAGTATTCACTCTGATCACTGTACCAGGATTAGGAGTTTCAGTATTCACTCTGATCACAGTACCAGGATTAGGAGTTTCAGTATTCACTCTGGACACAGTACCAGGATTAGGAGTTTCAGTATTCACTCTGATCACAGTACCAGGATTAGGAGTTTTAGTATTCACTCTGATCACAGTACCAGGATTAGGAGTTTCAGTATTCACTCTGATCACAGTACCAGGATTAGGAGTTTCAGTATTCACTCTGATCACAGTATCAGGATTAGGAGTTTCAGTGTTCACTCTGATCACAGGACCAGGATTAGGAGTTTCAGTTTTCACTCTGATCACAGTATCAGGATTAGGAGTTTCAGTATTCACTCTGATCACAGTACCAGGATTAGGAGTTTCAGTATTCAGTCTGCTCACAGTACCAGGATTAGGAGTTTCAGTATTCACTCTGGTCACAGTATCTGGATTAGGAGTTTCAGTATTCATTCTGATCACAGTATCAGGGTTAGGAGTTTCAGTACTCACTCTGATCACAGTGTCAGGATTATGAGTTTCAGTATTCACTCTGATCACAGTATCTGGATTAGGAGTTTCAGTATTCACTCTGATCACAGTGCCAGGATTAGGAGTTTCAGTATTCACTCTGATCACAGTACCAGGATTAGGAGTTTCAGTATTCACTCTGGTCACAGTACCAGGATTAGGAGTTTCAGTATTCACTCTGATCACAGTACCAGGATTTGGAGTTTCAGTATTCACTCTGATCACAGTACCAGGATTAGGAGTTTCAGTATTCACTCTGGACACAGTATCTGGATTAGGAGTTTCAGTATTCACTCTGATCACAGTACCAGGATTAGGAGTTTCAGTATTCACTCTGATCACAGTACCAGGATTAGGAGTTTCAGTATTCACTCTGATCACAGCATCATGATGAGGAGTTTCAGTATTCACTCTGATCACAGTACCAGGATTAGGAGTTTCATTATTCACTCTGATCACAGTACCAGGATTAGGAGTTTCAGTATTCACTCTGGACACAGTACCAGGATTAGGAGTTTCAGTATTCACTCTGATCACAGTACCAGGATTAGGAGTTTCAGTATTCACTCTGATCACAGTACCAGGATTAGGAGTTTCAGTATTCACTCTGATCACAGTACCAGGATTAGGAGTTTCAGTATTCACTCTGGACACAGTATATGGATTAGGAGTTTCAGTATTCACTCTGATCACAGTACCAGGATTAGGAGTTTCAGTATTCACTCTGATCACAGTACCAGGATTAGGAGTTTCAGTATTCACTCTGATCACAGTACCAGGATTAGGAGTTTCAGTATTCACTCTGGACACAGTATCTGGATTAGGAGTTTCAGTATTCACTCTGATCACAGTACCAGGATTAGGAGTTTCAGTATTCACTCTGATCACAGTACCAGGATTAGGAGTTTCAGTATTCACTCTGATCACAGCATCATGATTAGGAGTTTCAGTATTCACTCTGATCACTGTACCAGGATTAGGAGTTTCAGTATTCACTCTGATCACAGTACCAGGATTAGGAGTTTCAGTATTCACTCTGGACACAGTACCAGGATTAGGAATTTCAGTATTCACTCTGATCACAGTACCAGGATTAGGAGTTTCAGTATTCACTCTGATCACAGTACCAGGATTAGGAGTTTCAGTATTCACTCTGATCACAGTACCAGGATTAGGAGTTTCAGTATTCACTCTGATCACAGTATCAGGATTAGGAGTTTCAGTATTCACTCTGATCACAGTATCAGGATTAGGAGTTTCAGTATTCACTCTGATCACAGTACCAGGATTAGGAGTTTCAGTATTCACTCTGATCACAGTACCAGGATTAGGAGTTTCAGTATTCACTCTGATCACAGTACCAGGATTAGGAGTTTCAGTATTCACTCTGGACACAGTATCTGGATTAGGAGTTTCAGTATTCACTCTGATCACAGTACCAGGATTAGGAGTTTCAGTATTCACTCTGATCACAGTACCAGGATTAGGAGTTTCAGTATTCACTCTGATCACAGCATCATGATTAGGAGTTTCAGTATTCACTCTGATCACTGTACCAGGATTAGGAGTTTCAGTATTCACTCTGATCACAGTACCAGGATTAGGAGTTTCAGTATTCACTCTGATCACAGTACCAGGATTAGGAGTTTCAGTATTCACTCTGGACACAGTATCTGGATTAGGAGTTTCAGTATTCACTCTGATCACAGTACCAGGATTAGGAGTTTCAGTATTCACTCTGATCACAGTACCAGGATTAGGAGTTTCAGTATTCACTCTGATCACAGCATCATGATTAGGAGTTTCAGTATTCACTCTGATCACTGTACCAGGATTAGGAGTTTCAGTATTCACTCTGATCACAGTACCAGGATTAGGAGTTTCAGTATTCACTCTGGACACAGTACCAGGATTAGGAATTTCAGTATTCACTCTGATCACAGTACCAGGATTAGGAGTTTCAGTATTCACTCTGATCACAGTACCAGGATTAGGAGTTTCAGTATTCACTCTGATCACAGTACCAGGATTAGGAGTTTCAGTATTCACTCTGATCACAGTATCAGGATTAGGAGTTTCAGTATTCACTCTGATCACAGTATCAGGATTAGGAGTTTCAGTATTCACTCTGATCACAGTACCAGGATTAGGAGTTTCAGTATTCACTCTGATCACAGTACCAGGATTAGGAGTTTCAGTATTCACTCTGATCACAGTACCAGGATTAGGAGTTTCAGTATTCACTCTGGTCACAGTACCAGGATTAGGAGTTTCAGTATTCACTCTGATCACAGTACCAGGATTTGGAGTTTCAGTATTCACTCTGATCACAGTACCAGGATTAGGAGTTTCAGTATTCACTCTGGACACAGTATCTGGATTAGGAGTTTCAGTATTCACTCTGATCACAGTACCAGGATTAGGAGTTTCAGTATTCACTCTGATCACAGTACCAGGATTAGGAGTTTCAGTATTCACTCTGATCACAGTACCAGGATTAGGAGTTTCAGTATTCACTCTGGACACAGTATCTGGATTAGGAGTTTCAGTATTCACTCTGATCACAGTACCAGGATTAGGAGTTTCAGTATTCACTCTGATCACAGTACCAGGATTAGGAGTTTCAGTATTCACTCTGATCACAGCATCATGATTAGGAGTTTCAGTATTCACTCTGATCACTGTACCAGGATTAGGAGTTTCAGTATTCACTCTGATCACAGTACCAGGATTAGGAGTTTCAGTATTCACTCTGATCACAGTACCAGGATTAGGAGTTTCAGTATTCACTCTGGACACAGTATCTGGATTAGGAGTTTCAGTATTCACTCTGATCACAGTACCAGGATTAGGAGTTTCAGTATTCACTCTGATCACAGTACCAGGATTAGGAGTTTCAGTATTCACTCTGATCACAGCATCATGATTAGGAGTTTCAGTATTCACTCTGATCACTGTACCAGGATTAGGAGTTTCAGTATTCACTCTGATCACAGTACCAGGATTAGGAGTTTCAGTATTCACTCTGGACACAGTACCAGGATTAGGAATTTCAGTATTCACTCTGATCACAGTACCAGGATTAGGAGTTTCAGTATTCACTCTGATCACAGTACCAGGATTAGGAGTTTCAGTATTCACTCTGATCACAGTACCAGGATTAGGAGTTTCAGTATTCACTCTGATCACAGTATCAGGATTAGGAGTTTCAGTATTCACTCTGATCACAGTATCAGGATTAGGAGTTTCAGTATTCACTCTGATCACAGTACCAGGATTAGGAGTTTCAGTATTCACTCTGATCACAGTACCAGGATTAGGAGTTTCAGTATTCACTCTGATCACAGTACCAGGATTAGGAGTTTCAGTATTCACTCTGGACACAGTATCTGGATTAGGAGTTTCAGTATTCACTCTGATCACAGTACCAGGATTAGGAGTTTCAGTATTCACTCTGATCACAGTAC
The DNA here is from genome assembly GCF_037043375.1 of Chiloscyllium plagiosum. NCBI lineage: Eukaryota > Metazoa > Chordata > Chondrichthyes > Orectolobiformes > Hemiscylliidae > Chiloscyllium > Chiloscyllium plagiosum. The sequence goes on from NW_028270174.1 coordinate 47,913,353, forward strand.
CAGGATTAGGAGTTTCAGTATTCACTCTGATCACAGCATCATGATTAGGAGTTTCAGTATTCACTCTGATCACTGTACCAGGATTAGGAGTTTCAGTATTCACTCTGATCACAGTACCAGGATTAGGAGTTTCAGTGTTCACTCTGGACACAGTACCAGGATTAGGAATTTCAGTATTCACTCTGATCACAGTACCAGGATTAGGAGTTTCAGTATTCACTCTGATCACAGTACCAGGATTAGGAGTTTCAGTATTCACTCTGATCACAGTACCAGGATTAGGAGTTTCAGTATTCACTCTGATCACAGTATCAGGATTAGGAGTTTCAGTATTCACTCTGATCACAGTATCAGGATTAGGAGTTTCAGTATTCACTCTGATCACAGTACCAGGATTAGGAGTTTCAGTATTCAGTCTGCTCACAGTACCAGGATTAGGAGTTTCAGTATTCACTCTGGTCACAGTATCTGGATTAGGAGTTTCAGTATTCATTCTGATCACAGTATCAGGGTTAGGAGTTTCAGTACTCAATCTGGTCACAGTGTCAGGATTATGAGTTTCAGTATTCACTCTGCTCACAGTACCAGGATTAGGAGTTTCAGTATTCACTCTGGACACAGTATCTGGATTAGGGGTTTCAGTATTCACTCTGATCACAGTACCAGGATTAGGAGTTTCAGTATTCACTCTGATCACAGTACCAGGATTAGGAGTTTCAGTATTCACTCTGGTCACAGTAATCAGGATTAGGAGTTTCAGTATTCACTCTGATCACAGTACCAGGATTAGGAGTTTCAGTATTCACTCTGATCGCAGTACCAGGATTAGGAGTTTCAGTATTCACTCTGATCACAGTATCTGGATTCCGAGTTTCAGTATTCACTCTGATCACAGTGTCAGGATTAGGAGTTTCAGTATTCACTCTGATCACAGTATCTGGATTAGGAGTTTCAGTATTCACTCTGATCACAGTACCAGGATTAGGAGTTTCTGTATTCACTCTGATCACAGTACCAGGATTAGGAGTTTCAGTATTCACTCTGGACACAGTATCTGGATTAGGAGTTTCAGTATTCACTCTGATCACAGTACCAGGATTAGGAGTTTCAGTATTCACTCTGATCACAGTACCAGGATTAGGAGTTTCAGTATTCACTCTGATCACAGCATCATGATTAGGAGTTTCAGTATTCACTCTGATCACTGTACCAGGATTAGGAGTTTCAGTATTCACTCTGATCACAGTACCAGGATTAGGAGTTTCAGTATTCACTCTGGACACAGTACCAGGATTAGGAGTTTCAGTATTCACTCTGATCACAGTACCAGGATTAGGAGTTTCAGTATTCACTCTGATCACAGTACCAGGATTAGGAGTTTCAGTATTCACTCTGATCACAGTACCAGGATTAGGAGTTTCAGTACTCATTCTGATCACAGTGTCAGGATTAGGAGTTTCAGTATTCACTCTGATCACAGTACCAGGATTAGGAGTTTCAGTATTCACTCTGATCACAGTATCAGGATTAGGAGTTTCAGTATTCACTCTGATCACAGTACCAGGATTAGGAGTTTCAGTATTCAGTCTGCTCACAGTACTAGAATTAGGAGTTTCAGTATTCACTCTGGTCACAGTATCTGGATTAGGAGTTTCAGTATTCATTCTGATCACAGTATCAGGGTTAGTAGTTTCAGTACTCACTCTGATCACAGTGTCAGGATTATGAGTTTCAGTTTTCACTCTGATCACAGTATCTCGATTAGGAGTTTCAGTATTCACTCTGATCACAGTGTCAAGATTAAGAGTTTCAGTATTCACTCTGATCACAGTACCAGGATTAGGAGTTTCAGTATTCACTCTGGTCACAGTACCAGGATTAGGAGTTTCAGTATTCACTCTGATCACAGTACCAGGATTAGGAGTTTCAGTATTCAGTCTGCTCACAGTACCAGGATTAGGAGTTTCAGTATTCACTCTGGACACAGTATCTGGATTAGGAGTTTCAGTATTCACTCTGATCACAGTACCAGGATTAGGAGTTTCAGTATTCATTCTGATCACAGTCCCAGGATTAGGAGTTTCAGTATTCACTCTGATCACAGCATCATGATTAGGAGTTTCAGTATTCACTCTGATCACAGTACCAGGATTAGGAGTTTCAGTATTCACTCTGATCACAGTACCAGGATTAGGAGTTTCAGTATTCACTCTGGACACAGTACCAGGATTAAGAGTTTCAGTATTCACTCTGATCACAGTACCAGGATTAGGAGTTTCAGTATTCACTCTGATCACAGTAGCAGGATTAGGAGTTTCAGTATTCACTCTGATCACAGTACCAGGATTAGGAGTTTCAGTATTCAATCTGGACACAGTATATGGATTAGGAGTTTCAGTATTCACTCTGATCACAGTACCTGGATTAGGAGTTTCAGTATTCACTCTGATCACAGTACCAGGATTAGGAGTTTCAGTATTCACTCTGATCACAGCCACATGAGTAGGAGTTTCAGTATTCACTCTGATCACAGTACCAGGATTAGGAGTTTCAGTATTCACTCTGATCACAGTACCAGGATTAGGAGTTTCAGTATTCACTCTGATCACAGTATCTGGATTCGGAGTTTCAGTATTCACTCTGATCACAGTGTCAGGATTAGGAGTTTCAGTATTCACTCTGATCACAGTACTAGGATTAGGAGTTTCAGTATTCACTCTGATCACAGTATCTGGATTAGGAGTTTCAGTATTCACTCTGATCACAGTGTCAAGATTAGGAGTTTCAGTATTCACTCTGATCACAGTATCTGGATTCGGAGTTTCAGTATTCACTCTGATCACAGGACCAGGATTAGGAGATTCAGTATTCACTCTGATCACAGTACCAGGATTAGGAATTTCAGTATTCACTCTGGACACAGTATCTGGATTAGGAGTTTCAGTATTCACTCTGATCACAGTCCCAGGATTAGGAGTTTCAGTATTCACTCTGATCACAGTACCAGGATTAGGAGTTTCAGTATTCACTCTGATCACAGTATCAGGATTAGGAGTTTCAGTATTCACTCTGATCACAGTACCAGGATTAGCAGTTTCAGTATTCACTCTGATCACAGTATCAGGATTAGGAGTTTCAGTATTCACTCTGATCACAGTGCCAGGATTAGGAGTTTCAGTATTCACTCTGATCACAGTCCCAGGATTAGGAGTTTCAGTATTCACTCTGATCACAGTGCCAGGATTAGGAGTTTCAGTATTCACTCTGGTCAGAGTACCCGGATTAGGAGTTTCAGTATTCACTCTGATCACAGTACCAGGATTACGAGTTTCAGTATTCACTCTGATCACAGTTTCAGGATTAGGAGTTTCAGTATTCAGTCTGATCACAGTACCAGGATTAGGAGTTTCAGTATTCACTCAGGTCACAGTATCTGGATTAGGAGTTTCAGTATTCATTCTGATCACAGTATCAGGGTTAGGAGTTTCAGTATTCACTCTGATCACAGTGTCAGGATTAGGAGTTTCAGTATTCACTCTGATCACAGTATCTGGATTAGGAGTTTCAGTATTCACTCTGATCACAGTGTCAAGATTAGGAGTTTCAGTATTCACTCTGATCACAGTATCTGGATTAGGAGTTTCAGTATTCACTCTGATCACAGTGTCAGGATTAGGAGTTTCAGTATTCACTCTGATCACAGTACCAGGATTAGGAGTTTCAGTATTCACTCTGGTCACAGTAATCAGGATTAGGAGTTTCAGTATTCACTCTGATCACAGTACCAGGATTAGGAGTTTCAGTATTCACTCTGATCGCTGTACCAGGATTAGGAGTTTCAGTATTCACTCTGATCACAGTATCTGGATTCCGAGTTTCAGTATTCACTCTGATCACAGTGTCAGGATTCGGAGTTTCAGTATTAACTCTGATCACAGTACCAGGATTAGGAGTTTCAGTATTCACTCTGATCACAGTATCTGGATTCGGAGTTTCAGTATTCACTCTGATCACAGTGTCAGGATTAGGAGTTTCAGTATTCACTCTGATCACAGTACCAGGATTAGGAGTTTCAGTATTCACTCTGATCACAGTATCTGGATTAGGAGTTTCAGTATTCACTCTGATCACAGTGTCAAGATTAGGAGTTTCAGTATTCACTCTGATCACAGTATCTGGATTCGGAGTTTCAGTATTCACTCTGATCACAGTACCAGGATTAGGAGTTTCAGTATTCACTCTGATCACAGTACCAGGATTAGGAGTTTCAGTATTCACTCTGGACACAGTATCTGGATTAGGAGTTTCAGTTTTCACTCTGATCACAGTACCAGGATTAGGAGTTTCAGTATTCACTCTGATCACAGTACCAGGATTAGGAGTTTCAGTATTCACTCTGATCACAGTATCAGGATTAGGAGTTTCAGTATTCACTCTGATCACAGTACCAGGATTAGGAGTTTCAGTATTCACTCTGATCACAGTATCAGGATAAGGAGTTTCAGTATTCACTCTGATCACAGTGCCAGGATTAGGAGTTTCAGTATTCACTCTGATCACAGTCCCAGGATTAGGAGTTTCAGTATTCACTCTGATCACAGTACCAGGATTAGGAGTTTCAGTATTCGCTCTGATCACAGTATCAGGATTAGGAGTTTCAGTATTCACTCTGATCACAGTACCAGGATTAGGAGTTTCAGTATTCACTCTGATCACAGTATCAGGATTAGGAGTTTCAGTATTCAGTCTGCTCACAGTACCAGGATGAGGAGTTTCAGTATTCACTCTGGTCACAGTATCTGGATTAGGAGTTTCAGTATTCATTCTGATCACAGTATCAGGGTTAGGAGTTTCAGTATTCACTCTGATCACAGTGTCAGGATTAGGAGTTTCAGTATTCACTCTGATCACAGTATCTGGATTAGGAGTTTCAGTATTCACTCTGATCACAGTGTCAAGATTAGGAGTTTCAGTATTCACTCTGATCACAGTATCTGGATTAGGAGTTTCAGTATTCACTCTGATCACAGTGTCAGGATTAGGAGTTTCAGTATTCACTCTGATCACAGTACCAGGATTAGGAGTTTCAGTATTCACTCTGGTCACAGTAATCAGGATTAGGAGTTTCAGTATTCACTCTGATCACAGTACCAGGATTAGGAGTTTCAGTACTCACTCTGATCGCAGTACCAGGATTAGGAGTTTCAGTATTCACTCTGATCACAGTATCTGGATTCCGAGTTTCAGTATTCACTCTGATCACAGTGTCAGGATTAGGAGTTTCAGTATTCACTCTGATCACAGTACCAGGATTAGGTGTTTCAGTATTCATTCTGATCACAGTACCAGGATTAGGAGTTTCAGTATTCACTCTGATCACAGTGTCACGATTAGGAGTTTCAGTATTCACTCTGATCACAGTATCTGGATTAGGAGTTTCAGTATTCACTCTGATCACAGTACCAGGATTAGGAGTTTCAGTATTCACTCTGATCACAGTACCAGGATTAGGAGTTTCAGTATTCACTCTGATCACAGTACCAGGATTAGGAGTTTCAGTATTCGCTCTGGACACAGTATCTGGATTAGGAGTTTCAGTATTCACTCTGATCACAGTACCAGGATTAGGAGTTTCAGTATTCACTCTGATCACAGTACCAGGATTACGAGTTTCAGTATTCACTCTGATCACAGCATCATGATTAGGAGTTTCAGTATTCACTCTGATCACTGTACCAGGATTAGGAGTTTCAGTATTCACTCTGATCACAGTACCAGGATTAGGAGTTTCAGTATTCACTCTGGACACAGTACCAGGATTAGGAGTTTCAGTATTCACTCTGATCACAGTACCAGGATTAGGAGTTTTAGTATTCACTCTGATCACAGTACCAGGATTAGGAGTTTCAGTATTCACTCTGATCACAGTACCAGGATTAGGAGTTTCAGTATTCACTCTGATCACAGTATCAGGATTAGGAGTTTCAGTATTCACTCTGATCACAGGACCAGGATTAGGAGTTTCAGTATTCACTCTGATCACAGTATCAGGATTAGGAGTTTCAGTATTCACTCTGATCACAGTACCAGGATTAGGAGTTTCAGTATTCAGTCTGCTCACAGTACCAGGATTAGGAGTTTCAGTATTCACTCTGGTCACAGTATCTGGATTAGGAGTTTCAGTATTCATTCTGATCACAGTATCAGGGTTAGGAGTTTCAGTACTCACTCTGATCACAGTGTCAGGATTATGAGTTTCAGTATTCACTCTGATCACAGTATCTGGATTAGGAGTTTCAGTATTCACTCTGATCACAGTGTCAAGATCAGGAGTTTCAGTGTTCACTCTGATCACAGTAGCAGGATTAGGAGTTTCAGTATTCACTCTGGTCTCAGTACCAGGATTAGGAGTTTCAGTATTCACTCTGATCACAGTACCAGGATTAGGAGTTTCAGTATTCACTCTGATCACAGTACCAGGATTAGGAGTTTCAGTATTCACTCTGGACACAGTATCTGGATTAGGAGTTTCAGTATTCACTCTGATCACAGTACCAGGATTAGGAGTTTCAGTATTCACTCTGATCACAGTACCAGGATTAGGAGTTTCAGTTTTCACTCTGATCACAGCATCATGATTAGGAGTTTCAGTATTCACTCTGATCACAGTACCAGGATTAGGAGTTTCAGTATTCACTCTGATCACAGTACCAGGATTAGGAGTTTCAGTATTCACTCTGGACACAGTACCAGGATTAGGAGTTTCAGTATTCACTCTGATCACAGTACCAGGATTAGGAGTTTCAGTATTCACTCTGATCACAGTACCAGGATTAGGAGTTTCAGTATTCACTCTGATCACAGTACCAGGATTAGGAGTTTCAGTATTCACTCTGGACACAGTATATGGATTAGGAGTTTCAGTATTCACTCTGATCACAGTACCAGGATTAGGAGTTTCAGTATTCACTCTGATCACAGTACCAGGATTAGGAGTTTCAGTATTCACTCTGATCACAGTACCAGGATTAGGAGTTTCAGTATTCACTCTGGACACAGTATCTGGATTAGGAGTTTCAGTATTCACTCTGATCACAGTACCAGGATTAGGAGTTTCAGTATTCACTCTGATCACAGTACCAGGATTAGGAGTTTCAGTATTCACTCTGATCATAGCATCATGATTAGGAGTTTCAGTATTCACTCTGATCACTGTAACAGGATTAGGAGTTTCAGTATTCACTCTGATCACAGTACGAGGATTAGGAGTTTCAGTATTCACTCTGGACACAGTACCAGGATTAGGAATTTCAGTATTCACTCTGATCACAGTACCAGGATTAGGAGTTTCAGTATTCACTCTGATCACAGTACCAGGATTAGGAGTTTCAGTATTCACTCTGATCACAGTACCAGGATTAGGAGTTTCAGTATTCACTCTGATCACAGTATCAGGATTAGGAGTTTCAGTATTCACTCTGATCACAGTATCAGGATTAGGAGTTTCAGTATTCACTCTGATCACAGTACCAGGATTAGGAGTTTCAGTATTCACTCTGATCACAGTACCAGGATTAGGAGTTTCAGTATTCACTCTGATCACAGTACCAGGATTAGGAGTTTCAGTATTCACTCTGGACACAGTATCTGGATTAGCAGTTTCAGTATTCACTCTGATCACAGTACCAGGATTAGGAGTTTCAGTATTCACTCTGATCACAGTATCAGGATTAGGAGTTTCAGTATTCACTCTGATCACAGCATCATGATTAGGAGTTTCAGTATTCACTCTGATCACTGTACCAGGATTAGGAGTTTCAGTATTCACTCCAATCACAGTACCAGGATTAGGAGTTTCAGTATTCACTCTGGACACAGTACCAGGATTAGGAATTTCAGTATTCACTCTGATCACAGTACCAGGATTAGGAGTTTCAGTATTCACTCTGATCACAATACCAGGATTAGGAGTTTCAGTATTCACTCTGATCACAGTACCAGGATTAGGAGTTTCAGTATTCACTCTGATCACAGTATCAGGATTAGGAGTTTCAGTATTCACTCTGATCACAGTATCAGGATTAGGAGTTTCAGTATTCACTCTGATCACAGTACCAGGATTAGGAGTTTCAGTATTCAGTCTGCTCACAGTACCAGGATTAGGAGTTTCAGTATTCACTCTGGTCACAGTATCTGGATTAGGAGTTTCAGTATTCATTCTGATCACAGTATCAGGGTTAGGAGTTTCAGTACTCAATCTGATCACAGTGTCAGGATTATGAGTTTCAGTATTCACTCTGCTCACAGTACCAGGATTAGGAGTTTCAGTATTCACTCTGGACACAGTATCTGGATTAGGGGTTTCAGTATTCACTCTGATCACAGTACCAGGATTAGGAGTTTCAGTATTCACTCTGATCACAGTACCAGGATTAGGAGTTTCAGTATTCACTCTGGTCACAGTGTCAGGATTATGAGTTTCAGTTTTCACTCTCATCACAGTATCTGGATTAGGAGTTTCAGTATTCACTCTGATCACAGTGTCAAGATTAGGAGTTTCAGTATTCACTCTGATCACAGTACCAGGATTAGGAGTTTCAGTATTCACTCTGATCACAGTATCTGGATTAGGAGTTTCAGTATTCACTCTGATCACAGTGTCAAGATTAGGAGTTTCAGTATTCACTCTGATCACCGTATCTGGATTAGGAGTTTCAGTATTCACTCTGATCACAGTACCAGGATTAGGAGTTTCAGTATTCACTCTGATCACAGTACCAGGATTAGGAGTTTCAGTATTCACTCTGGACACAGTATCTGGATTAGGAGTTTCAGTATTCACTCTGATCACAGTACCAGGATTAGGAGTTTCAGTATTCACTCTGATCACAGTACCAGGATTAGGAGTTTCAGTATTCACTCTGATCACAGCATCATGATTAGAAGTTTCAGTATTCACTCTGATCACTGTACCAGGATTAGGAGTTTCAGTATTCACTCTGATCACAGTACCAGGATTAGGAGTTTCAGTATTCACTCTGGACACAGTACCAGGATTAGGAGTTTCAGTATTCACTCTGATCACAGTACCAGGATTAGGAGTTTCAGTATTCACTCTGATCACAGTACCAGGATTAGGAGTTTCAGTATTCACTCTGATCACAGTGTCAAGATTAGGAGTTTCAGTATTCACTCTGATCACAGTATCTGGATTAGGAGTTTCAGTATTCACTCTGATCACAGTGTCAGGATTAGGAGTTTCAGTATTCACTCTGATCACAGTACCAGGATTAGGAGTTTCAGTATTCACTCTGGTCACAGTAATCAGGATTAGGAGTTTCAGTATTCACTCTGATCACAGTACCAGGATTAGGAGTTTCAGTATTCACTCTGGTCACAGTAATCAGGATTAGGAGTTTCAGTATTCACTCTGATCACAGTACCAGGATTAGGAGTTTCAGTATTCACTCTGATCGCTGTACCAGGATTAGGAGTTTCAGTATTCACTCTGATCACAGTATCTGGATTCCGAGTTTCAGTATTCACTCTGATCACAGTGTCAGGATTAGGAGTTTCAGTATTCACTCTGATCACAGTATCTGGATTAGGAGTTTCAGTATTCACTCTGATCACAGTGTCAAGATTAGGAGTTTCAGTATTCACTCTGATCACAGTATCTGGATTAGGAGTTTCAGTATTCACTCTGATCACAGTGTCAGGATTAGGAGTTTCAGTATTCACTCTGATCACAGTACCAGGATTAGGAGTTTCAGTATTCACTCTGGTCACAGTAATCAGGATTAGGAGTTTCAGTATTCACTCTGATCACAGTACCAGGATTAGGAGTTTCAGTATTCACTCTGATCGCTGTACCAGGATTAGGAGTTTCAGTATTCACTCTGATCACAGTATCTGGATTCCGAGTTTCAGTATTCACTCTGATCACAGTGTCAGGATTCGGAGTTTCAGTATTAACTCTGATCACAGTACCAGGATTAGGAGTTTCAGTATTCACTCTGATCACAGTATCTGGATTCGGAGTTTCAGTATTCACTCTGATCACAGTGTCAGGATTAGGAGTTTCAGTATTCACTCTGATCACAGTACCAGGATTAGGAGTTTCAGTATTCACTCTGATCACAGTATCTGGATTAGGAGTTTCAGTATTCACTCTGATCACAGTGTCAAGATTAGGAGTTTCAGTATTCACTCTGATCACAGTATCTGGATTCGGAGTTTCAGTATTCACTCTGATCACAGTACCAGGATTAGGAGTTTCAGTATTCACTCTGATCACAGTACCAGGATTAGGAGTTTCAGTATTCACTCTGGACACAGTATCTGGATTAGGAGTTTCAGTTTTCACTCTGATCACAGTACCAGGATTAGGAGTTTCAGTATTCACTCTGATCACAGTACCAGGATTAGGAGTTTCAGTATTCACTCTGATCACAGTATCAGGATTAGGAGTTTCAGTATTCACTCTGATCACAGTACCAGGATTAGGAGTTTCAGTATTCACTCTGATCACAGTATCAGGATAAGGAGTTTCAGTATTCACTCTGATCACAGTGCCAGGATTAGGAGTTTCAGTATTCACTCTGATCACAGTCCCAGGATTAGGAGTTTCAGTATTCACTCTGATCACAGTACCAGGATTAGGAGTTTCAGTATTCGCTCTGATCACAGTATCAGGATTAGGAGTTTCAGTATTCACTCTGATCACAGTACCAGGATTAGGAGTTTCAGTATTCACTCTGATCACAGTATCAGGATTAGGAGTTTCAGTATTCAGTCTGCTCACAGTACCAGGATGAGGAGTTTCAGTATTCACTCTGGTCACAGTATCTGGATTAGGAGTTTCAGTATTCATTCTGATCACAGTATCAGGGTTAGGAGTTTCAGTATTCACTCTGATCACAGTGTCAGGATTAGGAGTTTCAGTATTCACTCTGATCACAGTATCTGGATTAGGAGTTTCAGTATTCACTCTGATCACAGTGTCAAGATTAGGAGTTTCAGTATTCACTCTGATCACAGTATCTGGATTAGGAGTTTCAGTATTCACTCTGATCACAGTGTCAGGATTAGGAGTTTCAGTATTCACTCTGATCACAGTACCAGGATTAGGAGTTTCAGTATTCACTCTGGTCACAGTAATCAGGATTAGGAGTTTCAGTATTCACTCTGATCACAGTACCAGGATTAGGAGTTTCAGTACTCACTCTGATCGCAGTACCAGGATTAGGAGTTTCAGTATTCACTCTGATCACAGTATCTGGATTCCGAGTTTCAGTATTCACTCTGATCACAGTGTCAGGATTAGGAGTTTCAGTATTCACTCTGATCACAGTACCAGGATTAGGTGTTTCAGTATTCATTCTGATCACAGTACCAGGATTAGGAGTTTCAGTATTCACTCTGATCACAGTGTCACGATTAGGAGTTTCAGTATTCACTCTGATCACAGTATCTGGATTAGGAGTTTCAGTATTCACTCTGATCACAGTACCAGGATTAGGAGTTTCAGTATTCACTCTGATCACAGTACCAGGATTAGGAGTTTCAGTATTCACTCTGATCACAGTACCAGGATTAGGAGTTTCAGTATTCACTCTGGACACAGTATCTGGATTAGGAGTTTCAGTATTCACTCTGATCACAGTACCAGGATTAGGAGTTTCAGTATTCACTCTGATCACAGTACCAGGATTAGGAGTTTCAGTTTTCACTCTGATCACAGCATCATGATTAGGAGTTTCAGTATTCACTCTGATCACAGTACCAGGATTAGGAGTTTCAGTATTCACTCTGATCACAGTACCAGGATTAGGAGTTTCAGTATTCACTCTGGACACAGTACCAGGATTAGGAGTTTCAGTATTCACTCTGATCACAGTACCAGGATTAGGAGTTTCAGTATTCACTCTGATCACAGTACCAGGATTAGGAGTTTCAGTATTCACTCTGATCACAGTACCAGGATTAGGAGTTTCAGTATTCACTCTGGACACAGTATATGGATTAGGAGTTTCAGTATTCACTCTGATCACAGTACCAGGATTAGGAGTTTCAGTATTCACTCTGATCACAGTACCAGGATTAGGAGTTTCAGTATTCACTCTGATCACAGTACCAGGATTAGGAGTTTCAGTATTCACTCTGGACACAGTATCTGGATTAGGAGTTTCAGTATTCACTCTGATCACAGTACCAGGATTAGGAGTTTCAGTATTCACTCTGATCACAGTACCAGGATTAGGAGTTTCAGTATTCACTCTGATCATAGCATCATGATTAGGAGTTTCAGTATTCACTCTGATCACTGTAACAGGATTAGGAGTTTCAGTATTCACTCTGATCACAGTACGAGGATTAGGAGTTTCAGTATTCACTCTGGACACAGTACCAGGATTAGGAATTTCAGTATTCACTCTGATCACAGTACCAGGATTAGGAGTTTCAGTATTCACTCTGATCACAGTACCAGGATTAGGAGTTTCAGTATTCACTCTGATCACAGTACCAGGATTAGGAGTTTCAGTATTCACTCTGATCACAGTATCAGGATTAGGAGTTTCAGTATTCACTCTGATCACAGTATCAGGATTAGGAGTTTCAGTATTCACTCTGATCACAGTACCAGGATTAGGAGTTTCAGTATTCACTCTGATCACAGTACCAGGATTAGGAGTTTCAGTATTCACTCTGATCACAGTACCAGGATTAGGAGTTTCAGTATTCACTCTGGACACAGTATCTGGATTAGCAGTTTCAGTATTCACTCTGATCACAGTACCAGGATTAGGAGTTTCAGTATTCACTCTGATCACAGTATCAGGATTAGGAGTTTCAGTATTCACTCTGATCACAGCATCATGATTAGGAGTTTCAGTATTCACTCTGATCACTGTACCAGGATTAGGAGTTTCAGTATTCACTCCAATCACAGTACCAGGATTAGGAGTTTCAGTATTCACTCTGGACACAGTACCAGGATTAGGAATTTCAGTATTCACTCTGATCACAGTACCAGGATTAGGAGTTTCAGTATTCACTCTGATCACAATACCAGGATTAGGAGTTTCAGTATTCACTCTGATCACAGTACCAGGATTAGGAGTTTCAGTATTCACTCTGATCACAGTATCAGGATTAGGAGTTTCAGTATTCACTCTGATCACAGTATCAGGATTAGGAGTTTCAGTATTCACTCTGATCACAGTACCAGGATTAGGAGTTTCAGTATTCAGTCTGCTCACAGTACCAGGATTAGGAGTTTCAGTATTCACTCTGGTCACAGTATCTGGATTAGGAGTTTCAGTATTCATTCTGATCACAGTATCAGGGTTAGGAGTTTCAGTACTCAATCTGATCACAGTGTCAGGATTATGAGTTTCAGTATTCACTCTGCTCACAGTACCAGGATTAGGAGTTTCAGTATTCACTCTGGACACAGTATCTGGATTAGGGGTTTCAGTATTCACTCTGATCACAGTACCAGGATTAGGAGTTTCAGTATTCACTCTGATCACAGTACCAGGATTAGGAGTTTCAGTATTCACTCTGGTCACAGTGTCAGGATTATGAGTTTCAGTTTTCACTCTCATCACAGTATCTGGATTAGGAGTTTCAGTATTCACTCTGATCACAGTGTCAAGATTAGGAGTTTCAGTATTCACTCTGATCACAGTACCAGGATTAGGAGTTTCAGTATTCACTCTGATCACAGTATCTGGATTAGGAGTTTCAGTATTCACTCTGATCACAGTGTCAAGATTAGGAGTTTCAGTATTCACTCTGATCACCGTATCTGGATTAGGAGTTTCAGTATTCACTCTGATCACAGTACCAGGATTAGGAGTTTCAGTATTCACTCTGATCACAGTACCAGGATTAGGAGTTTCAGTATTCACTCTGGACACAGTATCTGGATTAGGAGTTTCAGTATTCACTCTGATCACAGTACCAGGATTAGGAGTTTCAGTATTCACTCTGATCACAGTACCAGGATTAGGAGTTTCAGTATTCACTCTGATCACAGCATCATGATTAGAAGTTTCAGTATTCACTCTGATCACTGTACCAGGATTAGGAGTTTCAGTATTCACTCTGATCACAGTACCAGGATTAGGAGTTTCAGTATTCACTCTGGACACAGTACCAGGATTAGGAGTTTCAGTATTCACTCTGATCACAGTACCAGGATTAGGAGTTTCAGTATTCACTCTGATCACAGTACCAGGATTAGGAGTTTCAGTATTCACTCTGATCACAGTGTCAAGATTAGGAGTTTCAGTATTCACTCTGATCACAGTATCTGGATTAGGAGTTTCAGTATTCACTCTGATCACAGTGTCAGGATTAGGAGTTTCAGTATTCACTCTGATCACAGTACCAGGATTAGGAGTTTCAGTATTCACTCTGGTCACAGTAATCAGGATTAGGAGTTTCAGTATTCACTCTGATCACAGTACCAGGATTAGGAGTTTCAGTATTCACTCTGGTCACAGTAATCAGGATTAGGAGTTTCAGTATTCACTCTGATCACAGTACCAGGATTAGGAGTTTCAGTATTCACTCTGATCGCTGTACCAGGATTAGGAGTTTCAGTATTCACTCTGATCACAGTATCTGGATTCCGAGTTTCAGTATTCACTCTGATCACAGTGTCAGGATTAGGAGTTTCAGTATTCACTCTGATCACAGTATCTGGATTAGGAGTTTCAGTATTCACTCTGATCACAGTGTCAAGATTAGGAGTTTCAGTATTCACTCTGATCACAGTATCTGGATTAGGAGTTTCAGTATTCACTCTGATCACAGTGTCAGGATTAGGAGTTTCAGTATTCACTCTGATCACAGTACCAGGATTAGGAGTTTCAGTATTCACTCTGGTCACAGTAATCAGGATTAGGAGTTTCAGTATTCACTCTGATCACAGTACCAGGATTAGGAGTTTCAGTATTCACTCTGATCGCTGTACCAGGATTAGGAGTTTCAGTATTCACTCTGATCACAGTATCTGGATTCCGAGTTTCAGTATTCACTCTGATCACAGTGTCAGGATTCGGAGTTTCAGTATTAACTCTGATCACAGTACCAGGATTAGGAGTTTCAGTATTCACTCTGATCACAGTATCTGGATTCGGAGTTTCAGTATTCACTCTGATCACAGTGTCAGGATTAGGAGTTTCAGTATTCACTCTGATCACAGTACCAGGATTAGGAGTTTCAGTATTCACTCTGATCACAGTATCTGGATTAGGAGTTTCAGTATTCACTCTGATCACAGTGTCAAGATTAGGAGTTTCAGTATTCACTCTGATCACAGTATCTGGATTCGGAGTTTCAGTATTCACTCTGATCACAGTACCAGGATTAGGAGTTTCAGTATTCACTCTGATCACAGTACCAGGATTAGGAGTTTCAGTATTCACTCTGGACACAGTATCTGGATTAGGAGTTTCAGTTTTCACTCTGATCACAGTACCAGGATTAGGAGTTTCAGTATTCACTCTGATCACAGTACCAGGATTAGGAGTTTCAGTATTCACTCTGATCACAGTATCAGGATTAGGAGTTTCAGTATTCACTCTGATCACAGTACCAGGATTAGGAGTTTCAGTATTCACTCTGATCACAGTATCAGGATAAGGAGTTTCAGTATTCACTCTGATCACAGTGCCAGGATTAGGAGTTTCAGTATTCACTCTGATCACAGTCCCAGGATTAGGAGTTTCAGTATTCACTCTGATCACAGTACCAGGATTAGGAGTTTCAGTATTCACTCTGATCACAGTATCAGGATTAGGAGTTTCAGTATTCACTCTGATCACAGTACCAGGATTAGGAGTTTCAGTATTCACTCTGATCACAGTATCAGGATTAGGAGTTTCAGTATTCAGTCTGCTCACAGTACCAGGATGAGGAGTTTCAGTATTCACTCTGGTCACAGTATCTGGATTAGGAGTTTCAGTATTCATTCTGATCACAGTATCAGGGTTAGGAGTTTCAGTATTCACTCTGATCACAGTGTCAGGATTAGGAGTTTCAGTATTCACTCTGATCACAGTATCTGGATTAGGAGTTTCAGTATTCACTCTGATCACAGTGTCAAGATTAGGAGTTTCAGTATTCACTCTGATCACAGTATCTGGATTAGGAGTTTCAGTATTCACTCTGATCACAGTGTCAGGATTAGGAGTTTCAGTATTCACTCTGATCACAGTACCAGGATTAGGAGTTTCAGTATTCACTCTGGTCACAGTAATCAGGATTAGGAGTTTCAGTATTCACTCTGATCACAGTACCAGGATTAGGAGTTTCAGTACTCACTCTGATCGCAGTACCAGGATTAGGAGTTTCAGTATTCACTCTGATCACAGTATCTGGATTCCGAGTTTCAGTATTCACTCTGATCACAGTGTCAGGATTAGGAGTTTCAGTATTCACTCTGATCACAGTACCAGGATTAGGTGTTTCAGTATTCATTCTGATCACAGTACCAGGATTAGGAGTTTCAGTATTCACTCTGATCACAGTGTCACGATTAGGAGTTTCAGTATTCACTCTGATCACAGTATCTGGATTAGGAGTTTCAGTATTCACTCTGATCACAGTACCAGGATTAGGAGTTTCAGTATTCACTCTGATCACAGTACCAGGATTAGGAGTTTCAGTATTCACTCTGATCACAGTACCAGGATTAGGAGTTTCAGTATTCGCTCTGGACACAGTATCTGGATTAGGAGTTTCAGTATTCACTCTGATCACAGTACCAGGATTAGGAGTTTCAGTATTCACTCTGATCACAGTACCAGGATTACGAGTTTCAGTATTCACTCTGATCACAGCATCATGATTAGGAGTTTCAGTATTCACTCTGATCACTGTACCAGGATTAGGAGTTTCAGTATTCACTCTGATCACAGTACCAGGATTAGGAGTTTCAGTATTCACTCTGGACACAGTACCAGGATTAGGAGTTTCAGTATTCACTCTGATCACAGTACCAGGATTAGGAGTTTTAGTATTCACTCTGATCACAGTACCAGGATTAGGAGTTTCAGTATTCACTCTGATCACAGTACCAGGATTAGGAGTTTCAGTATTCACTCTGATCACAGTATCAGGATTAGGAGTTTCAGTATTCACTCTGATCACAGGACCAGGATTAGGAGTTTCAGTATTCACTCTGATCACAGTATCAGGATTAGGAGTTTCAGTATTCACTCTGATCACAGTACCAGGATTAGGAGTTTCAGTATTCAGTCTGCTCACAGTACCAGGATTAGGAGTTTCAGTATTCACTCTGGTCACAGTATCTGGATTAGGAGTTTCAGTATTCATTCTGATCACAGTATCAGGGTTAGGAGTTTCAGTACTCACTCTGATCACAGTGTCAGGATTATGAGTTTCAGTATTCACTCTGATCACAGTATCTGGATTAGGAGTTTCAGTATTCACTCTGATCACAGTGTCAAGATCAGGAGTTTCAGTGTTCACTCTGATCACAGTAGCAGGATTAGGAGTTTCAGTATTCACTCTGGTCACAGTACCAGGATTAGGAGTTTCAGTATTCACTCTGATCACAGTACCAGGATTAGGAGTTTCAGTATTCACTCTGATCACAGTACCAGGATTAGGAGTTTCAGTATTCACTCTGGACACAGTATCTGGATTAGGAGTTTCAGTATTCACTCTGATCACAGTACCAGGATTAGGAGTTTCAGTATTCACTCTGATCACAGTACCAGGATTAGGAGTTTCAGTTTTCACTCTGATCACAGCATCATGATTAGGAGTTTCAGTATTCACTCTGATCACAGTACCAGGATTAGGAGTTTCAGTATTCACTCTGATCACAGTACCAGGATTAGGAGTTTCAGTATTCACTCTGGACACAGTACCAGGATTAGGAGTTTCAGTATTCACTCTGATCACAGTACCAGGATTAGGAGTTTCAGTATTCACTCTGATCACAGTAC
The DNA here is from genome assembly GCF_037043375.1 of Chiloscyllium plagiosum. Lineage (NCBI taxonomy): Eukaryota > Metazoa > Chordata > Chondrichthyes > Orectolobiformes > Hemiscylliidae > Chiloscyllium > Chiloscyllium plagiosum. The sequence goes on from NW_028270174.1 coordinate 47,931,343, forward strand.
CAGGATTAGGAGTTTCAGTATTCACTCTGATCACAGTACCAGGATTAGGAGTTTCAGTATTCACTCTGGACACAGTATATGGATTAGGAGTTTCAGTATTCACTCTGATCACAGTACCAGGATTAGGAGTTTCAGTATTCACTCTGATCACAGTACCAGGATTAGGAGTTTCAGTATTCACTCTGATCACAGTACCAGGATTAGGAGTTTCAGTATTCACTCTGGACACAGTATCTGGATTAGGAGTTTCAGTATTCACTCTGATCACAGTACCAGGATTAGGAGTTTCAGTATTCACTCTGATCACAGTACCAGGATTATGAGTTTCAGTATTCACTCTGATCATAGCATCATGATTAGGAGTTTCAGTATTCACTCTGATCACTGTAACAGGATTAGGAGTTTCAGTATTCACTCTGATCACAGTACCAGGGTTAGGAGTTTCAGTATTCACTCTGGTCACAGTACCAGGATTAGGAGTTTCAGTATTCAATCTGGTACCAGTACCAGGATTAGGAGTTTCAGTATTCACTCTGGTCACAGTACCAGGATTAGGAGTTTCAGGATTCACTCTGATCACAGTACCAGGATTAGGAGTTTCAGTATTCACTCTGATCACAGTATCAGGATTAGGAGTTTCAGTATTCACTCTGATCACAGTATCAGGATTAGGAGTTTCAGTATTCACTCTGATCACAGTACCAGGATTAGGAGTTTCAGTATTCACTCTGATCACAGTACCAGGATTAGGAGTTTCAGTATTCACTCTGATCACAGTACCAGGATTAGGAGTTTCAGTATTCACTCTGGACACAGTATCTGGATTAGGAGTTTCAGTATTCACTCTGATCACAGTACCAGGGTTAGGAGTTTCAGTATTCACTCTGATCACAGTATCAGGATTAGGAGTTTCAGTATTCACTCTGATCACAGCATCATGATTAGGAGTTTCAGTATTCACTCTGATCACTGTACCAGGATTAGGAGTTTCAGTATTCACTCCAATCACAGTACCAGGATTAGGAGTTTCAGTATTCACTCTGGACACAGTACCAGGATTAGGAATTTCAGTATTCACTCTGATCACAGTACCAGGATTAGGAGTTTCAGTATTCACTCTGATCACAATACCAGGATTAGGAGTTTCAGTATTCACTCTGATCACAGTACCAGGATTAGGAGTTTCAGTATTCACTCTGATCACAGTATCAGGATTAGGAGTTTCAGTATTCACTCTGATCACAGTATCAGGATTAGGAGTTTCAGTATTCACTCTGATCACAGTACCAGGATTAGGAGTTTCAGTATTCAGTCTGCTCACAGTACCAGGATTAGGAGTTTCAGTATTCACTCTGGTCACAGTATCTGGATTAGGAGTTTCAGTATTCATTCTGATCACAGTATCAGGGTTAGGAGTTTCAGTACTCAATCTGATCACAGTGTCAGGATTATGCGTTTCAGTATTCACTCTGCTCACAGTACCAGGATTAGGAGTTTCAGTATTCACTCTGGACACAGTATCTGGATTAGGGGTTTCAGTATTCACTCTGATCACAGTACCAGGATTAGGAGTTTCAGTATTCACTCTGATCACAGTACCAGGATTAGGAGTTTCAGTATTCACTCTGGTCACAGTGTCAGGATTATGAGTTTCAGTTTTCACTCTCATCACAGTATCTGGATTAGGAGTTTCAGTATTCACTCTGATCACAGTGTCAAGATTAGGAGTTTCAGTATTCACTCTGATCACAGTACCAGGATTAGGAGTTTCAGTATTCACTCTGATCACAGTATCTGGATTAGGAGTTTCAGTATTCACTCTGATCACAGTGTCAAGATTAGGAGTTTCAGTATTCACTCTGATCACCGTATCTGGATTAGGAGTTTCAGTATTCACTCTGATCACAGTACCAGGATTAGGAGTTTCAGTATTCACTCTGATCACAGTACCAGGATTAGGAGTTTCAGTATTCACTCTGGACACAGTATCTGGATTAGGAGTTTCAGTATTCACTCTGATCACAGTACCAGGATTAGGAGTTTCAGTATTCACTCTGATCACAGTACCAGGATTAGCAGTTTCAGTATTCACTCTGATCACAGCATCATGATTAGAAGTTTCAGTATTCACTCTGATCACTGTACCAGGATTAGGAGTTTCAGTATTCACTCTGATCACAGTACCAGGATTAGGAGTTTCAGTATTCACTCTGGACACAGTACCAGGATTAGGAGTTTCAGTATTCACTCTGATCACAGTACCAGGATTAGGAGTTTCAGTATTCACTCTGATCACAGTACCAGGATTAGGAGTTTCAGTATTCACTCTGATCACAGTACCAGGATTAGGAGTTTCAGTACTCACTCTGATCACAGTATCAGGATTAGGAGTTTCAGTATTCACTCTGATCACAGTACCAGGATTAGGAGTTTCAGTATTCACTCTGATCACAGTATCAGGATTAGGAGTTTCAGTATTCACTCTGATCACAGTACCAGGATTAGGAGTTTCAGTATTCAGTCTGCTCACAGTACCAGAATTAGGAGTTTCAGTATTCACTCTGGTCACAGTATCTGGATTAGGAGTTTCAGTATTCATTCTGATCACAGTATCAGGGTTAGGAGTTTCAGTACTCACTCTGATCACAGTGTCAGGATTATGAGTTTCAGTTTTCACTCTGATCACAGTATCTGGATTAGGAGTTTCAGTATTCACTCTGATCACAGTGTCAAGATTAGGAGTTTCAGTATTCACTCTGATCACAGTACCAGGATTAGGAGTTTCAGTATTCACTCTGGTCACAGTACCAGGATTAGGAGTTTCAGTATTCACTCTGGACACAGTATCTGGATTAGGAGTTTCAGTATTCACTCTGATCACAGTACCAGGATTAGGAGTTTCAGTATTCACTCTGATCACAGTACCAGGATTAGGAGTTTCAGTATTCACTCTGATCACAGCATCATGATTACGAGTTTCAGTATTCACTCTGATCACAGTACCAGGATTAGGAGTTTCAGTATTCACTCTGATCACAGTACCAGGATTAGGAGTTTCAGTATTCACTCTGGACACAGTACCAGGATTAGGAGTTTCAGTATTCACTCTGATCACAGTACCAGGATTACGAGTTTCAGTATTCACTCTGATCACATTAGCAGGATTAGTAGTTTCAGTATTCACTCTGATCACAGTACCAGGATTAGGAGTTTTAGTATTCAATCTGGACACAGTATATGGATTAGGAGTTTCAGTTTTCACTCTGATCACAGTACCAGGATTAGGAGTTTCAGTATTCACTCTGATCACAGTACCAGGATTAGGAGTTTCAGTATTCACTCTGATCACAGCCACATGAGTAGGAGTTTCATTATTCACTCTGATCACTGTACCAGGATTAGGAGTTTCAGTATTCACTCTGATCACAGTACCAGGATTAGGAGTTTCAGTATTCACTCTGATCACAGTACCAGGATTAGGAGTTTCAGTATTCACTCTGATCACAGTATCTGGATTCGGAGTTTCAGTATTCACTCTGATCACAGTGTCAGGATTAGGAGTTTCAGTATTCACTCTGATCACAGTACTAGGATTAGGAGTTTCAGTATTCACTCTGATCACAGTATCTGGATTAGGAGTTTCAGTATTCACTCTGATCACAGTGTCAAGATTAGGAGTTTCAGTATTCACTCTGATCACAGTATCTGGATTAGGAGTTTCAGTATTCACTCTGATCACAGTACCAGGATTAGGAGTTTCAGTATTCACTCTGATCACAGTACCAGGATTAGGAGTTTCAGTATTCACTCTGGACACAGTATCTGGATTAGGAGTTTCAGTATTCACTCTGATCACAGTACCAGGATTAGGAGTTTCAGTATTCACTCTGATCACAGTACCAGGATTAGGAGTTTCAGTATTCACTCTGATCACAGTATCAGGATTAGGAGTTTCAGTATTCACTCTGATCACAGTACCAGGATTAGGAGTTTCAGTATTCACTCTGATCACAGTATCAGGATTAGGAGTTTCAGTATTCACTCTGATCACAGTGCCAGGATTCGGAGTTTCAGTATTCACTCTGATCACAGTCCCAGGATTAGGAGTTTCAGTATTCACTCTGATCACAGTACCAGGATTAGGAGTTTCAGTATTCACTCTGATCACAGTATCAGGATTAGGAGTTTCAGTATTCACTCTGATCACAGTGCCAGGATTAGGAGTTTCAGTATTCACTCTGATCACAGTTTCAGGATTAGGAGTTTCAGTATTCAGTCTGATCACAGTACCAGGATTAGGAGTTTCAGTATTCACTCTGATCACAGTCCCAGGATTAGGAGTTTCAGTATTCACTCTGATCACAGTACCAGGATTAGGAGTTTCAGTATTCACTCTGATCACAGTATCTGGATTAGGAGTTTCAGTATTCACTCTGATCACAGTGTCAGGATTCGGAGTTTCAGTATTCACTCTGATCACAGTACCAGGATTAGGAGTTTCAGTATTCACTCTGGTCACAGTAATCAGGATTAGGAGTTTCAGTATTCACTCTGATCACAGTACCAGGATTAGGAGTTTCAGTATTCACTCTGATCGCTGTACCAGGATTAGGAGTTTCAGTATTCACTCTGATCACAGTATCTGGATTCCGAGTTTCAGTATTCACTCTGATCACAGTGTCAGGATTAGGAGTTTCAGTATTAACTCTGATCACAGTATCTGGATTAGGAGTTTCAGTATTCACTCTGATCACAGTATCTGGATTCGGAGTTTCAGTATTCACTCTGATCACAGTGTCAGGATTAGGAGTTTCAGTATTCACTCTGATCACAGTACCAGGATTAGGAGTTTCAGTATTCACTCTGATCACAGTATCTGGATTAGGAGTTTCAGAATTCACTCTGATCACAGTGTCAAGATTAGGAGTTTCAGTATTCACTCTGATCACAGTATCTGGATTCGGAGTTTCAGTATTCACTCTGATCACAGTACCAGGATTAGGAGTTTCAGTATTCACTCTGATCACAGTACCAGGATTAGGAGTTTCAGTATTCACTCTGGACATAGTATCTGGATTAGGAGTTTCAGTATTCACTCTGATCACAGTACCAGGATTAGGAGTTTCAGTATTCACTCTGATCACAGTACCAGGATTAGGAGTTTCAGTATTCACTCTGATCACAGTATCAGGATTAGGAGTTTCAGTATTCACTCTGATCACAGTTCCAGGATTAGGAGTTTCAGTATTCACTCTGATCACAGTATCAGAATAAGGAGTTTCAGTATTCACTCTGATCACAGTGCCAGGATTAGGAGTTTCAGTATTCACTCTGATCACAGTCCCAGGATTAGGAGTTTCAGTATTCACTCTGATCACAGTACCAGGATTAGGAGTTTCAGTATTCACTCTGATCACAGTATCAGGATTAGGAGTTTCAGTATTCACTCTGATCACAGTACCAGGATTAGGAGTTTCAGTATTCACTCTGATCACAGTATCAGGATTAGGAGTTTCAGTATTCAGTCTGCTCACAGTACCAGGATGAGGAGTTTCAGTATTCACTGTGGTCACAGTATCTGGATTAGGAGTTTCAGTATTCATTCTGATCACAGTATCAGGGTTCGGAGTTTCAGTATTCACTCTGATCACAGTGTCAGGATTAGGAGTTTCAGTATTCACTCTGATCACAGTATCTGGATTAGGAGTTTCAGTATTCACTCTGATCACAGTGTCAAGATTAGGAGTTTCAGTATTCACTCTGATCACAGTATCTGGATTAGGAGTTTCAGTATTCACTCTGATCACAGTGTCAGGATTAGGAGTTTCAGTATTCACTCTGATCACAGTACCAGGATTAGGAGTTTCAGTATTCACTCTGGTCACAGTAATCAGGATTAGGAGTTTCAGTATTCACTCTGATCACAGTACCAGGATTAGGAGTTTCAGTATTCACTCTGATCGCAGTACCAGGATTAGGAGTTTCAGTATTCACTCTGATCACAGTATCTGGATTCCGAGTTTCAGTATTCACTCTGATCACAGTGTCAGGATTAGGAGTTTCAGTATTCACTCTGATCACAGTACCAGGATTAGGTGTTTCAGTATTCACTCTGATCACAGTATCTGGATTAGGAGTTTCAGTATTCACTCTGATCACAGTGTCAAGATTAGGAGTTTCAGTATTCACTCTGATCGCAGTATCTGGATTAGGAGTTTCAGTATTCACTCTGATCACAGTACCAGGATTAGGAGTTTCAGTATTCACTCTGATCACAGTACCAGGATTAGGAGTTTCAGTATTCACTCTGATCACAGTACCAGGATTAGGAGTTTCAGTATTCACTCTGGACACAGTATCTGGATTAGGAGTTTCAGTATTCGCTCTGATCACAGTACCAGGATTAGGAGTTTCAGTATTCACTCTGATCACAGTACCAGGATTAGGAGTTTCAGTATTCACTCTGATCACAGCATCATGATTAGGAGTTTCAGTATTCACTCTGATCACTGTACCAGGATTAGGAGTTTCAGTATTCACTCTGATCACAGTACCAGGATTAGGAGTTTCAGTATTCACTCTGGACACAGTACCAGGATTAGGAGTTTCAGTATTCACTCTGATCACAGTACCAGGATTAGGAGTTTTAGTATTCACTCTGATCACAGTACCAGGATTAGGAGTTTCAGTATTCACTCTGATCACAGTACCAGGATTAGGAGTTTCAGTATTCACTCTGATCACAGTATCAGGATTAGGAGTTTCAGTATTCACTCTGATCACAGGACCAGGATTAGGAGTTTCAGTATTCACTCTGATCACAGTACCAGGATTAGGTGTTTCAGTATTCATTCTGATCACAGTACCAGGATTAGGAGTTTCAGTATTCACTCTGATCACAGTGTCACGATTAGGAGTTTCAGTATTCACTCTGATCACAGTATCTGGATTAGGAGTTTCAGTATTCACTCTGATCACAGTACCAGGATTAGGAGTTTCAGTATTCACTCTGATCACAGTACCAGGATTAGGAGTTTCAGTATTCACTCTGATCACAGTACCAGGATTAGGAGTTTCAGTATTCGCTCTGGACACAGTATCTGGATTAGGAGTTTCAGTATTCACTCTGATCACAGTACCAGGATTAGGAGTTTCAGTATTCACTCTGATCACAGTACCAGGATTACGAGTTTCAGTATTCACTCTGATCACAGCATCATGATTAGGAGTTTCAGTATTCACTCTGATCACTGTACCAGGATTAGGAGTTTCAGTATTCACTCTGATCACAGTACCAGGATTAGGAGTTTCAGTATTCACTCTGGACACAGTACCAGGATTAGGAGTTTCAGTATTCACTCTGATCACAGTACCAGGATTAGGAGTTTTAGTATTCACTCTGATCACAGTACCAGGATTAGGAGTTTCAGTATTCACTCTGATCACAGTACCAGGATTAGGAGTTTCAGTATTCACTCTGATCACAGTATCAGGATTAGGAGTTTCAGTATTCACTCTGATCACAGGACCAGGATTAGGAGTTTCAGTATTCACTCTGATCACAGTATCAGGATTAGGAGTTTCAGTATTCACTCTGATCACAGTACCAGGATTAGGAGTTTCAGTATTCAGTCTGCTCACAGTACCAGGATTAGGAGTTTCAGTATTCACTCTGGTCACAGTATCTGGATTAGGAGTTTCAGTATTCATTCTGATCACAGTATCAGGGTTAGGAGTTTCAGTACTCACTCTGATCACAGTGTCAGGATTATGAGTTTCAGTATTCACTCTGATCACAGTATCTGGATTAGGAGTTTCAGTATTCACTCTGATCACAGTGTCAAGATCAGGAGTTTCAGTGTTCACTCTGATCACAGTAGCAGGATTAGGAGTTTCAGTATTCACTCTGGTCACAGTACCAGGATTAGGAGTTTCAGTATTCACTCTGATCACAGTACCAGGATTAGGAGTTTCAGTATTCACTCTGATCACAGTACCAGGATTAGGAGTTTCAGTATTCACTCTGGACACAGTATCTGGATTAGGAGTTTCAGTATTCACTCTGATCACAGTACCAGGATTAGGAGTTTCAGTATTCACTCTGATCACAGTACCAGGATTAGGAGTTTCAGTTTTCACTCTGATCACAGCATCATGATTAGGAGTTTCAGTATTCACTCTGATCACAGTACCAGGATTAGGAGTTTCAGTATTCACTCTGATCACAGTACCAGGATTAGGAGTTTCAGTATTCACTCTGGACACAGTACCAGGATTAGGAGTTTCAGTATTCACTCTGATCACAGTACCAGGATTAGGAGTTTCAGTATTCACTCTGATCACAGTACCAGGATTAGGAGTTTCAGTATTCACTCTGATCACAGTACCAGGATTAGGAGTTTCAGTATTCACTCTGGACACAGTATATGGATTAGGAGTTTCAGTATTCACTCTGATCACAGTACCAGGATTAGGAGTTTCAGTATTCACTCTGATCACAGTACCAGGATTAGGAGTTTCAGTATTCACTCTGATCACAGTACCAGGATTAGGAGTTTCAGTATTCACTCTGGACACAGTATCTGGATTAGGAGTTTCAGTATTCACTCTGATCACAGTACCAGGATTAGGAGTTTCAGTATTCACTCTGATCACAGTACCAGGATTATGAGTTTCAGTATTCACTCTGATCATAGCATCATGATTAGGAGTTTCAGTATTCACTCTGATCACTGTAACAGGATTAGGAGTTTCAGTATTCACTCTGATCACAGTACCAGGGTTAGGAGTTTCAGTATTCACTCTGGTCACAGTACCAGGATTAGGAGTTTCAGTATTCAATCTGGTACCAGTACCAGGATTAGGAGTTTCAGTATTCACTCTGGTCACAGTACCAGGATTAGGAGTTTCAGGATTCACTCTGATCACAGTACCAGGATTAGGAGTTTCAGTATTCACTCTGATCACAGTATCAGGATTAGGAGTTTCAGTATTCACTCTGATCACAGTATCAGGATTAGGAGTTTCAGTATTCACTCTGATCACAGTACCAGGATTAGGAGTTTCAGTATTCACTCTGATCACAGTACCAGGATTAGGAGTTTCAGTATTCACTCTGATCACAGTACCAGGATTAGGAGTTTCAGTATTCACTCTGGACACAGTATCTGGATTAGGAGTTTCAGTATTCACTCTGATCACAGTACCAGGGTTAGGAGTTTCAGTATTCACTCTGATCACAGTATCAGGATTAGGAGTTTCAGTATTCACTCTGATCACAGCATCATGATTAGGAGTTTCAGTATTCACTCTGATCACTGTACCAGGATTAGGAGTTTCAGTATTCACTCCAATCACAGTACCAGGATTAGGAGTTTCAGTATTCACTCTGGACACAGTACCAGGATTAGGAATTTCAGTATTCACTCTGATCACAGTACCAGGATTAGGAGTTTCAGTATTCACTCTGATCACAATACCAGGATTAGGAGTTTCAGTATTCACTCTGATCACAGTACCAGGATTAGGAGTTTCAGTATTCACTCTGATCACAGTATCAGGATTAGGAGTTTCAGTATTCACTCTGATCACAGTATCAGGATTAGGAGTTTCAGTATTCACTCTGATCACAGTACCAGGATTAGGAGTTTCAGTATTCAGTCTGCTCACAGTACCAGGATTAGGAGTTTCAGTATTCACTCTGGTCACAGTATCTGGATTAGGAGTTTCAGTATTCATTCTGATCACAGTATCAGGGTTAGGAGTTTCAGTACTCAATCTGATCACAGTGTCAGGATTATGCGTTTCAGTATTCACTCTGCTCACAGTACCAGGATTAGGAGTTTCAGTATTCACTCTGGACACAGTATCTGGATTAGGGGTTTCAGTATTCACTCTGATCACAGTACCAGGATTAGGAGTTTCAGTATTCACTCTGATCACAGTACCAGGATTAGGAGTTTCAGTATTCACTCTGGTCACAGTGTCAGGATTATGAGTTTCAGTTTTCACTCTCATCACAGTATCTGGATTAGGAGTTTCAGTATTCACTCTGATCACAGTGTCAAGATTAGGAGTTTCAGTATTCACTCTGATCACAGTACCAGGATTAGGAGTTTCAGTATTCACTCTGATCACAGTATCTGGATTAGGAGTTTCAGTATTCACTCTGATCACAGTGTCAAGATTAGGAGTTTCAGTATTCACTCTGATCACCGTATCTGGATTAGGAGTTTCAGTATTCACTCTGATCACAGTACCAGGATTAGGAGTTTCAGTATTCACTCTGATCACAGTACCAGGATTAGGAGTTTCAGTATTCACTCTGGACACAGTATCTGGATTAGGAGTTTCAGTATTCACTCTGATCACAGTACCAGGATTAGGAGTTTCAGTATTCACTCTGATCACAGTACCAGGATTAGCAGTTTCAGTATTCACTCTGATCACAGCATCATGATTAGAAGTTTCAGTATTCACTCTGATCACTGTACCAGGATTAGGAGTTTCAGTATTCACTCTGATCACAGTACCAGGATTAGGAGTTTCAGTATTCACTCTGGACACAGTACCAGGATTAGGAGTTTCAGTATTCACTCTGATCACAGTACCAGGATTAGGAGTTTCAGTATTCACTCTGATCACAGTACCAGGATTAGGAGTTTCAGTATTCACTCTGATCACAGTACCAGGATTAGGAGTTTCAGTACTCACTCTGATCACAGTATCAGGATTAGGAGTTTCAGTATTCACTCTGATCACAGTACCAGGATTAGGAGTTTCAGTATTCACTCTGATCACAGTATCAGGATTAGGAGTTTCAGTATTCACTCTGATCACAGTACCAGGATTAGGAGTTTCAGTATTCAGTCTGCTCACAGTACCAGAATTAGGAGTTTCAGTATTCACTCTGGTCACAGTATCTGGATTAGGAGTTTCAGTATTCATTCTGATCACAGTATCAGGGTTAGGAGTTTCAGTACTCACTCTGATCACAGTGTCAGGATTATGAGTTTCAGTTTTCACTCTGATCACAGTATCTGGATTAGGAGTTTCAGTATTCACTCTGATCACAGTGTCAAGATTAGGAGTTTCAGTATTCACTCTGATCACAGTACCAGGATTAGGAGTTTCAGTATTCACTCTGGTCACAGTACCAGGATTAGGAGTTTCAGTATTCACTCTGGACACAGTATCTGGATTAGGAGTTTCAGTATTCACTCTGATCACAGTACCAGGATTAGGAGTTTCAGTATTCACTCTGATCACAGTACCAGGATTAGGAGTTTCAGTATTCACTCTGATCACAGCATCATGATTACGAGTTTCAGTATTCACTCTGATCACAGTACCAGGATTAGGAGTTTCAGTATTCACTCTGATCACAGTACCAGGATTAGGAGTTTCAGTATTCACTCTGGACACAGTACCAGGATTAGGAGTTTCAGTATTCACTCTGATCACAGTACCAGGATTACGAGTTTCAGTATTCACTCTGATCACATTAGCAGGATTAGTAGTTTCAGTATTCACTCTGATCACAGTACCAGGATTAGGAGTTTTAGTATTCAATCTGGACACAGTATATGGATTAGGAGTTTCAGTTTTCACTCTGATCACAGTACCAGGATTAGGAGTTTCAGTATTCACTCTGATCACAGTACCAGGATTAGGAGTTTCAGTATTCACTCTGATCACAGCCACATGAGTAGGAGTTTCATTATTCACTCTGATCACTGTACCAGGATTAGGAGTTTCAGTATTCACTCTGATCACAGTACCAGGATTAGGAGTTTCAGTATTCACTCTGATCACAGTACCAGGATTAGGAGTTTCAGTATTCACTCTGATCACAGTATCTGGATTCGGAGTTTCAGTATTCACTCTGATCACAGTGTCAGGATTAGGAGTTTCAGTATTCACTCTGATCACAGTACTAGGATTAGGAGTTTCAGTATTCACTCTGATCACAGTATCTGGATTAGGAGTTTCAGTATTCACTCTGATCACAGTGTCAAGATTAGGAGTTTCAGTATTCACTCTGATCACAGTATCTGGATTAGGAGTTTCAGTATTCACTCTGATCACAGTACCAGGATTAGGAGTTTCAGTATTCACTCTGATCACAGTACCAGGATTAGGAGTTTCAGTATTCACTCTGGACACAGTATCTGGATTAGGAGTTTCAGTATTCACTCTGATCACAGTACCAGGATTAGGAGTTTCAGTATTCACTCTGATCACAGTACCAGGATTAGGAGTTTCAGTATTCACTCTGATCACAGTATCAGGATTAGGAGTTTCAGTATTCACTCTGATCACAGTACCAGGATTAGGAGTTTCAGTATTCACTCTGATCACAGTATCAGGATTAGGAGTTTCAGTATTCACTCTGATCACAGTGCCAGGATTCGGAGTTTCAGTATTCACTCTGATCACAGTCCCAGGATTAGGAGTTTCAGTATTCACTCTGATCACAGTACCAGGATTAGGAGTTTCAGTATTCACTCTGATCACAGTATCAGGATTAGGAGTTTCAGTATTCACTCTGATCACAGTGCCAGGATTAGGAGTTTCAGTATTCACTCTGATCACAGTTTCAGGATTAGGAGTTTCAGTATTCAGTCTGATCACAGTACCAGGATTAGGAGTTTCAGTATTCACTCTGATCACAGTCCCAGGATTAGGAGTTTCAGTATTCACTCTGATCACAGTACCAGGATTAGGAGTTTCAGTATTCACTCTGATCACAGTATCTGGATTAGGAGTTTCAGTATTCACTCTGATCACAGTGTCAGGATTCGGAGTTTCAGTATTCACTCTGATCACAGTACCAGGATTAGGAGTTTCAGTATTCACTCTGGTCACAGTAATCAGGATTAGGAGTTTCAGTATTCACTCTGATCACAGTACCAGGATTAGGAGTTTCAGTATTCACTCTGATCGCTGTACCAGGATTAGGAGTTTCAGTATTCACTCTGATCACAGTATCTGGATTCCGAGTTTCAGTATTCACTCTGATCACAGTGTCAGGATTAGGAGTTTCAGTATTAACTCTGATCACAGTATCTGGATTAGGAGTTTCAGTATTCACTCTGATCACAGTATCTGGATTCGGAGTTTCAGTATTCACTCTGATCACAGTGTCAGGATTAGGAGTTTCAGTATTCACTCTGATCACAGTACCAGGATTAGGAGTTTCAGTATTCACTCTGATCACAGTATCTGGATTAGGAGTTTCAGAATTCACTCTGATCACAGTGTCAAGATTAGGAGTTTCAGTATTCACTCTGATCACAGTATCTGGATTCGGAGTTTCAGTATTCACTCTGATCACAGTACCAGGATTAGGAGTTTCAGTATTCACTCTGATCACAGTACCAGGATTAGGAGTTTCAGTATTCACTCTGGACATAGTATCTGGATTAGGAGTTTCAGTATTCACTCTGATCACAGTACCAGGATTAGGAGTTTCAGTATTCACTCTGATCACAGTACCAGGATTAGGAGTTTCAGTATTCACTCTGATCACAGTATCAGGATTAGGAGTTTCAGTATTCACTCTGATCACAGTTCCAGGATTAGGAGTTTCAGTATTCACTCTGATCACAGTATCAGAATAAGGAGTTTCAGTATTCACTCTGATCACAGTGCCAGGATTAGGAGTTTCAGTATTCACTCTGATCACAGTCCCAGGATTAGGAGTTTCAGTATTCACTCTGATCACAGTACCAGGATTAGGAGTTTCAGTATTCACTCTGATCACAGTATCAGGATTAGGAGTTTCAGTATTCACTCTGATCACAGTACCAGGATTAGGAGTTTCAGTATTCACTCTGATCACAGTATCAGGATTAGGAGTTTCAGTATTCAGTCTGCTCACAGTACCAGGATGAGGAGTTTCAGTATTCACTGTGGTCACAGTATCTGGATTAGGAGTTTCAGTATTCATTCTGATCACAGTATCAGGGTTCGGAGTTTCAGTATTCACTCTGATCACAGTGTCAGGATTAGGAGTTTCAGTATTCACTCTGATCACAGTATCTGGATTAGGAGTTTCAGTATTCACTCTGATCACAGTGTCAAGATTAGGAGTTTCAGTATTCACTCTGATCACAGTATCTGGATTAGGAGTTTCAGTATTCACTCTGATCACAGTGTCAGGATTAGGAGTTTCAGTATTCACTCTGATCACAGTACCAGGATTAGGAGTTTCAGTATTCACTCTGGTCACAGTAATCAGGATTAGGAGTTTCAGTATTCACTCTGATCACAGTACCAGGATTAGGAGTTTCAGTATTCACTCTGATCGCAGTACCAGGATTAGGAGTTTCAGTATTCACTCTGATCACAGTATCTGGATTCCGAGTTTCAGTATTCACTCTGATCACAGTGTCAGGATTAGGAGTTTCAGTATTCACTCTGATCACAGTACCAGGATTAGGTGTTTCAGTATTCACTCTGATCACAGTATCTGGATTAGGAGTTTCAGTATTCACTCTGATCACAGTGTCAAGATTAGGAGTTTCAGTATTCACTCTGATCGCAGTATCTGGATTAGGAGTTTCAGTATTCACTCTGATCACAGTACCAGGATTAGGAGTTTCAGTATTCACTCTGATCACAGTACCAGGATTAGGAGTTTCAGTATTCACTCTGATCACAGTACCAGGATTAGGAGTTTCAGTATTCACTCTGGACACAGTATCTGGATTAGGAGTTTCAGTATTCACTCTGATCACAGTACCAGGATTAGGAGTTTCAGTATTCACTCTGATCACAGTACCAGGATTAGGAGTTTCAGTATTCACTCTGATCACAGCATCATGATTAGGAGTTTCAGTATTCACTCTGATCACTGTACCAGGATTAGGAGTTTCAGTATTCACTCTGATCACAGTACCAGGATTAGGAGTTTCAGTATTCACTCTGGACACAGTACCAGGATTAGGAGTTTCAGTATTCACTCTGATCACAGTACCAGGATTAGGAGTTTTAGTATTCACTCTGATCACAGTACCAGGATTAGGAGTTTCAGTATTCACTCTGATCACAGTACCAGGATTAGGAGTTTCAGTATTCACTCTGATCACAGTATCAGGATTAGGAGTTTCAGTATTCACTCTGATCACAGGACCAGGATTAGGAGTTTCAGTATTCACTCTGATCACAGTATCAGGATTAGGAGTTTCAGTATTCACTCTGATCACAGTACCAGGATTAGGAGTTTCAGTATTCACTCTGATCACAGTACCAGGATTAGGTGTTTCAGTATTCACTCTGATCACAGTATCTGGATTAGGAGTTTCAGTATTCACTCTGATCACAGTGTCAAGATTAGGAGTTTCAGTATTCACTCTGATCACAGTATCTGGATTAGGAGTTTCAGTATTCACTCTGATCACAGTACCAGGATTATGAGTTTCAGTATTCACTCTGATCACAGTACCAGGATTAGGAGTTTCAGTATTCACTCTGATCACAGTACCAGGATTAGGAGTTTCAGTATTCACTCTGGACACAGTATCTGGATTAGGAGTTTCAGTATTCACTCTGATCACAGTACCAGGATTAGGAGTTTCAGTATTCACTCTGATCACAGTACCAGGATTAGGAGTTTCAGTATTCACTCTGATCACAGCATCATGATTAGGAGTTTCAGTATTCACTCTGATCACTGTACCAGGATTAGGAGTTTCAGTATTCACTCTGATCACAGTACCAGGATTAGGAGTTTCAGTATTCACTCTGGACACAGTACCAGGATTAGGAGTTTCAGTATTCACTCTGATCACAGTACCAGGATTAGGAGTTTTAGTATTCACTCTGATCACAGTACCAGGATTAGGAGTTTCAGTATTCACTCTGATCACAGTACCAGGATTAGGAGTTTCAGTATTCACTCTGATCACAGTATCAGGATTAGGAGTTTCAGTATTCACTCTGATCACAGGACCAGGATTAGGAGTTTCAGTATTCACTCTGATCACAGTATCAGGATTAGGAGTTTCAGTATTCACTCTGATCACAGTACCAGGATTAGGAGTTTCAGTATTCAGTCTGCTCACAGTACCAGGATTAGGAGTTTCAGTATTCACTCTGGTCACAGTATCTGGATTAGGAGTTTCAGTATTCATTCTGATCACAGTATCAGGGTTAGGAGTTTCAGTACTCACTCTGATCACAGTGTCAGGATTATGAGTTTCAGTATTCACTCTGATCACAGTATCTGGATTAGGAGTTTCAGTATTCACTCTGATCACAGTGTCAAGATTAGGAGTTTCAGTATTCACTCTGATCACAGTAGCAGGATTAGGAGTTTCAGTATTCACTCTGGTCACAGTACCAGGATTAGGAGTTTCAGTGTTCACTCTGATCACAGTACCAGGATTAGGAGTTTCAGTATTCACTCTGATCACAGTACCAGGATTAGGAGTTTCAGTATTCACTCTGGACACAGTATCTGGATTAGGAGTTTCAGTATTCACTCTGATCACAGTACCAGGATTAGGAGTTTCAGTATTCACTCTGATCACAGTACCAGGATTAGGAGTTTCAGTATTCACTCTGATCACAGCATCATGATTATGAGTTTCAGTATTCACTCTGATCACAGTACCAGGATTAGGAGTTTCAGTATTCACTCTGATCACAGTACCAGGATGAGGAGTTTCAGTATTCACTCTGGACACAGTACCAGGATTAGGAGTTTCAGTATTCACTCTGGACACAGTATATGGATTAGGAGTTTCAGTATTCACTCTGATCACAGTACCAGGATTAGGAGTTTCAGTATTCACTCTGATCACAGTACCAGGATTAGGAGTTTCAGTATTCACTCTGATCACAGTACCAGGATTAGGAGTTTCAGTATTCACTCTGGACGCAGTATCTGGATTAGGAGTTTCAGTATTCACTCTGATCACAGTACCAGGATTAGGAGTTTCAGTATTCACTCTGATCACAGTACCAGGATTAGGAGTTTCAGTATTCACTCCGATCACAGCATCATGGTTAGGAGTTTCAGTATTCACTCTGATCACTGTACCAGGATTAGGAGTTTCAGTATTCACTCTGATCACAGTACCAGGATTAGGAGTTTCAGTATTCACTCTGGACACAGTACCAGGATTAGGAGTTTCAGTATTCACTCTGATCACAGTACCAGGATTAGGAGTTTCAGTATTCACTCTGATCACAGTACCAGGATTAGGAGTTTCAGTATTCACTCTGGACACAGTATATGGATTAGGAGTTTCAGTATTCACTCTGATCACAGTACCAGGATTAGGAGTTTCAGTATTCACTCTGATCACAGTACCAGGATTAGGAGTTTCAGTATTCACTCTGATCACAGTACCAGGATTAGGAGTTTCAGTATTCACTCTGGACGCAGTATCTGGATTAGGAGTTTCAGTATTCACTCTGATCACAGTACCAGGATTAGGAGTTTCAGTATTCACTCTGATCACAGTACCAGGATTAGGAGTTTCAGTATTCACTCCGATCACAGCATCATGATTAGGAGTTTCAGTATTCACTCTGATCACTGTACCAGGATTAGGAGTTTCAGTATTCACTCTGATCACAGTACCAGGATTAGGAGTTTCAGTATTCACTCTGGACACAGTACCAGGATTAGGAGTTTCAGTATTCACTCTGATCACAGTACCAGGATTAGGAGTTTCAGTATTCACTCTGATCACAGTACCAGGATTAGGAGTTTCAGTATTCACTCTGATCACAGTACCAGGATTAGGAGTTTCAGTATTCACTCTGACCACAGTATCAGGATTAGGAGTTTCAGTATTCACTCTGATCACAGTACCAGGATTAGGAGTTTCAGTATTCACTCTGATCACAGTATCAGGATTAGGAGTTTCAGTATTCACTCTGATCACAGTACCAGGATTAGGAGTTTCAGTATTCAGTCTGCTCACAGTACCAGGATTAGGAGTTTCAGTATTCACTCTGGTCACAGTATCTGGATTAGGAGTTTCAGTATTCATTCTGATCACAGTATCAGGGTTAGGAGTTTCAGTACTCACTCTGATCACAGTGTCAGGATTATGAGTTTCAGTATTCACTCTGCTCACAGTACCAGGATTAGGAGTTTCAGTATTCACTCTGGACACAGTATCTGGATTAGGAGTTTCAGTATTCACTCTGATCACAGTACCAGGATTAGGAGTTTCAGTATTCACTCTGATCACAGTACCAGGATTAGGAGTTTCAGTATTCACTCTGGTCACAGTAATCAGGATTAGGAGTTTCAGTATTCACTCTGATCACAGTACCAGGATTAGGAGTTTCAGTATTCACTCTGATCGCAGTACCAGGATTAGGAGTTTCAGTATTCACTCTGATCACAGTATCTGGATTCCGAGTTTCAGTATTCACTCTGATCACAGTGTCAGGATTAGGAGTTTCAGTATTCACTCTGATCACAGTACCAGGATTAGGTGTTTCAGTATTCACTCTGATCACAGTATCGGGATTAGGAGTTTCAGTATTCACTCTGATCACAGTGTCAAGATTAGGAGTTTCAGTATTCACTCTGATCACAGTATCTGGATTAGGAGTTTCAGTATTCACTCTGATCACAGTACCAGGATTAGGAGTTTCAGTATTCACTCTGACCACAGTACCAGGATGAGGAGTTTCAGTATTCACTCTGGACACAGTATCTGGATTAGGAGTTTCAGTATTCACTCTGGACACAGTACCAGGATTAGGAGTTTCAGTATTCACTCTGATCACAGTACCAGGATTAGGAGTTTTAGTATTCACAGTGATCACAGTACCAGGATTAGGAGTTTCAGTATTCACTCTGATCACAGTACCAGGATTCGGAGTTTCAGTATTCACTCTGATCACAGTATCAGGATTAGGAGTTTCAGTATTCACTCTGATCACAGGACCAGGATTAGGTGTTTCAGTATTCACTCTGATCACAGTATCTGGATTCCGAGTTTCAGTATTCACTCTGATCACAGTACCAGGATTAGGAGTTTCAGTATTCAGTCTGCTCACAGTACCAGGATTAGGAGTTTCAGTATTCACTCTGGTCACAGTATCTGGATTAGGAGTTTCAGTATTCATTCTGATCACAGTATCAGGGTTAGGAGTTTCAGTACTCACTCTGATCACAGTGTCAGGATTATGAGTTTCAGTATTCACTCTGATCACAGTACCAGGATTAGGAGTTTCAGTATTCACTCTGGTCACAGTAATCAGGATTAGGAGTTTCAGTATTCACTCTGATCACAGTACCAGGATTAGGAGTTTCAGTATTCACTCTGATCGCAGTACCAGGATTAGGAGTTTCAGTATTCACTCTGATCACAGTATCTGGATTCCGAGTTTCAGTATTCACTCTGATCACAGTGTCAGGATTAGGAGTTTCAGTATTCACTCTGATCACAGTACCAGGATTAGGTGTTTCAGTATTCACTCTGATCACAGTATCTGGATTAGGAGTTTCAGTATTCACTCTGATCACAGTGTCAAGATTAGGAGTTTCAGTATTCACTCTGATCACAGTGTCAGGATTAGGAGTTTCAGTATTCACTCTGATCACAGTACCAGGATTAGGAGTTTCAGTATTCACTCTGATCACAGTACCAGGATTAGGAGTTTCAGTATTCACTCTGGACACAGTATCTGGATTAGGAGTTTCAGTATTCACTCTGTTCACAGTACCAGGATTAGGAGTTTCAGTATTAACTCTGATCACAGTACCAGGATTAGGAGTTTCAGTATTCACTCTGATCACAGCATCATGATTAGGAGTTTCAGTATTCACTCTGATCACTGTACCAGGATTAGGAGTTTCAGTATTCACTCTGATCACAGTACCAGGATTAGGAGTTTCAGTATTCACTCTGGACACAGTACCAGGATTAGGAGTTTCAGTATTCACTCTGATCACAGTACCAGGATTAGGAGTTTCAGTATTCACTCTGATCACAGTACCAGGATTAGGAGTTTCAGTATTCACTCTGATCACAGTACCAGGATTAGGAGTTTCAGTATTCACTCTGATCACAGTATCAGGATTAGGAGTTTAAGTATTCACTCTGATCACAGTACCAGGATTAGGAGTTTCAGTATTCACTCTGATCACAGTATCAGGATTAGGAGTTTCAGTATTCACTCTGATCACAGTACCAGGATTAGGAGTTTCAGTATTCAGTCTGCTCACAGTACCAGGATTAGGAGTTTCAGTATTCACTCTGGTCACAGTATCTGGATTAGGAGTTTCAGTATTCATTCTGATCACAGTATCAGGGTTAGGAGTTTCAGTACTCACTCTGATCACAGTGTCAGGATTATGAGTTTCAGTATTCACTCTGGTCACAGTATCTGGATTAGGAGTTTCAGTATTCATTCTGATCACAGTATCAGGGTTAGGAGTTTCAGTACTCACTCTGATCACAGTGTCAGGATTATGAGTTTCAGTATTCACTCTGCTCACAGTACCAGGATTAGGAGTTTCAGTAATCACTCTGGACACAGTATCTGGAATAGGAGTTTCAGTATTCACTCTGATCACAGTACCAGGATTAGGAGTTTCAGTATTCACTCTGATCACAGTACCAGGATTAGGAGTTTCAGTATTCATTCTGGTCACAGTAATCAGGATTAGGAGTTTCAGTATTCACTCTGATCACAGTACCAGGATTAGGAGTTTCAGTATTCACTCTGATCGCAGTACCAGGATTAGGAGTTTCAGTATTCACTCTGATCACAGTATCTGGATTCCGAGTTTCAGTATTCACTCTGATCACAGTGTCAGGATTAGGAGTTTCAGTATTCACTCTGATCACAGTACCAGGATTAGGTGTTTCAGTATTCACTCTGATCACAGTATCTGGATTAGGAGTTTCAGTATTCACTCTGATCACAGTGTCAAGATTAGGAGTTTCAGTATTCACTCTGATCACAGTATCTGGATTAGGAGTTTCAGTATTCACTCTGATCACAGTACCAGGATTAGGAGTTTCAGTATTCACTCTGATCACAGTACCAGGATTAGGAGTTTCTGTATTCACTCTGGACACAGTATCTGGATTAGGAGTTTCAGTATTCACTCTGATCACAGTACCAGGATTAGGAGTTTCAGTATTCACTCTGATCACAGTACCAGGATTAGGAGTTTCAGTATTCACTCTGATCACAGCATCATGATTAGGAGTTTCAGTATTCACTCTGATCACTGTACCAGGATTAGGAGTTTCAGTATTCACTCTGATCACAGTACCAGGATTAGGAGTTTCAGTATTCACTCTGGACACAGTACCAGGATTAGGAGTTTCAGTATTCACTCTGATCACAGTACCAGGATTAGGAGTTTCAGTATTCACTCTGATCACAGTACCAGGATTAGGAGTTTCAGTATTCACTCTGATCACAGTACCAGGATTAGGAGTTTCAGTATTCACTCTGATCACAGTATCTGGATTCGGAGTTTCAGTATTCACTCTGATCACAGTGTCAGGATTAGGAGTTTCAGTATTCACTCTGATCACAGTACTAGGATTAGGAGTTTCAGTATTCACTCTGATCACAGTATCTGGATTAGGAGTTTCAGTATTCACTCTGATCACAGTGTCAAGATTAGGAGTTTCAGTATTCACTCTGATCACAGTATCTGGATTCGGAGTTTCAGTATTCACTCTGATCACAGTACCAGGATTAGGAGTTTCAGTATTCACTCTGATCACAGTACCAGGATTAGGAGTTTCAGTATTCACTCTGGACACAGTATCTGGATTAGGAGTTTCAGTATTCACTCTGATCACAGTACCAGGATTAGGAGTTTCAGTATTCACTCTGATCACAGTACCAGGATTAGGAGTTTCAGTATTCACTCTGATCACAGTATCAGGATTAGGAGTTTCAGTATTCACTCTGATCACAGTACCAGGATGAGGAGTTTCAGTATTCACTCTGATCACAGTGCCAGGATTAGGAGTTTCAGTATTCACTCTGATCACAGTACCAGGATTAGGAGTTTCAGTATTCACTCTGATCACAGTACCAGGATTAGGAGTTTCAGTATTCACTCTGATCACAGTATCAGGATTAGGAGTTTCAGTATTCACTCTGATCACAGTGCCAGGATTAGGAGTTTCAGTATTCACTCTGATCACAGTTTCAGGATTAGGAGTTTCAGTATTCAGTCTGATCACAGTACCAGGATTAGGAGTTTCAGTATTCACTCTGGTCACAGTATCTGGATTAGGAGTTTCAGTATTCATTCTGATCACAGTATCAGGGTTAGGAGTTTCAGTATTCACTCTGATCACAGTGTCAAGATTTGGAGTTTCAGTATTCACTCTGATCACAGTATCTGGAATAGGAGTTTCAGTATTCACTCTGATCACAGTGTCAGGATTAGGAGTTTCAGTATTCACTCTGATCACAGTACCAGGATTAGGAGTTTCAGTATTCACTCTGGTCACAGTAATCAGGATTAGGAGTTTCAGTATTCACTCTGATCACAGGACCAGGATTAGGAGTTTCAGTATTCACTCTGATCGCAGTACCAGGATTAGGAGTTTCAGTATTCACTCTGATCACAGTATCTGGATTCCGAGTTTCAGTATTCACTCTGATCACAGTGTCAGGATTAGGAGTTTCAGTATTCACTCTGATCACAGTACCAGGATTAGGTGTTTCAGTATTCACTCCGATCACAGTATCTGGATTAGGAGTTTCAGTATTCACTCTGATCACAGTGTCAAGATTAGGAGTTTCAGTATTCACTGTGATCACAGTATCTGGATTAGGAGTTTCAGTATTCACTCTGATCACAGTACCAGGATTAGGAGTTTCAGTATTGACTCTGATCA
This sequence comes from Chiloscyllium plagiosum, assembly GCF_037043375.1. Classification (NCBI taxonomy): domain Eukaryota; kingdom Metazoa; phylum Chordata; class Chondrichthyes; order Orectolobiformes; family Hemiscylliidae; genus Chiloscyllium; species Chiloscyllium plagiosum. The sequence continues at coordinate 47,954,199 of NW_028270174.1, forward strand.
CAGTACCAGGATTAGGAGTTTCAGTATTCACTCTGATCACAGTACCAGGATTAGGAGTTTCAGTATTCACTCTGGACACAGTATCTGGATTAGGAGTTTCAGTATTCACTCTGATCACAGTACCAGGATTAGGAGTTTCAGTATTCACTCTGATCACAGTACCAGGATTAGGAGTTTCAGTATTCACTCTGATCACAGCATCATGATTAGGAGTTTCAGTATTCACTCTGATCACTGTCCCAGGATTAGGAGTTTCAGTATTCACTCTGATCACAGTACCAGGATTAGGAGTTTCAGTATTCACTCTGGACACAGTACCAGGATTAGGAGTTTCAGTATTCACTCTGATCACAGTACCAGGATTAGGAGTTTTAGTATTCAATCTGATCACAGTACCAGGATTAGGAGTTTCAGTATTCACTCTGATCACAGTACCAGGATTAGGAGTTTCAGTATTCACTCTGATCACAGTATCAGGATTAGGAGTTTCAGTATTCACTCTGATCACAGGACCAGGATTAGGAGTTTCAGTATTCACTCTGATCACAGTATCAGGATTAGGAGTTTCAGTATTCACTCTGATCACAGTACCAGGATTAGGAGTTTCAGTATTCAGTCTGCTCACAGTACCAGGATTAGGAGTTTCAGTATTCACTCTGGTCACAGTATCTGGATTAGGAGTTTCAGTATTCATTCTGATCACAGTATCAGGGTTAGGAGTTTCAGTACTCACTCTGATCACAGTGTCAGGATTATGAGTTTCAGTATTCACTCTGATCACAGTATCTGGATTAGGAGTTTCAGTATTCACTCTGATCACAGTGTCAAGATTAGGAGTTTCAGTATTCACTCTGATCACAGTAGCAGGATTAGGAGTTTCAGTATTCACTCTGGTCACAGTACCAGGATTAGGAGTTTCAGTATTCACTCTGATCACAGTACCAGGATTAGGAGTTTCAGTATTCAGTCTGCTCACAGTTCCAGGATTAGGAGTTTCAGTATTCACTCTGGACACAGTATCTGGATTAGGAGTTTCAGTATTCACTCTGATCACAGTACCAGGATTAGGAGTTTCAGTATTCACTCTGATCACAGTACCAGGATTAGCAGTTTCAGTATTCACTCTGATCACAGCATCATGATTAGGAGTTTCAGTATTCACTCTGATCACAGTACCAGGATTAGGAGTTTCGGTATTCACTCTGATCACAGTACCAGGATTAGGAGTTTCAGTATTCACTCTGGACACAGTACCAGGATTAGGAGTTTCAGTATTCACTCTGATCACAGTACCAGGATTAGGAGTTTCAGTATTCACTCTGATCACAGTACCAGGATTAGGAGTTTCAGTCTTCACTCTGATCACAGTACCAGGATTAGGAGTTTCAGTATTCACTCTGGACACAGTATATGGATTAGGAGTTTCAGTATTCACTCTGATCACAGTACCAGGATTAGGAGTTTCAGTATTCACTCTGCTCACAGTACCAGGATTAGGAGTTTCAGTATTCACTCTGATCACAGCCACATGAGTAGGAGTTTCAGTATTCACTCTGATCACTGTACCAGGATTAGGAGTTTCAGTATTCACTCTGATCACAGTACCAGGATGAGGAGTTTCAGTATTCACTCTGATCACAGTACCAGGATTAGGAGTTTCAGTATTCACTCTGATCACAGTATCTGGATTCGGAGTTTCAGTATTCACTCTGATCACAGTGTCTGGATTAGGAGTTTCAGTATTCACTCTGATCACAGTACCAGGATTAGGAGTTTCAGTATTCACTCTGATCACAGTATCTGGATTAGGAGTATCAGTATTCACTCTGATCACAGTGTCAAGATTAGGAGTTTCAGTATTCACTCTGATCACAGTATCTGGATTCGGAGTTTCAGTATTCACTCTGATCACAGTACCAGGATTAGGAGTTTCAGTATTCTCTCTGATCACAGTACCAGGATTAGGAGTTTCAGTATTCACTCTGGACACAGTATCTGGATTAGGAGTTTCAGTATTCACTCTGATCACAGTACCAGGATTAGGAGTTTCAGTATTCACTCTGATCACAGTACCAGGATTAGGAGTTTCAGTATTCACTCTGATCACAGTATCATGATTAGGAGTTTCAGTATTCACTCTGATCACAGTACCAGGATGAGGAGTTTCAGTATTCACTCTGATCACAGTGCCAGGATTAGGAGTTTCAGTATTCACTCTGATCACAGTACCAGGATTAGGAGTTTCAGTATTCACTCTGATCACAGTACCAGGATTAGGAGTTTCAGTATTCACTCTGATCACAGTATCAGGATTAGGAGTTTCAGTATTCACTCTGATCACAGTGCCAGGATTAGGAGTTTCAGTATTCACTCTGATCACAGTTTCAGGATTAGGAGTTTCAGTATTCAGTCTGATCACAGTACCAGGATTAGGAGTTTCAGTATTCACTCTGGTCACAGTATCTGGATTAGGAGTTTCAGTATTCATTCTGATCACAGTATCAGGGTTAGGAGTTTCAGTATTCACTCTGATCACAGTGTCAAGATTTGGAGTTTCAGTATTCACTCTGATCACAGTATCTGGAATAGGAGTTTCAGTATTCACTCTGATCACAGTGTCAGGATTAGGAGTTTCAGTATTCACTCTGATCACAGTACCAGGATTAGGAGTTTCAGTATTCACTCTGGTCACAGTAATCAGGATTAGGAGTTTCAGTATTCACTCTGATCACAGGACCAGGATTAGGAGTTTCAGTATTCACTCTGATCGCAGTGCCAGGATTAGGAGTTTCAGTATTCACTCTGATCACAGTATCTGGATTCCGAGTTTCAGTATTCACTCTGATCACAGTGTCAGGATTAGGAGTTTCAGTATTCACTCTGATCACAGTACCAGGATTAGGTGTTTCAGTATTCACTCCGATCACAGTATCTGGATTAGGAGTTTCAGTATTCACTCTGATCACAGTGTCAAGATTAGGAGTTTCAGTATTCACTGTGATCACAGTATCTGGATTAGGAGTTTCAGTATTCACTCTGATCACAGTACCAGGATTAGGAGTTTCAGTATTGACTCTGATCACAGTACCAGGATTAGGAGTTTCAGTATTCACTCTGATCACAGTACCAGGATTAGGAGTTTCAGTATTCACTCTGGACACAGTATCTGGATTAGGAGTTTCAGTATTCACTCTGATCACAGTACCAGGATTAGGAGTTTCAGTATTCACTCTGATCACAGTACCAGGATTAGGAGTTTCAGTATTCACTCTGATCACAGCATCATGATTAGGAGTTTCAGTATTCACTCTGATCACTGTCCCAGGATTAGGAGTTTCAGTATTCACTCTGATCACAGTACCAGGATTAGGAGTTTCAGTATTCACTCTGGACACAGTACCAGGATTAGGAGTTTCAGTATTCACTCTGATCACAGTACCAGGATTAGGAGTTTTAGTATTCAATCTGATCACAGTACCAGGATTAGGAGTTTCAGTATTCACTCTGATCACAGTACCAGGATTAGGAGTTTCAGTATTCACTCTGATCACAGTATCAGGATTAGGAGTTTCAGTATTCACTCTGATCACAGGACCAGGATTAGGAGTTTCAGTATTCACTCTGATCACAGTATCAGGATTAGGAGTTTCAGTATTCACTCTGATCACAGTACCAGGATTAGGAGTTTCAGTATTCAGTCTGCTCACAGTACCAGGATTAGGAGTTTCAGTATTCACTCTGGTCACAGTATCTGGATTAGGAGTTTCAGTATTCATTCTGATCACAGTATCAGGGTTAGGAGTTTCAGTACTCACTCTGATCACAGTGTCAGGATTATGAGTTTCAGTATTCACTCTGATCACAGTATCTGGATTAGGAGTTTCAGTATTCACTCTGATCACAGTGTCAAGATTAGGAGTTTCAGTATTCACTCTGATCACAGTAGCAGGATTAGGAGTTTCAGTATTCACTCTGGTCACAGTACCAGGATTAGGAGTTTCAGTATTCACTCTGATCACAGTACCAGGATTAGGAGTTTCAGTATTCAGTCTGCTCACAGTTCCAGGATTAGGAGTTTCAGTATTCACTCTGGACACAGTATCTGGATTAGGAGTTTCAGTATTCACTCTGATCACAGTACCAGGATTAGGAGTTTCAGTATTCACTCTGATCACAGTACCAGGATTAGCAGTTTCAGTATTCACTCTGATCACAGCATCATGATTAGGAGTTTCAGTATTCACTCTGATCACAGTACCAGGATTAGGAGTTTCGGTATTCACTCTGATCACAGTACCAGGATTAGGAGTTTCAGTATTCACTCTGGACACAGTACCAGGATTAGGAGTTTCAGTATTCACTCTGATCACAGTACCAGGATTAGGAGTTTCAGTATTCACTCTGATCACAGTACCAGGATTAGGAGTTTCAGTCTTCACTCTGATCACAGTACCAGGATTAGGAGTTTCAGTATTCACTCTGGACACAGTATATGGATTAGGAGTTTCAGTATTCACTCTGATCACAGTACCAGGATTAGGAGTTTCAGTATTCACTCTGCTCACAGTACCAGGATTAGGAGTTTCAGTATTCACTCTGATCACAGCCACATGAGTAGGAGTTTCAGTATTCACTCTGATCACTGTACCAGGATTAGGAGTTTCAGTATTCACTCTGATCACAGTACCAGGATGAGGAGTTTCAGTATTCACTCTGATCACAGTACCAGGATTAGGAGTTTCAGTATTCACTCTGATCACAGTATCTGGATTCGGAGTTTCAGTATTCACTCTGATCACAGTGTCTGGATTAGGAGTTTCAGTATTCACTCTGATCACAGTACCAGGATTAGGAGTTTCAGTATTCACTCTGATCACAGTATCTGGATTAGGAGTTTCAGTATTCACTCTGATCACAGTGTCAAGATTAGGAGTTTCAGTATTCACTCTGATCACAGTATCTGGATTCGGAGTTTCAGTATTCACTCTGATCACAGTACCAGGATTAGGAGTTTCAGTATTCTCTCTGATCACAGTACCAGGATTAGGAGTTTCAGTATTCACTCTGGACACAGTATCTGGATTAGGAGTTTCAGTATTCACTCTGATCACAGTACCAGGATTAGGAGTTTCAGTATTCACTCTGATCACAGTACCAGGATTAGGAGTTTCAGTATTCACTCTGATCACAGTATCATGATTAGGAGTTTCAGTATTCACTCTGATCACTGTACCAGGATTAGGAGTTTCAGTATTCACTCTGATCACAGTACCAAGATTAGGAGTTTCAGTATTCACTCTGATCACAGTGTCAGGATTAGGAGTTTCAGTATTCACTCTGGTCACAGTATCTGGATTAGGAGTTTCAGTATTCACTCTGCTCACAGAATTCGGATTACGAGTTTCAGTATTCACTCTGATCACAGTACCAGGGTTAGAAGTTTCAGTATTCACTCTGATCACAGTGTCAGGGTTGAAATGTTTCAGAATTCAATCTGCTCACACTTCCACGATTAGGAGTTTCAGTATTCACTCTGATCACAGTACCAGGATTAGGAGTTTTAGTATTCACTCTGATCACAGTACCAGGATTAGGAGTTTCAGTATTCACTCTGATCACAGTACCAGGATTCGGAGTTTCAGTATTCACTCTGATCACAGTATCAGGATTAGGAGTTTCAGTATTCACTCTGATCACAGGACCAGGATTAGGTGTTTCAGTATTCACTCTGATCACAGTATCAGGATTAGGAGTTTCAGTATTCACTCTGATCACAGGACCAGGATTAGGAGTTTCAGTATTCACTCTGATCGCAGTACCAGGATTAGGAGTTTCAGTATTCACTCTGATCACAGTATCTGGATTCCGAGTTTCAGTATTCACTCTGATCACAGTGTCAGGATTAGGAGTTTCAGTATTCACTCTGATCACAGTACCAGGATTAGGTGTTTCAGTATTCACTCCGATCACAGTATCTGGATTAGGAGTTTCAGTATTCACTCTGATCACAGTGTCAAGATTAGGAGTTTCAGTATTCACTGTGATCACAGTATCTGGATTAGGAGTTTCAGTATTCACTCTGATCACAGTACCAGGATTAGGAGTTTCAGTATTGACTCTGATCACAGTACCAGGATTAGGAGTTTCAGTATTCACTCTGATCACAGTACCAGGATTAGGAGTTTCAGTATTCACTCTGGACACAGTATCTGGATTAGGAGTTTCAGTATTCACTCTGATCACAGTACCAGGATTAGGAGTTTCAGTATTCACTCTGATCACAGTACCAGGATTAGGAGTTTCAGTATTCACTCTGATCACAGCATCATGATTAGGAGTTTCAGTATTCACTCTGATCACTGTCCCAGGATTAGGAGTTTCAGTATTCACTCTGATCACAGTACCAGGATTAGGAGTTTCAGTATTCACTCTGGACACAGTACCAGGATTAGGAGTTTCAGTATTCACTCTGATCACAGTACCAGGATTAGGAGTTTTAGTATTCAATCTGATCACAGTACCAGGATTAGGAGTTTCAGTATTCACTCTGATCACAGTACCAGGATTAGGAGTTTCAGTATTCACTCTGATCACAGTATCAGGATTAGGAGTTTCAGTATTCACTCTGATCACAGGACCAGGATTAGGAGTTTCAGTATTCACTCTGATCACAGTATCAGGATTAGGAGTTTCAGTATTCACTCTGATCACAGTACCAGGATTAGGAGTTTCAGTATTCAGTCTGCTCACAGTACCAGGATTAGGAGTTTCAGTATTCACTCTGGTCACAGTATCTGGATTAGGAGTTTCAGTATTCATTCTGATCACAGTATCAGGGTTAGGAGTTTCAGTACTCACTCTGATCACAGTGTCAGGATTATGAGTTTCAGTATTCACTCTGATCACAGTATCTGGATTAGGAGTTTCAGTATTCACTCTGATCACAGTGTCAAGATTAGGAGTTTCAGTATTCACTCTGATCACAGGAGCAGGATTAGGAGTTTCAGCATTCACTCTGGTCACAGTACCAGGATTAGGAGTTTCAGTATTCACTCTGATCACAGTACCAGGATTAGGAGTTTCAGTATTCAGTCTGCTCACAGTTCCAGGATTAGGAGTTTCAGTATTCACTCTGGACACAGTATCTGGATTAGGAGTTTCAGTATTCACTCTGATCACAGTACCAGGATTAGGAGTTTCAGTATTCACTCTGATCACAGTACCAGGATTAGCAGTTTCAGTATTCACTCTGATCACAGCATCATGATTAGGAGTTTCAGTATTCACTCTGATCACAGTACCAGGATTAGGAGTTTCGGTATTCACTCTGATCACAGTACCAGGATTAGGAGTTTCAGTATTCACTCTGGACACAGTACCAGGATTAGGAGTTTCAGTATTCACTCTGATCACAGTACCAGGATTAGGAGTTTCAGTATTCACTCTGATCACAGTACCAGGATTAGGAGTTTCAGTCTTCACTCTGATCACAGTACCAGGATTAGGAGTTTCAGTATTCACTCTGGACACAGTATATGGATTAGGAGTTTCAGTATTCACTCTGATCACAGTACCAGGATTAGGAGTTTCAGTATTCACTCTGCTCACAGTACCAGGATTAGGAGTTTCAGTATTCACTCTGATCACAGCCACATGAGTAGGAGTTTCAGTATTCACTCTGATCACTGTACCAGGATTAGGAGTTTCAGTATTCACTCTGATCACAGTACCAGGATGAGGAGTTTCAGTATTCACTCTGATCACAGTACCAGGATTAGGAGTTTCAGTATTCACTCTGATCACAGTATCTGGATTCGGAGTTTCAGTATTCACTCTGATCACAGTGTCTGGATTAGGAGTTTCAGTATTCACTCTGATCACAGTACCAGGATTAGGAGTTTCAGTATTCACTCTGATCACAGTATCTGGATTAGGAGTTTCAGTATTCACTCTGATCACAGTGTCAAGATTAGGAGTTTCAGTATTCACTCTGATCACAGTATCTGGATTCGGAGTTTCAGTATTCACTCTGATCACAGTACCAGGATTAGGAGTTTCAGTATTCTCTCTGATCACAGTACCAGGATTAGGAGTTTCAGTATTCACTCTGGACACAGTATCTGGATTAGGAGTTTCAGTATTCACTCTGATCACAGTACCAGGATTAGGAGTTTCAGTATTCACTCTGATCACAGTACCAGGATTAGGAGTTTCAGTATTGACTCTGATCACAGTATCATGATTAGGAGTTTCAGTATTCACCCTGATCACTGTACCAGGATTAGGAGTTTCAGTATTCACTCTGATCACAGTACCAAGATTAGGAGTTTCAGTATTCACTCTGATCACAGTGTCAGGATTAGGAGTTTCAGTATTCACTCTGGTCACAGTATCTGGATTAGGAGTTTCAGTATTCACTCTGCTCACAGAATTCGGATTACGAGTTTCAGTATTCACTCTGATCACAGTACCAGGGTTAGAAGTTTCAGTATTCACTCTGATCACAGTGTCAGGGTTGAAATGTTTCAGAATTCAATCTGCTCACACTTCCACGATTAGGAGTTTCAGTATTCACTCTGATCACAGTACCAGGATTAGGAGTTTCAGTATTCTCTCTGGTCACAGTACCAGGATTAGGAGTTTCAGTATTCACTCTGATCACAGTACCAGGATTAGGAGTTTCAGTATTCACTCTGATCACAGTACCAGGATTAGGAGTTTCAGTATTCACTCTGGACACAGTATCTGGATTAGGAGTTTCAGTATTCACTCTGATCACAGTACCAGGATTAGGAGTTTCAGTATTCACTCTGATCACAGCATCATGATTAGGAGTTTCAGTATTCACTCTGATCACTGTACCAGGATTAGGAGTTTCAGTATTCACTCTGATCACAGTACCAGGATTAGGAGTTTCAGTATTCACTCTGGACACAGTACCAGGATTAGGAGTTTCAGTATTCACTCTGATCACAGTACCAGGATTAGGAGTTTTAGTATTCAATCTGATCACAGTACCAGGATTAGGAGTTTCAGTATTCACTCTGATCACAGTACCAGGATTAGGAGTTTCAGTATTCACTCTGATCACAGTATCAGGATTAGGAGTTTCAGTATTCACTCTGATCACAGGACCAGGATTAGGAGTTTCAGTATTCACTCTGATCACAGTATCAGGATTAGGAGTTTCAGTATTCACTCTGATCACAGTACCAGGATTAGGAGTTTCAGTATTCAGTCTGCTCACAGTACCAGGATTAGGAGTTTCACTATTCACTCTGGTCACAGTATCTGGATTAGGAGTTTCAGTGTTCATTCTGATCACAGTATCAGGGTTAGGAGTTTCAGTACTCACTCTGATCACAGTGTCAGGATTATGAGTTTCAGTATTCACTCTGATCACAGTATCTGGATTAGGAGTTTCAGTATTCACTCTGATCACAGTGTCAAGATTAGGAGTTTCAGTATTCACTCTGATCACAGTACCAGGATTAGGAGTTTCAGTATTCACTCTGGTCACAGTACCAGGATTAGGAGTTTCAGTATTCACTCTGATCACAGTACCAGGATTAGGAGTTTCAGTATTCAGTCTGCTCACAGTTCCAGGATTAGGAGTTTCAGTATTCACTCTGGACACAGTATCTGGATTAGGAGTTTCAGTATTCACTCTGATCACAGTACCAGGATGAGGAGTTTCAGTATTCACTCTGATCACAGTACCAGGATTAGGAGTTTCAGTATTCACTCTGATCACAGCATCATGATTAGGAGTTTCAGTATTCACTCTGATCACAGTACCAGGATTAGGAGTTTCAGTATTCACTCTGATCACAGTACCAGGATTAGGAGTTTCAGTATTCACTCTGGACACAGTACCAGGATTAGGAGTTTCAGTATTCACTCTGATCACAGTATCTGGATTCCGAGTTTCAGTATTCACTCTGATCACAGTGTCAGGATTAGGAGTTTCAGTATTCACTCTGATCACAGTACCAGGATTAGGTGTTTCAGTATTCACTCTGATCACAGTATCTGGATTAGGAGTTTCAGTATTCACTCTGATCACAGTGTCAAGATTAGGAGTTTCAGTATTCACTCTGATCACAGTATCTGGATTAGGAGTTTCAGTATTCACTCTGATCACAGTACCAGGATTAGGAGTTTCAGTATTCACTCTGATCACAGTACCAGGATTAGGAGTTTCAGTATTCACTCTGATCACAGTACCAGGATTAGGAGTTTCAGTATTCACTCTGGACACAGTATCTGGATTAGGAGTTTCAGTATTCACTCTGATCACAGTACCAGGATTAGGAGTTTCAGTATTCACTCTGATCACAGTACCAGGATTAGGAGTTTCAGTATTCACTCTGATCACAGCATCATGATTAGGAGTTTCAGTATTCACTCTGATCACTGTACCAGGATTAGGAGTTTCAGTATTCACTCTGATCACAGTACCAGGATTAGGAGTTTCAGTATTCACTCTGGACACAGTACCAGGATTAGGAGTTTCAGTATTCACTCTGATCACAGTACCAGGATTAGGAGTTTTAGTATTCAATCTGATCACAGTACCAGGATTAGGAGTTTCAGTATTCACTCTGATCACAGTACCAGGATTAGGAGTTTCAGTATTCACTCTGATCACAGTATCAGGATTAGGAGTTTCAGTATTCACTCTGATCACAGGACCAGGATTAGGAGTTTCAGTATTCACTCTGATCACAGTATCAGGATTAGGAGTTTCAGTATTCACTCTGATCACAGTACCAGGATTAGGAGTTTCAGTATTCAGTCTGCTCACAGTACCAGGATTAGGAGTTTCAGTATTCACTCTGGTCACAGTATCTGGATTAGGAGTTTCAGTATTCATTCTGATCACAGTATCAGGGTTAGGAGTTTCAGTACTCACTCTGATCACAGTGTCAGGATTATGAGTTTCAGTATTCACTCTGATCACAGTATCTGGATTAGGAGTTTCAGTATTCACTCTGATCACAGTGTCAAGATTAGGAGTTTCAGTATTCACTCTGATCACAGTACCAGGATTAGGAGTTTCAGTATTCACTCTGGTCACAGTACCAGGATTAGGAGTTTCAGTATTCACTCTGATCACAGTACCAGGATTAGGAGTTTCAGTATTCAGTCTGCTCACAGTTCCAGGATTAGGAGTTTCAGTATTCACTCTGGACAAAGTATCTGGAGTGGAGTTTCAGTATTCACTCTGATCACAGTACCAGGATTAGGAGTTTCAGTATTCACTCTGATCACAGTACCAGGATTAGGAGTTTCAGTATTCACTCTGATCACAGCATCATGATTAGGAGTTTCAGTATTCACTCTGATCACAGTACCAGGATTAGGAGTTTCAGTATTCACTCTGATCACAGTACCAGGATTAGGAGTTTCAGTATTCACTCTGGACACAGTACCAGGATTAGGAGTTTCAGTATTCACTCTGATCACAGTACCAGGATTAGGAGTTTCAGTATTCACTCTGATCACAGTATCTGGATTAGGAGTTTCAGTATTCACTCTGATCACAGTGTCAAGATTAGGAGTTTCAGTATTCACTCTGATCACAGTATCTGGATTAGGAGTTTCAGTATTCACTCTGATCACAGCATCATGATTAGGAGTTTCAGTATTCACTCTGATCACAGTACCAGGATTAGGAGTTTCAGTATTCACTCTGATCACAGTACCAGGATTAGGAGTTTCAGTATTCACTCTGGACACAGTACCAGGATTAGGAGTTTCAGTATTCACTCTGATCACAGTACCAGGATTAGGAGTTTCAGTATTCACTCTGATCACAGTATCTGGATTAGGAGTTTCAGTATTCACTCTGATCACAGTGTCAAGATTAGGAGTTTCAGTATTCACTCTGATCACAGTATCTGGATTCGGAGTTTCAGTATTCACTCTGATCACAGTACCAGGATTAGGAGTTTCAGTATTCTCTCTGATCACAGTACCAGGATTAGGAGTTTCAGTATTCACTCTGGACACAGTATCTGGATTAGGAGTTTCAGTATTCACTCTGATCACAGTACCAGGATTAGGAGTTTCAGTATTCACTCTGATCACAGTACCAGGATTAGGAGTTTCAGTATTGACTCTGATCACAGTATCATGATTAGGAGTTTCAGTATTCACCCTGATCACTGTACCAGGATTAGGAGTTTCAGTATTCACTCTGATCACAGTACCAAGATTAGGAGTTTCAGTATTCACTCTGATCACAGTGTCAGGATTAGGAGTTTCAGTATTCACTCTGGTCACAGTATCTGGATTAGGAGTTTCAGTATTCACTCTGCTCACAGAATTCGGATTACGAGTTTCAGTATTCACTCTGATCACAGTACCAGGGTTAGAAGTTTCAGTATTCACTCTGATCACAGTGTCAGGGTTGAAATGTTTCAGAATTCAATCTGCTCACACTTCCACGATTAGGAGTTTCAGTATTCACTCTGATCACAGTACCAGGATTAGGAGTTTCAGTATTCTCTCTGGTCACAGTACCAGGATTAGGAGTTTCAGTATTCACTCTGATCACAGTACCAGGATTAGGAGTTTCAGTATTCACTCTGATCACAGTACCAGGATTAGGAGTTTCAGTATTCACTCTGGACACAGTATCTGGATTAGGAGTTTCAGTATTCACTCTGATCACAGTACCAGGATTAGGAGTTTCAGTATTCACTCTGATCACAGCATCATGATTAGGAGTTTCAGTATTCACTCTGATCACTGTACCAGGATTAGGAGTTTCAGTATTCACTCTGATCACAGTACCAGGATTAGGAGTTTCAGTATTCACTCTGGACACAGTACCAGGATTAGGAGTTTCAGTATTCACTCTGATCACAGTACCAGGATTAGGAGTTTTAGTATTCAATCTGATCACAGTACCAGGATTAGGAGTTTCAGTATTCACTCTGATCACAGTACCAGGATTAGGAGTTTCAGTATTCACTCTGATCACAGTATCAGGATTAGGAGTTTCAGTATTCACTCTGATCACAGGACCAGGATTAGGAGTTTCAGTATTCACTCTGATCACAGTATCAGGATTAGGAGTTTCAGTATTCACTCTGATCACAGTACCAGGATTAGGAGTTTCAGTATTCAGTCTGCTCACAGTACCAGGATTAGGAGTTTCACTATTCACTCTGGTCACAGTATCTGGATTAGGAGTTTCAGTGTTCATTCTGATCACAGTATCAGGGTTAGGAGTTTCAGTACTCACTCTGATCACAGTGTCAGGATTATGAGTTTCAGTATTCACTCTGATCACAGTATCTGGATTAGGAGTTTCAGTATTCACTCTGATCACAGTGTCAAGATTAGGAGTTTCAGTATTCACTCTGATCACAGTACCAGGATTAGGAGTTTCAGTATTCACTCTGGTCACAGTACCAGGATTAGGAGTTTCAGTATTCACTCTGATCACAGTACCAGGATTAGGAGTTTCAGTATTCAGTCTGCTCACAGTTCCAGGATTAGGAGTTTCAGTATTCACTCTGGACACAGTATCTGGATTAGGAGTTTCAGTATTCACTCTGATCACAGTACCAGGATGAGGAGTTTCAGTATTCACTCTGATCACAGTACCAGGATTAGGAGTTTCAGTATTCACTCTGATCACAGCATCATGATTAGGAGTTTCAGTATTCACTCTGATCACAGTACCAGGATTAGGAGTTTCAGTATTCACTCTGATCACAGTACCAGGATTAGGAGTTTCAGTATTCACTCTGGACACAGTACCAGGATTAGGAGTTTCAGTATTCACTCTGATCACAGTATCTGGATTCCGAGTTTCAGTATTCACTCTGATCACAGTGTCAGGATTAGGAGTTTCAGTATTCACTCTGATCACAGTACCAGGATTAGGTGTTTCAGTATTCACTCTGATCACAGTATCTGGATTAGGAGTTTCAGTATTCACTCTGATCACAGTGTCAAGATTAGGAGTTTCAGTATTCACTCTGATCACAGTATCTGGATTAGGAGTTTCAGTATTCACTCTGATCACAGTACCAGGATTAGGAGTTTCAGTATTCACTCTGATCACAGTACCAGGATTAGGAGTTTCAGTATTCACTCTGATCACAGTACCAGGATTAGGAGTTTCAGTATTCACTCTGGACACAGTATCTGGATTAGGAGTTTCAGTATTCACTCTGATCACAGTACCAGGATTAGGAGTTTCAGTATTCACTCTGATCACAGTACCAGGATTAGGAGTTTCAGTATTCACTCTGATCACAGCATCATGATTAGGAGTTTCAGTATTCACTCTGATCACTGTACCAGGATTAGGAGTTTCAGTATTCACTCTGATCACAGTACCAGGATTAGGAGTTTCAGTATTCACTCTGGACACAGTACCAGGATTAGGAGTTTCAGTATTCACTCTGATCACAGTACCAGGATTAGGAGTTTTAGTATTCAATCTGATCACAGTACCAGGATTAGGAGTTTCAGTATTCACTCTGATCACAGTACCAGGATTAGGAGTTTCAGTATTCACTCTGATCACAGTATCAGGATTAGGAGTTTCAGTATTCACTCTGATCACAGGACCAGGATTAGGAGTTTCAGTATTCACTCTGATCACAGTATCAGGATTAGGAGTTTCAGTATTCACTCTGATCACAGTACCAGGATTAGGAGTTTCAGTATTCAGTCTGCTCACAGTACCAGGATTAGGAGTTTCAGTATTCACTCTGGTCACAGTATCTGGATTAGGAGTTTCAGTATTCATTCTGATCACAGTATCAGGGTTAGGAGTTTCAGTACTCACTCTGATCACAGTGTCAGGATTATGAGTTTCAGTATTCACTCTGATCACAGTATCTGGATTAGGAGTTTCAGTATTCACTCTGATCACAGTGTCAAGATTAGGAGTTTCAGTATTCACTCTGATCACAGTACCAGGATTAGGAGTTTCAGTATTCACTCTGGTCACAGTACCAGGATTAGGAGTTTCAGTATTCACTCTGATCACAGTACCAGGATTAGGAGTTTCAGTATTCAGTCTGCTCACAGTTCCAGGATTAGGAGTTTCAGTATTCACTCTGGACAAAGTATCTGGAGTGGAGTTTCAGTATTCACTCTGATCACAGTACCAGGATTAGGAGTTTCAGTATTCACTCTGATCACAGTACCAGGATTAGGAGTTTCAGTATTCACTCTGATCACAGCATCATGATTAGGAGTTTCAGTATTCACTCTGATCACAGTACCAGGATTAGGAGTTTCAGTATTCACTCTGATCACAGTACCAGGATTAGGAGTTTCAGTATTCACTCTGGACACAGTACCAGGATTAGGAGTTTCAGTATTCACTCTGATCACAGTACCAGGATTAGGAGTTTCAGTATTCACTCTGATCACAGTACCAGGATTAGGAGTTTCAGTATTCACTCTGATCACAGTACCAGGATTAGGAGTTTCAGTATTCACTCTGGACACAGTATATGGATTAGGAGTTTCAGTATTCACTCTGATCACAGTACCAGGATTAGGAGTTTCAGTATTCACTCTGCTCACAGTACCAGGATTAGGAGTTTCAGTATTCACTCTGATCACAGCCACATGAGTAGGAGTTTCAGTATTCACTCTGATCACTGTACCAGGATTAGGAGTTTCAGTATTCACTCTGATCACAGTACCAGGATTAGGAGTTTCAGTATTCACTCTGATCACAGTACCAGGATTAGGAGTTTCAGTATTCACTCTGATCACAGTATCTGGATTCGGAGTTTCAGTATTCACCCTGATCACAGTGTCAGGATTAGGAGTTTCAGTATTCACTCTGATCACAGTACCAGGATTAGGAGTTTCAGTATTCACTCTGATCACAGTATCTGGATTAGGAGTTTCAGTATTCACTCTGATCACAGTGTCAAGATTAGGAGTTTCAGTATTCACTCTGATCACAGTATCTGGATTCGGAGTTTCAGTATTCACTCTGATCACAGTACCAGGATTAGGAGTTTCAGTATTCACTCTGATCACAGTACCAGGATTAGGAGTTTCAGTATTCACTCTGGACACAGTATCTGGATTAGGAGTTTCAGTATTCACTCTGATCACAGTACCAGGATTAGGAGTTTCAGTATTCACTCTGATCACAGTACCAGGATTAGGAGTTTCAGTATTCACTCTGATCACAATATCATGATTAGGAGTTTCAGTATTCACTCTGATCACTGTACCAGGATTAGGAGTTTCAGTATTCACTCTGATCACAGTACCAAGATTAGGAGTTTCAGTATTCACTCTGATCTCAGTGTCAGGATTAGGAGTTTCAGTATTCACTCTGGTCACAGTATCTGGATTAGGAGTTTCAGTATTCACTCTGCTCACAGAATTCGGATTAGGAGTTTCAGTATTCACTCTGATCACAGTACCAGGGTTAGAAGTTTCAGTATTCACTCTGATCACAGTGTCAGGGTTGAAATGTTTCAGAATTCAATCTGCTCACACTTCCACGATTAGGAGTTTCAGTATTCACTCTGATCACAGTACCAGGATTAGGAGTTTCAGTATTCTCTCTGGTCACAGTATCTGGATTAGGAGTTTCAGTATTCACTCTGATCACAGTGTCAGGATTAGGAGTTTCAGTATTCACTCTGATCACAGTACCAGGATTAGGAGTTTCAGTATTCACTCTGATCACAGTACCAGGATTAGGAGTTTCAGTATTCACTCTGATCACAGTATCTGGATTCGGAGTTTCAGTATTCACTCTGATCACAGTACCAGGGTTAGGAGTTTCAGTATTCACTCTGATCACAGTACCAGGATTAGGAGTTTCAGTATTCACTCTTGTCATAGTACCAGGATTAGGAGTTTCAGTATTCACTCTGATCACAGTACCAGGATTAGGAGTTTCAGTATTCACTCTGGTCACAATACCAGGATGAGGAGTTTCAGTATTCACTCTGATCACAGTAGCAGGATTAGGAGTTTCAGTATTCACTCTGATCACAGTATCAGGATTAGGAGTTTCAGTATTCACTCTGATCACAGTACCAGAATTAGGAGTTTCAGTATTCACTCTGATCACAGTATCAGGATTAGGAGTTTCAGTATTCACTCTGATCACAGTACCAGGATTAGGAGTTTCAGTATTCACTCTGACCACAGTATCAGGATTAGGAGTTTCAGTATTCACTCTGATCACAGTGCCAGGATTAGGAGTTTCAGTATTCACTCTGATCACAGTACCAGGATTAGGAGTTTCAGTATTCACTCTGATCACAGTACCAGGATTAGGAGTTTCAGTATTCACTCTGATCACAGTATCAGGATTAGGAGTTTCAGTATTCACTCTGATCACAGTATCAGGATTAGGAGTTTCAGTATTCACTCTGATCACAGTATCAGGATTAGGAGTTTCAGTATTCACTCTGATCACAGTACCAGGATTAGGAGTTTCAGTATTCAGTCTGCTCACAGTACCAGGATTAGGAGTTTCAGTATTCACTCTGGTCACAGTATCTGGATTAGGAGTTTCAGTATTCATTCTGATCACAGTATCATGGTTAGGAGTTTCAGTATTCACTCTGATCACAGTGTCAGGATTAGGAGTTTCAGTATTCACTCTGATCACAGTATCTGGATTAGGAGTTTCAGTACTCACTCTGATCACAGTGTCAGGATTATGAGTTTCAGTATTCACTCTGATCACAGTATCTGGATTAGGAGTTTCAGTATTCACTCTGATCACAGTGTCAAGATTAGGAGTTTCAGTATTCACTCTGATCACAGTACCAGGATTAGGAGTTTCAGTATTCACTCTGGTCACAGTACCAGGATTAGGAGTTTCAGTATTCACTCTGATCACAGTACCAGGATTAGGAGTTTCAGTATTCAGTCTGCTCACAGTTCCAGGATTAGGAGTTTCAGTATTCACTCTGGACACAGTATCTGGATTAGGAGTTTCAGTATTCACTCTGATCACAGTACCAGGATGAGGAGTTTCAGTATTCACTCTGATCACAGTACCAGGATTAGGAGTTTCAGTATTCACTCTGATCACAGCATCATGATTAGGAGTTTCAGTATTCACTCTGATCACAGTACCAGGATTAGGAGTTTCAGTATTCACTCTGATCACAGTACCAGGATTAGGAGTTTCAGTATTCACTCTGGACACAGTACCAGGATTAGGAGTTTCAGTATTCACTCTGATCACAGTATCTGGATTCCGAGTTTCAGTATTCACTCTGATCACAGTGTCAGGATTAGGAGTTTCAGTATTCACTCTGATCACAGTACCAGGATTAGGTGTTTCAGTATTCACTCTGATCACAGTATCTGGATTAGGAGTTTCAGTATTCACTCTGATCACAGTGTCAAGATTAGGAGTTTCAGTATTCACTCTGATCACAGTATCTGGATTAGGAGTTTCAGTATTCACTCTGATCACAGTACCAGGATTAGGAGTTTCAGTATTCACTCTGATCACAGTACCAGGATTAGGAGTTTCAGTATTCACTCTGATCACAGTACCAGGATTAGGAGTTTCAGTATTCACTCTGGACACAGTATCTGGATTAGGAGTTTCAGTATTCACTCTGATCACAGTACCAGGATTAGGAGTTTCAGTATTCACTCTGATCACAGTACCAGGATTAGGAGTTTCAGTATTCACTCTGATCACAGCATCATGATTAGGAGTTTCAGTATTCACTCTGATCACTGTACCAGGATTAGGAGTTTCAGTATTCACTCTGATCACAGTACCAGGATTAGGAGTTTCAGTATTCACTCTGGACACAGTACCAGGATTAGGAGTTTCAGTATTCACTCTGATCACAGTACCAGGATTAGGAGTTTTAGTATTCAATCTGATCACAGTACCAGGATTAGGAGTTTCAGTATTCACTCTGATCACAGTACCAGGATTAGGAGTTTCAGTATTCACTCAGATCACAGTATCAGGATTAGGAGTTTCAGTATTCACTCTGATCACAGGACCAGGATTAGGAGTTTCAGTATTCACTCTGATCACAGTATCAGGATTAGGAGTTTCAGTATTCACTCTGATCACAGTACCAGGATTAGGAGTTTCAGTATTCAGTCTGCTCACAGTACCAGGATTAGGAGTTTCAGTATTCACTCTGGTCACAGTATCTGGATTAGGAGTTTCAGTATTCATTCTGATCACAGTATCAGGGTTAGGAGTTTCAGTACTCACTCTGATCACAGTGTCAGGATTATGAGTTTCAGTATTCACTCTGATCACAGTATCTGGATTAGGAGTTTCAGTATTCACTCTGATCACAGTGTCAAGATTAGGAGTTTCAGTATTCACTCTGATCACAGTACCAGGATTAGGAGTTTCAGTATTCACTCTGGTCACAGTACCAGGATTAGGAGTTTCAGTATTCACTCTGATCACAGTACCAGGATTAGGAGTTTCAGTATTCAGTCTGCTCACAGTTCCAGGATTAGGAGTTTCAGTATTCACTCTGGACAAAGTATCTGGATTAGGAGTTTCAGTATTCACTCTGATCACAGTACCAGGATTAGGAGTTTCAGTATTCACTCTGATCACAGTACCAGGATTAGGAGTTTCAGTATTCACTCTGATCACAGCATCATGATTAGGAGTTTCAGTATTCACTCTGATCACAGTACCAGGATTAGGAGTTTCAGTATTCACTCTGATCACAGTACCAGGATTAGGAGTTTCAGTATTCACTCTGGACACAGTACCAGGATTAGGAGTTTCAGTATTCACTCTGATCACAGTACCAGGATTAGGAGTTTCAGTATTCACTCTGATCACAGTACCAGGATTAGGAGTTTCAGTATTCACTCTGATCACAGTACCAGGATTAGGAGTTTCAGTATTCACTCTGGACACAGTATATGGATTAGGAGTTTCAGTATTCACTCTGATCACAGTACCAGGATTAGGAGTTTCAGTATTCACTCTGCTCACAGTACCAGGATTAGGAGTTTCAGTATTCACTCTGATCACAGCCACATGAGTAGGAGTTTCAGTATTCACTCTGATCACTGTACCAGGATTAGGAGTTTCAGTATTCACTCTGATCACAGTACCAGGATTAGGAGTTTCAGTATTCACTCTGATCACAGTACCAGGATTAGGAGTTTCAGTATTCACTCTGATCACAGTATCTGGATTCGGAGTTTCAGTATTCACCCTGATCACAGTGTCAGGATTAGGAGTTTCAGTATTCACTCTGATCACAGTACCAGGATTAGGAGTTTCAGTATTCACTCTGATCACAGTATCTGGATTAGGAGTTTCAGTATTCACTCTGATCACAGTGTCAAGATTAGGAGTTTCAGTATTCACTCTGATCACAGTATCTGGATTCGGAGTTTCAGTATTCACTCTGATCACAGTACCAGGATTAGGAGTTTCAGTATTCACTCTGATCACAGTACCAGGATTAGGAGTTTCAGTATTCACTCTGGACACAGTATCTGGATTAGGAGTTTCAGTATTCACTCTGATCACAGTACCAGGATTAGGAGTTTCAGTATTCACTCTGATCACAGTACCAGGATTAGGAGTTTCAGTATTCACTCTGATCACAATATCATGATTAGGAGTTTCAGTATTCACTCTGATCACTGTACCAGGATTAGGAGTTTCAGTATTCACTCTGATCACAGTACCAAGATTAGGAGTTTCAGTATTCACTCTGATCTCAGTGTCAGGATTAGGAGTTTCAGTATTCACTCTGGTCACAGTATCTGGATTAGGAGTTTCAGTATTCACTCTGCTCACAGAATTCGGATTAGGAGTTTCAGTATTCACTCTGATCACAGTACCAGGGTTAGAAGTTTCAGTATTCATTCTGATCACAGTGTCAGGGTTGAAATGTTTCAGAATTCAATCTGCTCACACTTCCACGATTAGGAGTTTCAGTATTCACTCTGATCACAGTACCAGGATTAGGAGTTTCAGTATTCTCTCTGGTCACAGTATCTGGATTAGGAGTTTCAGTATTCACTCTGATCACAGTGTCAGGATTAGGAGTTTCAGTATTCACTCTGATCACAGTACCAGGATTAGGAGTTTCAGTATTCACTCTGATCACAGTACCAGGATTAGGAGTTTCAGTATTCACTCTGATCACAGTATCTGGATTCGGAGTTTCAGTATTCACTCTGATCACAGTACCAGGGTTAGGAGTTTCAGTATTCACTCTGATCACAGTACCAGGATTAGGAGTTTCAGTATTCACTCTTGTCATAGTACCAGGATTAGGAGTTTCAGTATTCACTCTGATCACAGTACCAGGATTAGGAGTTTCAGTATTCACTCTGGTCACAATACCAGGATGAGGAGTTTCAGTATTCACTCTGATCACAGTAGCAGGATTAGGAGTTTCAGTATTCACTCTGATCACAGTACCAGGATTAGGAGTTTCAGTATTCAGTCTGCTCACAGTACCAGGATTAGGAGTTTCAGTATTCACTCTGGTCACAGTATCTGGATTAGGAGTTTCAGTATTCATTCTGATCACAGTATCAGGGTTAGGAGTTTCAGTACTCACTCTGATCACAGTGTCAGGATTATGAGTTTCAGTATTCACTCTGATCACAGTATCTGGATTAGGAGTTTCAGTATTCACTCTGATCACAGTGTCAAGATTAGGAGTTTCAGTATTCACTCTGATCACAGTACCAGGATTAGGAGTTTCAGTATTCACTCTGGTCACAGTACCAGGATTAGGAGTTTCAGTATTCACTCTGATCACAGTACCAGGATTAGGAGTTTCAGTATTCAGTCTGCTCACAGTTCCAGGATTAGGAGTTTCAGTATTCACTCTGGACAAAGTATCTGGATTAGGAGTTTCAGTATTCACTCTGATCACAGCCACATGAGTAGGAGTTTCAGTATTCACTCTGATCACTGTACCAGGATTAGGAGTTTCAGTATTCACTCTGATCACAGTACCAGGATTAGGAGTTTCAGTATTCACTCTGATCACAGTACCAGGATTAGGAGTTTCAGTATTCACTCTGATCACAGTATCTGGATTCGGAGTTTCAGTATTCACCCTGATCACAGTGTCAGGATTAGGAGTTTCAGTATTCACTCTGATCACAGTACCAGGATTAGGAGTTTCAGTATTCACTCTGATCACAGTATCTGGATTAGGAGTTTCAGTATTCACTCTGATCACAGTGTCAAGATTAGGAGTTTCAGTATTCACTCTGATCACAGTATCTGGATTCGGAGTTTCAGTATTCACTCTGATCACAGTACCAGGATTAGGAGTTTCAGTATTCACTCTGATCACAGTACCAGGATTAGGAGTTTCAGTATTCACTCTGGACACAGTATCTGGATTAGGAGTTTCAGTATTCACTCTGATCACAGTACCAGGATTAGGAGTTTCAGTATTCACTCTGATCACAGTACCAGGATTAGGAGTTTCAGTATTCACTCTGATCACAATATCATGATTAGGAGTTTCAGTATTCACTCTGATCACTGTACCAGGATTAGGAGTTTCAGTATTCACTCTGATCACAGTACCAAGATTAGGAGTTTCAGTATTCACTCTGATCTCAGTGTCAGGATTAGGAGTTTCAGTATTCACTCTGGTCACAGTATCTGGATTAGGAGTTTCAGTATTCACTCTGCTCACAGAATTCGGATTAGGAGTTTCAGTATTCACTCTGATCACAGTACCAGGGTTAGAAGTTTCAGTATTCACTCTGATCACAGTGTCAGGGTTGAAATGTTTCAGAATTCAATCTGCTCACACTTCCACGATTAGGAGTTTCAGTATTCACTCTGATCACAGTACCAGGATTAGGAGTTTCAGTATTCTCTCTGGTCACAGTATCTGGATTAGGAGTTTCAGTATTCACTCTGATCACAGTGTCAGGATTAGGAGTTTCAGTATTCACTCTGATCACAGTACCAGGATTAGGAGTTTCAGTATTCACTCTGATCACAGTACCAGGATTAGGAGTTTCAGTATTCACTCTGATCACAGTATCTGGATTCGGAGTTTCAGTATTCACTCTGATCACAGTACCAGGGTTAGGAGTTTCAGTATTCACTCTGATCACAGTACCAGGATTAGGAGTTTCAGTATTCACTCTTGTCATAGTACCAGGATTAGGAGTTTCAGTATTCACTCTGATCACAGTACCAGGATTAGGAGTTTCAGTATTCACTCTGGTCACAATACCAGGATGAGGAGTTTCAGTATTCACTCTGATCACAGTAGCAGGATTAGGAGTTTCAGTATTCACTCTGATCACAGTATCAGGATTAGGAGTTTCAGTATTCACTCTGATCACAGTACCAGAATTAGGAGTTTCAGTATTCACTCTGATCACAGTATCAGGATTAGGAGTTTCAGTATTCACTCTGATCACAGTACCAGGATTAGGAGTTTCAGTATTCACTCTGACCACAGTATCAGGATTAGGAGTTTCAGTATTCACTCTGATCACAGTGCCAGGATTAGGAGTTTCAGTATTCACTCTGATCACAGTACCAGGATTAGGAGTTTCAGTATTCACTCTGATCACAGTACCAGGATTAGGAGTTTCAGTATTCACTCTGATCACAGTATCAGGATTAGGAGTTTCAGTATTCACTCTGATCACAGTATCAGGATTAGGAGTTTCAGTATTCACTCTGATCACAGTATCAGGATTAGGAGTTTCAGTATTCACTCTGATCACAGTACCAGGATTAGGAGTTTCAGTATTCAGTCTGCTCACAGTACCAGGATTAGGAGTTTCAGTATTCACTCTGGTCACAGTATCTGGATTAGGAGTTTCAGTATTCATTCTGATCACAGTATCATGGTTAGGAGTTTCAGTATTCACTCTGATCACAGTGTCAGGATTAGGAGTTTCAGTATTCACTCTGATCACAGTATCTGGATTAGGAGTTTCAGTATTCACTCTGATCACAGTGTCAAGATTAGGAGTTTCAGTATTCACTCTGATCACAGTAGCTGGATTAGGAGTTTCAGTATTCACTCTGATCACAGTGTCAGGATTAGGAGTTTCAGTATTCACTCTGATCACAGTACCAGGATTAGGAGTTTCAGTATTCACTCTGGTCACAGTAATCAGGATTAGGAGTTTCAGTATTCACTCTGATCACAGTACCAGGATTAGGAGTTTCAGTATTCACTCTGATCGCAGTACCAGGATTAGGAGTTTCAGTATTCACTCTGATCACTATCTGGATTCCGAGTTTCAGTATTCACTCTGATCACAGTGTCAGGATTAGGAGTTTCAGTATTCACTCTGATCACAGTACCAGGATTAGGTGTTTCAGTATTCACTCTGATCACAGTATCTGGATTAGGTGTTTCAGTATTCACTCTGATCACAGTGTCAAGATTAGGAGTTTCAGTATTCACTCTGATCACAGTATCTGGATTAGGAGTTTCAGTATTCACTCTGATCACAGTACCAGGATTAGGAGTTTCAGTATTCACTCTGATCACAGTACCAGGATTAGGAGTTTCAGTATTCACTCTGATCACAGTACCCGGATTAGGAGTTTCAGTATTCACTCTGGACACAGTATCTGGATTAGGAGTTTCAGTATTCACTCTGATCACAGTACCAGGATTAGGAGTTTCAGTATTCACTCTGATCACAGTACCAGGATTAGGAGTTTCAGTATTCACTCTGATCACAGCATCATGATTAGGAGATTCAGTATTCACTCTGATCACTGTACCAGGATTAGGAGTTTCAGTATTCACTCTGATCACAGTACCAGGATTAGGAGTTTCAGTATTCACTCTGATCACAGTACCAGGATTAGGAGTTTCAGTATTCACTCTGATCACAGTACCAGGATTAGGAGTTTCAGTATTCACTCTGATCACAGTATCTGGATTCCGAGTTTCAGTATTCACTCTGATCACAGTGTCAGGATTAGGAGTTTCAGTATTCACTCTGATCACAGTACCAGGATTAGGTGTTTCAGTATTCACTCTGATCACAGTATCTGGATTAGGAGTTTCAGTATTCACTCTGATCACAGTGTCAAGATTAGGAGTTTCAGTATTCACTCTGATCACAGTATCTGGATTAGGAGTTTCAGTATTCACTCTGATCACAGTACCAGGATTAGGAGTTTCAGTATTCACTCTGATCACAGTACCAGGATTAGGAGTTTCAGTATTCACTCTGATCACAGTACCAGGATTAGGAGTTTCAGTATTCACTCTGGACACAGTATCTGGATTAGGAGTTTCAGTATTCACTCTGATCACAGTACCAGGATTAGGAGTTTCAGTATTCACTCTGATCACAGTACCAGGATTAGGAGTTTCAGTATTCACTCTGATCACAGCATCATGATTAGGAGTTTCAGTATTCACTCTGATCACTGTACCAGGATTAGGAGTTTCAGTATTCACTCTGATCACAGTACCAGGATTAGGAGTTTCAGTATTCACTCTGGACACAGTACCAGGATTAGGAGTTTCAGTATTCACTCTGATCACAGTACCAGGATTAGGAGTTTTAGTATTCAATCTGATCACAGTACCAGGATTAGGAGTTTCAGTATTCACTCTGATCACAGTACCAGGATTAGGAGTTTCAGTATTCACTCTGATCACAGTATCAGGATTAGGAGTTTCAGTATTCACTCTGATCACAGGACCAGGATTAGGAGTTTCAGTATTAACTCTGATCACAGTATCAGGATTAGGAGTTTCAGTATTCACTCTGATCACAGTACCAGGATTAGGAGTTTCAGTATTCAGTCTGCTCACAGTACCAGGATTAGGAGTTTCAGTATTCACTCTGGTCACAGTATCTGGATTAGGAGTTTCAGTATTCATTCTGATCACAGTATCAGGGTTAGGAGTTTCAGTACTCACTCTGATCACAGTGTCAGGATTATGAGTTTCAGTATTCACTCTGATCACAGTATCTGGATTAGGAGTTTCAGTATTCACTCTGATCGCAGTACCAGGATTAGGAGTTTCAGTATTCACTCTGATCACTATCTGGATTCCGAGTTTCAGTATTCACTCTGATCACAGTGTCAGGATTAGGAGTTTCAGTATTCACTCTGATCACAGTACCAGGATTAGGTGTTTCAGTATTCACTCTGATCGCAGTACCAGGATTAGGAGTTTCAGTATTCACTCTGATCACTATCTGGATTCCGAGTTTCAGTATTCACTCTGATCACAGTGTCAGGATTAGGAGTTTCAGTATTCACTCTGATCACAGTACCAGGATTAGGTGTTTCAGTATTCACTCTGATCACAGTATCTGGATTAGGTGTTTCAGTATTCACTCTGATCACAGTGTCAAGATTAGGAGTTTCAGTATTCACTCTGATCACAGTATCTGGATTAGGAGTTTCAGTATTCACTCTGATCACAGTACCAGGATTAGGAGTTTCAGTATTCACTCTGATCACAGTACCAGGATTAGGAGTTTCAGTATTCACTCTGATCACAGTACCCGGATTAGGAGTTTCAGTATTCACTCTGGACACAGTATCTGGATTAGGAGTTTCAGTATTCACTCTGATCACAGTACCAGGATTAGGAGTTTCAGTATTCACTCTGATCACAGTACCAGGATTAGGAGTTTCAGTATTCACTCTGATCACAGCATCATGATTAGGAGTTTCAGTATTCACTCTGATCACTGTACCAGGATTAGGAGTTTCAGTATTCACTCTGATCACAGTACCAGGATTAGGAGTTTCAGTATTCACTCTGGACACAGTACCAGGATTAGGAGTTTCAGTATTCACTCTGATCACAGTACCAGGATTAGGAGTTTCAGTATTCACTCTGATCACAGTACCAGGATTAGGAGTTTCAGTATTCACTCTGATCACAGTACCAGGATTAGGAGTT
Source organism: Chiloscyllium plagiosum (assembly GCF_037043375.1). Taxonomy (NCBI): domain Eukaryota; kingdom Metazoa; phylum Chordata; class Chondrichthyes; order Orectolobiformes; family Hemiscylliidae; genus Chiloscyllium; species Chiloscyllium plagiosum. Next base: position 47,981,090 of record NW_028270174.1, read on the forward strand.
TCAGTATTCACTCTGATCACAGTATCAGGATTAGGATTTTCAGTATTCACTCTGATCACAGTACCAGGATTAGGAGTTTCAGTATTCACTCTGATCACAGTATCAGGATTAGGAGTTTCAGTATTCACTCTGATCACAGTACCAGGATTAGGAGTTTCACTATTCAGTCTGCTCACAGTACCAGGATTAGGAGTTTCAGTATTCACTCTGGTCACAGTATCTGGATTAGGAGTTTCAGTATTCATTCTGATCACAGTATCAGGGTTAGGAGTTTCAGTACTCACTCTGATCACAGTGTCAGGATTATGAGTTTCAGTATTCACTCTGATCACAGTATCTGGATTAGGAGTTTCAGTATTCACGCTGATCACAGTGTCAAGATTAGGAGTTTCAGTATTCACTCTGATCACAGTACCAGGATTAGGAGTTTCAGTATTCACTCTGATCACAGTATCAGGATTAGGAGTTTCAGTATTCACTCTGATCACAGTACCAGGATTAGGAGTTTCAGTATTCAGTCTGCTCACAGTACCAGGATTAGGAGTTTCAGTATTCACTCTGGTCACAGTATCTGGATTAGGAGATTCATTATTCATTCTGATCACAGTATCAGGGTTAGGAGTTTCAGTATTCACTCTGATCACAGTGTCAGGATTAGGAGTTTCAGTATTCACTCTGATCACAGTATCTGGATAAGGAGTTTCAGTATTCACTCTGATCACAGTGTCAAGATTAGGAGTTTCAGTATTCACTCTGATCACAGTATCTGGATTAGGAGTTTCAGTATTCACTCTGATCACAGTGTCAGGATTAGGAGTTTCAGTATTCACTCTGATCACAGTACCAGGATTAGGAGTTTCAGTATTCACTCTGATCACAGTATCAGGATTAGGAGTTTCGGTATTCACTCTGATCACAGTACCAGGATTAGGAGTTTCAGTATTCACTCTGCTCACAGTACCAGGATTAGGAGTTTCAGTATTCACTCTGGTCACAGTATCTGGATTAGGAGTTTCAGTATTCATTCTGATCACAGTATCAGGGTTAGGAGTTTCAGTATTCACTCTGATCACAGTGTCAGGATTAGGAGTTTCAGTATTCACTCTGATGACAGTACCAGGATTAGGAGTTTCAGTATTCATTCTGGTCACAGTACCAGGTTTAGGAGTTTCAGTATTCCCTCTGATCACAGTGTCAGGATTTGGAGTTTCAGTATTCACTCTGATCACAGTGTCAGGATTAGGAGTTTCAGTATTCACTCTGATCACAGTACCAGGATTAGGAGTTTCAGTATGCACTCTGGTCACAGTAATCAGGATTAGGAGTTTCAGTATTCACTCTGATCACAGTACCAGGATTAGGAGTTTCAGTATTCACTCTGATCGCAGTGCCAGGATTAGGAGTTTCAGTATTCACTCTGATCACAGTATCTGGATTCCGAGTTTCAGTATTCACTCTGATCACAGTGTCAGGATTAGGAGTTTCAGTATTCACTCTGATCACAGTACCAGGATTAGGTGTTTCAGTATTCACTCTGATCACAGTATCTGGATTAGGAGTTTCAGTATTCACTCTGATCACAGTGTCAAGATTAGGAGTTTCAGTATTCACTCTGATCACAGTATCTGGATTAGGAGTTTCAGTATTCACTCTGATCACAGTACCAGGATTAGGAGTTTCAGTATTCACTCTGATCACAGTACCAGGATTAGGAGTTTCAGTATTCTCTCTGATCACAGTACCAGGATTAGGAGTTTCAGTATTCACTCTGGACACAGTATCTGGATTAGGAGTTTCAGTATTCAGTCTGCTCACAGTTCCAGGATTAGGAGTTTCAGTATTCACTCTGATCACAGTACCAGGATTAGGATTTTCAGTATTCACTCTGATCACAGCATCATGATTAGGAGTTTCAGTATTCACTCTGATCACTGTACCAGGATTAGGAGTTTCAGTATTCACTCTGATCACAGTACCAGGATTAGAGTTTCAGTATTCACTCTGGACACAGTACCAGGATTAGGAGTTTCAGTATTCACTCTGATCACAGTACCAGGATTAGGAGTTTCAGTATTCACTCTGATCACAGTATCAGGATTAGGAGTTTCAGTATTCACTCTGATCACAGTACCAGGATTAGGAGTTTCAGTATTCACTCTGATCACAGTACCAGGATTAGGAGTTTCAGTATTCACTCTGATCACAGTATCAGGATTAGGAGTTTCAGTATTCACTCTGATCACAGTACCAGGATTAGGAGTTTCAGTATTCACTCTGATCACAGTATCAGGATTAGGAGTTTCAGTATTCACTCTGATCACAGTACCAGGATTAGGAGTTTCAGTATTCAGTCTGCTCACAGTACCAGGATTAGGAGTTTCAGTATTCACTCTGGTCACAGTATCTGGATTAGGAGTTTCAGTATTCATTCTGATCACAGTATCAGGGTTAGGAGTTTCAGTATTCACTCTGATCACAGTGTCAGGATTAGGAGTTTCAGTATTCACTCTGATCACAGTATCTGGATTAGGAGTTTCAGTATTCACTCTGATCACAGTGTCAAGATTAGGAGTTTCAGTATTCACTCTGATCACAGTATCTGGATTAGGAGTTTCAGTATTCACTCTGATCACAGTGTCAGGATTAGGAGTTTCAGTATTCACTCTGATCACAGTACCAGGATTAGGAGTTTCAGTATTCACTCTGGTCACAGTAATCAGGATTAGGAGTTTCAGTATTCACTCTGGACACAGTATCTGGATTAGGAGTTTCAGTATTCACTCTGATCACAGTATCAGGGTTAGGTGTTTCAGTATTCACTCTGATCACAGTATCTGGATTAGGTGTTTCAGTATTCACTCTGATCACAGTGTCAAGATTAGGAGTTTCAGTATTCACTCTGATCACAGTATCTGGATTAGGAGTTTCAGTATTCACTCTGATCACAGTACCAGGATTAGGAGTTTCAGTATTCACTCTGATCACAGTACCAGGATTAGGAGTTTCAGTATTCACTCTGATCACAGTACCCGGATTAGGAGTTTCAGTATTCACTCTGGACACAGTATCTGGATTAGGAGTTTCAGTATTCACTCTGATCACAGTACCAGGATTAGGAGTTTCAGTATTCACTCTGATCACAGTACCAGGATTAGGAGTTTCAGTATTCACTCTGATCACAGCATCATGATTAGGAGTTTCAGTATTCACTCTGATCACTGTACCAGGATTAGGAGTTTCAGTATTCACTCTGATCACAGTACCAGGATTAGGAGTTTCAGTATTCACTCTGGACACAGTACCAGGATTAGGAGTTTCAGTATTCACTCTGATCACAGTACCAGGATTAGGAGTTTCAGTATTCACTCTGATCACAGTACCAGGATTAGGAGTTTCAGTATTCACTCTGATCACTGTACCAGGATTAGGAGTTTCAGTATTCACTCTGATCACAGTATCAGGATTAGGATTTTCAGTATTCACTCTGATCACAGTACCAGGATTAGGAGTTTCAGTATTCACTCTGATCACAGTATCAGGATTAGGAGTTTCAGTATTCACTCTGATCACAGTACCAGGATTAGGAGTTTCACTATTCAGTCTGCTCACAGTACCAGGATTAGGAGTTTCAGTATTCACTCTGGTCACAGTATCTGGATTAGGAGTTTCAGTATTCATTCTGATCACAGTATCAGGGTTAGGAGTTTCAGTACTCACTCTGATCACAGTGTCAGGATTATGAGTTTCAGTATTCACTCTGATCACAGTATCTGGATTAGGAGTTTCAGTATTCACGCTGATCACAGTGTCAAGATTAGGAGTTTCAGTATTCACTCTGATCACAGTACCAGGATTAGGAGTTTCAGTATTCACTCTGATCACAGTATCAGGATTAGGAGTTTCAGTATTCACTCTGATCACAGTGTCAGGATTAGGAGTTTCAGTATTCAGTCTGCTCACAGTACCAGGATTAGGAGTTTCAGTATTCACTCTGGTCACAGTATCTGGATTAGGAGATTCATTATTCATTCTGATCACAGTATCAGGGTTAGGAGTTTCAGTATTCACTCTGATCACAGTGTCAGGATTAGGAGTTTCAGTATTCACTCTGATCACAGTATCTGGATAAGGAGTTTCAGTATTCACTCTGATCACAGTGTCAAGATTAGGAGTTTCAGTATTCACTCTGATCACAGTATCTGGATTAGGAGTTTCAGTATTCACTCTGATCACAGTGTCAGGATTAGGAGTTTCAGTATTCACTCTGATCACAGTACCAGAATTAGGAGTTTCAGTATTCACTCTGATCACAGTATCAGGATTAGGAGTTTCGGTATTCACTCTGATCACAGTACCAGGATTAGGAGTTTCAGTATTCACTCTGCTCACAGTACCAGGATTAGGAGTTTCAGTATTCACTCTGGTCACAGTATCTGGATTAGGAGTTTCAGTATTCATTCTGATCACAGTATCAGGGTTAGGAGTTTCAGTATTCACTCTGATCACAGTGTCAGGATTAGGAGTTTCAGTATTCACTCTGATGACAGTACCAGGATTAGGAGTTTCAGTATTCATTCTGGTCACAGTACCAGGTTTAGGAGTTTCAGTATTCCCTCTGATCACAGTGTCAGGATTTGGAGTTTCAGTATTCACTCTGATCACAGTGTCAGGATTAGGAGTTTCAGTATTCACTCTGATCACAGTACCAGGATTAGGAGTTTCAGTATGCACTCTGGTCACAGTAATCAGGATTAGGAGTTTCAGTATTCACTCTGATCACAGTACCAGGATTAGGAGTTTCAGTATTCACTCTGATCGCAGTGCCAGGATTAGGAGTTTCAGTATTCACTCTGATCACAGTATCTGGATTCCGAGTTTCAGTATTCACTCTGATCACAGTGTCAGGATTAGGAGTTTCAGTATTCACTCTGATCACAGTACCAGGATTAGGTGTTTCAGTATTCACTCTGATCACAGTATCTGGATTAGGAGTTTCAGTATTCACTCTGATCACAGTGTCAAGATTAGGAGTTTCAGTATTCACTCTGATCACAGTATCTGGATTAGGAGTTTCAGTATTCACTCTGATCACAGTACCAGGATTAGGAGTTTCAGTATTCACTCTGATCACAGTACCAGGATTAGGAGTTTCAGTATTCACTCTGATCACAGTACCAGGATTAGGAGTTTCAGTATTCACTCTGGACACAGTATCTGGATTAGGAGTTTCAGTATTCAGTCTGCTCACAGTTCCAGGATTAGGAGTTTCAGTATTCACTCTGATCACAGTACCAGGATTAGGAGTTTCAGTATTCACTCTGATCACAGCATCATGATTAGGAGTTTCAGTATTCACTCTGATCACTGTACCAGGATTAGGAGTTTCAGTATTCACTCTGATCACAGTACCAGGATTAGAGTTTCAGTATTCACTCTGGACACAGTACCAGGATTAGGAGTTTCAGTATTCACTCTGATCACAGTACCAGGATTAGGAGTTTCAGTATTCACTCTGATCACAGTATCAGGATTAGGAGTTTCAGTATTCACTCTGATCACAGTACCAGGATTAGGAGTTTCAGTATTCACTCTGATCACAGTACCAGGATTAGGAGTTTCAGTATTCACTCTGATCACAGTATCAGGATTAGGAGTTTCAGTATTCACTCTGGTCACAGTACCAGGATTAGGAGTTTCAGTATTCACTCTGATCACAGTATCAGGATTAGGAGTTTCAGTATTCACTCTGATCACAGTACCAGGATTAGGAGTTTCAGTATTCAGTCTGCTCACAGTACCAGGATTAGGAGTTTCAGTATTCACTCTGGTCACAGTATCTGGATTAGGAGTTTCAGTATTCATTCTGATCACAGTATCAGGGTTAGGAGTTTCAGTATTCACTCTGATCACAGTGTCAGGATTAGGAGTTTCAGTATTCACTCTGATCACAGTATCTGGATTAGGAGTTTCAGTATTCACTCTGATCACAGTGTCAAGATTAGGAGTTTCAGTATTCACTCTGATCACAGTATCTGGATTAGGAGTTTCAGTATTCACTCTGATCACAGTGTCAGGATTAGGAGTTTCAGTATTCACTCTGATCACAGTACCAGGATTAGGAGTTTCAGTATTCACTCTGGTCACAGTAATCAGGATTAGGAGTTTCAGTATTCACTCTGATCACAGTACCAGGATTAGGAGTTTCAGTGTTCACTCTGATCGCAGTACCAGGATTAGGAGTTTCAGTATTCACTCTGATCACAGTATCAGGATTAGGAGTTTCAGTATTCACTCTGATCACAGTACCAGGATTAGGAGTTTCAGTATTCAGTCTGCTCACAGTACCAGGATTAGGAGTTTCAGTATTCACTCTGGTCACAGTATCTGGATTAGGAGATTCATTATTCATTCTGATCACAGTATCAGGGTTAGGAGTTTCAGTATTCACTCTGATCACAGTGTCAGGATTAGGAGTTTCAGTATTCACTCTGATCACAGTATCTGGATAAGGAGTTTCAGTATTCACTCTGATCACAGTGTCAAGATTAGGAGTTTCAGTATTCACTCTGATCACAGTATCTGGATTAGGAGTTTCAGTATTCACTCTGATCACAGTGTCAGGATTAGGAGTTTCAGTATTCACTCTGATCACAGTACCAGGATTAGGAGTTTCAGTATTCACTCTGATCACAGTATCAGGATGAGGAGTTTCGGTATTCACTCTGATCACAGTACCAGGATTAGGAGTTTCAGTATTCACTCTGCTCACAGTACCAGGATTAGGAGTTTCAGTATTCACTCTGGTCACAGTATCTGGATTAGGAGTTTCAGTATTCATTCTGATCACAGTATCAGGGTTAGGAGTTTCAGTATTCACTCTGATCACAGTGTCAGGATTAGGAGTTTCAGTATTCACTCTGATGACAGTACCAGGATTAGGAGTTTCAGTATTCATTCTGGTCACAGTACCAGGTTTAGGAGTTTCAGTATTCCCTCTGATCACAGTGTCAGGATTTGGAGTTTCAGTATTCACTCTGATCACAGTGTCAGGATTAGGAGTTTCAGTATTCACTCTGATCACAGTACCAGGATTAGGAGTTTCAGTATGCACTCTGGTCACAGTAATCAGGATTAGGAGTTTCAGTATTCACTCTGATCACAGTACCAGGATTAGGAGTTTCAGTATTCACTCTGATCGCAGTGCCAGGATTAGGAGTTTCAGTATTCACTCTGATCACAGTATCTGGATTCCGAGTTTCAGTATTCACTCTGATCACAGTGTCAGGATTAGGAGTTTCAGTATTCACTCTGATCACAGTACCAGGATTAGGTGTTTCAGTATTCACTCTGATCACAGTATCTGGATTAGGAGTTTCAGTATTCACTCTGATCACAGTGTCAAGATTAGGAGTTTCAGTATTCACTCTGATCACAGTATCTGGATTAGGAGTTTCAGTATTCACTCTGATCACAGTACCAGGATTAGGAGTTTCAGTATTCACTCTGATCACAGTACCAGGATTAGGAGTTTCAGTATTCACTCTGATCACAGTACCAGGATTAGGAGTTTCAGTATTCACTCTGGACACAGTATCTGGATTAGGAGTTTCAGTATTCAGTCTGCTCACAGTTCCAGGATTAGGAGTTTCAGTATTCACTCTGATCACAGTACCAGGATTAGGAGTTTCAGTATTCACTCTGATCACATCATCATGATTCGGAGTTTCAGTATTCACTCTGATCACTGTACCAGGATTAGGAGTTTCAGTATTCACTCTGATCACAGTACCAGGATTAGAGTTTCAGTATTCACTCTGGACACAGTACCAGGATTAGGAGTTTCAGTATTCACTCTGATCACAGTACCAGGATTAGGAGTTTCAGTATTCACTCTGATCACAGTATCAGGATTAGGAGTTTCAGTATTCACTCTGATCACAGTACCAGGATTAGGAGTTTCAGTATTCACTCTGATCACAGTACCAGGATTAGGAGTTTCAGTATTCACTCTGATCACAGTATCAGGATTAGGAGTTTCAGTATTCACTCTGATCACAGTACCAGGATTAGGAGTTTCAGTATTCACTCTGATCACAGTATCAGGATTAGGAGTTTCAGTATTCACTCTGATCACAGTACCAGGATTAGGAGTTTCAGTATTCAGTCTGCTCACAGTACCAGGATTAGGAGTTTCAGTATTCACTCTGGTCACAGTATCTGGATTAGGAGTTTCAGTATTCATTCTGATCACAGTATCAGGGTTAGGAGTTTCAGTATTCACTCTGATCACAGTGTCAGGATTAGGAGTTTCAGTATTCACTCTGATCACAGTATCTGGATTAGGAGTTTCAGTATTCACTCTGATCACAGTGTCAAGATTAGGAGTTTCAGTATTCACTCTGATCACAGTATCTGGATTAGGAGTTTCAGTATTCACTCTGATCACAGTGTCAGGATTAGGAGTTTCAGTATTCACTCTGATCACAGTACCAGGATTAGGAGTTTCAGTATTCTCTCTGGTCACAGTAATCAGGATTAGGAGTTTCAGTATTCACTCTGGACACAGTATCTGGATTAGGAGTTTCAGTATTCACTCTGATCACAGTATCAGGGTTAGGTGTTTCAGTATTCACTCTGATCACAGTATCTGGATTAGGTGTTTCAGTATTCACTCTGATCACAGTGTCAAGATTAGGAGTTTCAGTATTCACTCTGATCACAGTATCTGGATTAGGAGTTTCAGTATTCACTCTGATCACAGTACCAGGATTAGGAGTTTCAGTATTCACTCTGATCACAGTACCAGGATTAGGAGTTTCAGTATTCACTCTGATCACAGTACCAGGATTAGGAGTTTCAGTATTCACTCTGGACACAGTATCTGGATTAGGAGTTTCAGTATTCACTCTGATCACAGTACCAGGATTAGGAGTTTCAGTATTCACTCTGATCACAGTACCAGGATTAGGAGTTTCAGTATTCACTCTGATCACAGCATCATGATTAAGAGTTTCAGTATTCACTCTGATCACTGTACCAGGATTAGGAGTTTCAGTATTCACTCTGATCACAGTACCAGGATTAGGAGTTTCAGTATTCACTCTGGACACAGTACCAGGATTAGGAGTTTCAGTATTCACTCTGATCACAGTACCAGGATTAGGAGTTTCAGTATTCACTCTGATCACAGTACCAGGATTAGGAGTTTTAGTATTCACTCTGATCACAGTACCAGGATTAGGAGTTTCAGTATTCACTCTGATCACAGTATCAGGATTAGGATTTTCAGTATTCACTCTGATCACAGTACCAGGATTAGGAGTTTCAGTATTCACTCTGATCACAGTATCAGGATTAGGAGTTTCAGTATTCACTCTGATCACAGTACCAGGATTAGGAGTTTCACTATTCAGTCTGCTCACAGTACCAGGATTAGGAGTTTCAGTATTCACTCTGGTCACAGTATCTGGATTAGGAGTTTCAGTATTCATTCTGATCACAGTATCAGGGTTAGGAGTTTCAGTACTCACTCTGATCACAGTGTCAGGATTATGAGTTTCAGTATTCACTCTGATCACAGTATCTGGATTAGGAGTTTCAGTATTCACGCTGATCACAGTGTCAAGATTAGGAGTTTCAGTATTCACTCTGATCACAGTACCAGGATTAGGAGTTTCAGTATTCACTCCGATCACAGTATCAGGATTAGGAGTTTCAGTATTCACTCTGATCACAGTGTCAGGATTAGGAGTTTCAGTATTCAGTCTGCTCACAGTACCAGGATTAGGAGTTTCAGTATTCACTCTGGTCACAGTATCTGGATTAGGAGATTCATTATTCATTCTGATCACAGTATCAGGGTTAGGAGTTTCAGTATTCACTCTGATCACAGTGTCAGGATTAGGAGTTTCAGTATTCACTCTGATCACAGTATCTGGATAAGGAGTTTCAGTATTCACTCTGATCACAGTGTCAAGATTAGGAGTTTCAGTATTCACTCTGATCACAGTATCTGGATTAGGAGTTTCAGTATTCACTCTGATCACAGTGTCAGGATTAGGAGTTTCAGTATTCACTCTGATCACAGTACCAGAATTAGGAGTTTCAGTATTCACTCAGATCACAGTATCAGGATTAGGAGTTTCGGTATTCACTCTGATCACAGTACCAGGATTAGGAGTTTCAGTATTCACTCTGCTCACAGTACCAGGATTAGGAGTTTCAGTATTCACTCTGGTCACAGTATCTGGATTAGGAGTTTCAGTATTCATTCTGATCACAGTATCAGGGTTAGGAGTTTCAGTATTCACTCTGATCACAGTGTCAGGATTAGGAGTTTCAGTATTCACTCTGATGACAGTACCAGGATTAGGAGTTTCAGTATTCATTCTGGTCACAGTACCAGGTTTAGGAGTTTCAGTATTCCCTCTGATCACAGTGTCAGGATTTGGAGTTTCAGTATTCACTCTGATCACAGTGTCAGGATTAGGAGTTTCAGTATTCACTCTGATCACAGTACCAGGATTAGGAGTTTCAGTATGCACTCTGGTCACAGTAATCAGGATTAGGAGTTTCAGTATTCACTCTGATCACAGTACCAGGATTAGGAGTTTCAGTATTCACTCTGATCGCAGTGCCAGGATTAGGAGTTTCAGTATTCACTCTGATCACAGTATCTGGATTCCGAGTTTCAGTATTCACTCTGATCACAGTGTCAGGATTAGGAGTTTCAGTATTCACTCTGATCACAGTACCAGGATTAGGTGTTTCAGTATTCACTCTGATCACAGTATCTGGATTAGGAGTTTCAGTATTCACTCTGATCACAGTACCAGGATTAGGAGTTTCAGTATTCACTCTGATCACAGTACCAGGATTAGGAGTTTCAGTATTCAGTCTGATCACAGTACCAGGATTAGGAGTTTCAGTATTCACTCTGGACACAGTATCTGGATTAGGAGTTTCAGTATTCAGTCTGCTCACAGTTCCAGGATTAGGAGTTTCAGTATTCACTCTGATCACAGTACCAGGATTAGGAGTTTCAGTATTCACTCTGATCACAGCATCATGATTAGGAGTTTCAGTATTCACTCTGATCACTGTACCAGGATTAGGAGTTTCAGTATTCACTCTGATCACAGTACCAGGATTAGAGTTTCAGTATTCACTCTGGACACAGTACCAGGATTAGGAGTATCAGTATTCACTCTGATCACAGTACCAGGATTAGAGTTTCAGTATTCACTCTGGACACAGTACCAGGATTAGGAGTTTCAGTATTCACTCTGATCACAGTACCAGGATTAGGAGTTTCAGTATTCACTCTGATCACAGTATCAGGATTAGGAGTTTCAGTATTCACTCTGATCACAGTACCAGGATTAGGAGTTTCAGTATTCACTCTGATCACAGTACCAGGATTAGGAGTTTCAGTATTCACTCTGATCACAGTATCAGGATTAGGAGTTTCAGTATTCACTCTGATCACAGTACCAGGATTAGGAGTTTCAGTATTCACTCTGATCACAGTATCAGGATTAGGAGTTTCAGTATTCACTCTGATCACAGTACCAGGATTAGGAGTTTCAGTATTCACTCTGATCACAGTACCAGGATTAGGAGTTTCAGTATTCACTCTGATCACAGTATCAGGATTAGGAGTTTCAGTATTCACTCTGATCACAGTACCAGGATTAGGAGTTTCAGTATTCACTCTGATCACAGTATCAGGATTAGGAGTTTCAGTATTCACTCTGATCACAGTACCAGGATTAGGAGTTTCAGTATTCAGTCTGCTCACAGTACCAGGATTAGGAGTTTCAGTATTCACTCTGGTCACAGTATCTGGATTAGGAGTTTCAGTATTCATTCTGATCACAGTATCAGGGTTAGGAGTTTCAGTATTCACTCTGATCACAGTGTCAGGATTAGGAGTTTCAGTATTCACTCTGATCACAGTATCTGGATTAGGAGTTTCAGTATTCACTCTGATCACAGTGTCAAGATTAGGAGTTTCAGTATTCACTCTGATCACAGTATCTGGATTAGGAGTTTCAGTATTCACTCTGATCACAGTGTCAGGATTAGGAGTTTCAGTATTCACTCTGATCACAGTACCAGGATTAGGAGTTTCAGTATTCACTCTGGTCACAGTAATCAGGATTAGGAGTTTCAGTATTCACTCTGATCACAGTACCAGGATTAGGAGTTTCAGTGTTCACTCTGATCGCAGTACCAGGATTAGGAGTTTCAGTATTCACTCTGATCACAGTATCAGGATTAGGAGTTTCAGTATTCACTCTGATCACAGTACCAGGATTAGGAGTTTCAGTATTCAGTCTGCTCACAGTACCAGGATTAGGAGTTTCAGTATTCACTCTGGTCACAGTATCTGGATTAGGAGATTCATTATTCATTCTGATCACAGTATCAGGGTTAGGAGTTTCAGTATTCACTCTGATCACAGTGTCAGGATTAGGAGTTTCAGTATTCACTCTGATCACAGTATCTGGATAAGGAGTTTCAGTATTCACTCTGATCACAGTGTCAAGATTAGGAGTTTCAGTATTCACTCTGATCACAGTATCTGGATTAGGAGTTTCAGTATTCACTCTGATCACAGTGTCAGGATTAGGAGTTTCAGTATTCACTCTGATCACAGTACCAGGATTAGGAGTTTCAGTATTCACTCTGATCACAGTATCAGGATGAGGAGTTTCGGTATTCACTCTGATCACAGTACCAGGATTAGGAGTTTCAGTATTCACTCTGCTCACAGTACCAGGATTAGGAGTTTCAGTATTCACTCTGGTCACAGTATCTGGATTAGGAGTTTCAGTATTCATTCTGATCACAGTATCAGGGTTAGGAGTTTCAGTATTCACTCTGATCACAGTGTCAGGATTAGGAGTTTCAGTATTCACTCTGATGACAGTACCAGGATTAGGAGTTTCAGTATTCATTCTGGTCACAGTACCAGGTTTAGGAGTTTCAGTATTCCCTCTGATCACAGTGTCAGGATTTGGAGTTTCAGTATTCACTCTGATCACAGTGTCAGGATTAGGAGTTTCAGTATTCACTCTGATCACAGTACCAGGATTAGGAGTTTCAGTATGCACTCTGGTCACAGTAATCAGGATTAGGAGTTTCAGTATTCACTCTGATCACAGTACCAGGATTAGGAGTTTCAGTATTCACTCTGATCGCAGTGCCAGGATTAGGAGTTTCAGTATTCACTCTGATCACAGTATCTGGATTCCGAGTTTCAGTATTCACTCTGATCACAGTGTCAGGATTAGGAGTTTCAGTATTCACTCTGATCACAGTACCAGGATTAGGTGTTTCAGTATTCACTCTGATCACAGTATCTGGATTAGGAGTTTCAGTATTCACTCTGATCACAGTGTCAAGATTAGGAGTTTCAGTATTCACTCTGATCACAGTATCTGGATTAGGAGTTTCAGTATTCACTCTGATCACAGTACCAGGATTAGGAGTTTCAGTATTCACTCTGATCACAGTACCAGGATTAGGAGTTTCAGTATTCACTCTGATCACAGTACCAGGATTAGGAGTTTCAGTATTCACTCTGGACACAGTATCTGGATTAGGAGTTTCAGTATTCAGTCTGCTCACAGTTCCAGGATTAGGAGTTTCAGTATTCACTCTGATCACAGTACCAGGATTAGGAGTTTCAGTATTCACTCTGATCACATCATCATGATTAGGAGTTTCAGTATTCACTCTGATCACTGTACCAGGATTAGGAGTTTCAGTATTCACTCTGATCACAGTACCAGGATTAGAGTTTCAGTATTCACTCTGGACACAGTACCAGGATTAGGAGTTTCAGTATTCACTCTGATCACAGTACCAGGATTAGGAGTTTCAGTATTCACTCTGATCACAGTATCAGGATTAGGAGTTTCAGTATTCACTCTGATCACAGTACCAGGATTAGGAGTTTCAGTATTCACTCTGATCACAGTACCAGGATTAGGAGTTTCAGTATTCACTCTGATCACAGTATCAGGATTAGGAGTTTCAGTATTCACTCTGATCACAGTACCAGGATTAGGAGTTTCAGTATTCACTCTGATCACAGTATCAGGATTAGGAGTTTCAGTATTCACTCTGATCACAGTACCAGGATTAGGAGTTTCAGTATTCAGTCTGCTCACAGTACCAGGATTAGGAGTTTCAGTATTCACTCTGGTCACAGTATCTGGATTAGGAGTTTCAGTATTCATTCTGATCACAGTATCAGGGTTAGGAGTTTCAGTATTCACTCTGATCACAGTGTCAGGATTAGGAGTTTCAGTATTCACTCTGATCACAGTATCTGGATTAGGAGTTTCAGTATTCACTCTGATCACAGTGTCAAGATTAGGAGTTTCAGTATTCACTCTGATCACAGTATCTGGATTAGGAGTTTCAGTATTCACTCTGATCACAGTGTCAGGATTAGGAGTTTCAGTATTCACTCTGATCACAGTACCAGGATTAGGAGTTTCAGTATTCACTCTGGTCACAGTAATCAGGATTAGGAGTTTCAGTATTCACTCTGGACACAGTATCTGGATTAGGAGTTTCAGTATTCACTCTGATCACAGTATCAGGGTTAGGTGTTTCAGTATTCACTCTGATCACAGTATCTGGATTAGGTGTTTCAGTATTCACTCTGATCACAGTGTCAAGATTAGGAGTTTCAGTATTCACTCTGATCACAGTATCTGGATTAGGAGTTTCAGTATTCACTCTGATCACAGTACCAGGATTAGGAGTTTCAGTATTCACTCTGATCACAGTACCAGGATTAGGAGTTTCAGTATTCACTCTGATCACAGTACCAGGATTAGGAGTTTCAGTATTCACTCTGGACACAGTATCTGGATTAGGAGTTTCAGTATTCACTCTGATCACAGTACCAGGATTAGGAGTTTCAGTATTCACTCTGATCACAGTACCAGGATTAGGAGTTTCAGTATTCACTCTGATCACAGCATCATGATTAGGAGTTTCAGTATTCACTCTGATCACTGTACCAGGATTAGGAGTTTCAGTATTCACTCTGATCACAGTACCAGGATTAGGAGTTTCAGTATTCACTCTGGACACAGTACCAGGATTAGGAGTTTCAGTATTCGCTCTGATCACAGTACCAGGATTAGGAGTTTCAGTATTCACTCTGATCACAGTACCAGGATTAGGAGTTTCAGTATTCACTCTGATCACAGTACCAGGATTAGGAGTTTCAGTATTCACTCTGATCACAGTATCAGGATTAGGATTTTCAGTATTCACTCTGATCACAGTACCAGGATTAGGAGTTTCAGTATTCACTCTGATCACAGTATCAGGATTAGGAGTTTCAGTATTCACTCTGATCACAGTACCAGGATTAGGAGTTTCACTATTCAGTCTGCTCACAGTACCAGGATTAGGAGTTTCAGTATTCACTCTGGTCACAGTATCTGGATTAGGAGTTTCAGTATTCATTCTGATCACAGTATCAGGGTTAGGAGTTTCAGTACTCACTCTGATCACAGTGTCAGGATTATGAGTTTCAGTATTCACTCTGATCACAGTATCTGGATTAGGAGTTTCAGTATTCACGCTGATCACAGTGTCAAGATTAGGAGTTTCAGTATTCACTCTGATCACAGTACCAGGATTAGGAGTTTCAGTATTCACTCTGATCACAGTATCAGGATTAGGAGTTTCAGTATTCACTCTGATCACAGTGTCAGGATTAGGAGTTTCAGTATTCAGTCTGCTCACAGTACCAGGATTAGGAGTTTCAGTATTCACTCTGGTCACAGTATCTGGATTAGGAGATTCATTATTCATTCTGATCACAGTATCAGGGTTAGGAGTTTCAGTATTCACTCTGATCACAGTGTCAGGATTAGGAGTTTCAGTATTCACTCTGATCACAGTATCTGGATAAGGAGTTTCAGTATTCACTCTGATCACAGTGTCAAGATTAGGAGTTTCAGTATTCACTCTGATCACAGTATCTGGATTAGGAGTTTCAGTATTCACTCTGATCACAGTGTCAGGATTAGGAGTTTCAGTATTCACTCTGATCACAGTACCAGAATTAGGAGTTTCAGTATTCACTCAGATCACAGTATCAGGATTAGGAGTTTCGGTATTCACTCTGATCACAGTACCAGGATTAGGAGTTTCAGTATTCACTCTGCTCACAGTACCAGGATTAGGAGTTTCAGTATTCACTCTGGTCACAGTATCTGGATTAGGAGTTTCAGTATTCATTCTGATCACAGTATCAGGGTTAGGAGTTTCAGTATTCACTCTGATCACAGTGTCAGGATTAGGAGTTTCAGTATTCACTCTGATGACAGTACCAGGATTAGGAGTTTCAGTATTCATTCTGGTCACAGTACCAGGTTTAGGAGTTTCAGTATTCACTCTGATCACAGTACCAGGATTAGGAGTTTCAGTATTCACTCTGATCGCAGTGCCAGGATTAGGAGTTTCAGTATTCACTCTGATCACAGTATCTGGATTCCGAGTTTCAGTATTCACTCTGATCACAGTGTCAGGATTAGGAGTTTCAGTATTCACTCTGATCACAGTACCAGGATTAGGTGTTTCAGTATTCACTCTGATCACAGTATCTGGATTAGGAGTTTCAGTATTCACTCTGATCACAGTACCAGGATTAGGAGTTTCAGTATGCACTCTGGTCACAGTAATCAGGATTAGGAGTTTCAGTATTCACTCTGATCACAGTACCAGGATTAGGAGTTTCAGTATTCACTCTGATCGCAGTGCCAGGATTAGGAGTTTCAGTATTCACTCTGATCACAGTATCTGGATTCCGAGTTTCAGTATTCACTCTGATCACAGTGTCAGGATTAGGAGTTTCAGTATTCACTCTGATCACAGTACCAGGATTAGGTGTTTCAGTATTCACTCTGATCACAGTATCTGGATTAGGAGTTTCAGTATTCACTCTGATCACAGTACCAGGATTAGGAGTTTCAGTATTCACTCTGATCACAGTACCAGGATTAGGAGTTTCAGTATTCACTCTGATCACAGTACCAGGATTAGGAGTTTCAGTATTCACTCTGGACACAGTATCTGGATTAGGAGTTTCAGTATTCAGTCTGCTCACAGTTCCAGGATTAGGAGTTTCAGTATTCACTCTGATCACAGTACCAGGATTAGGAGTTTCAGTATTCACTCTGATCACAGCATCATGATTAGGAGTTTCAGTATTCACTCTGATCACTGTACCAGGATTAGGAGTTTCAGTATTCACTCTGATCACAGTACCAGGATTAGAGTTTCAGTATTCACTCTGGACACAGTACCAGGATTAGGAGTTTCAGTATTCACTCTGATCACAGTACCAGGATTAGAGTTTCAGTATTCACTCTGGACACAGTACCAGGATTAGGAGTTTCAGTATTCACTCTGATCACAGTACCAGGATTAGGAGTTTCAGTATTCACTCTGATCACAGTATCAGGATTAGGAGTTTCAGTATTCACTCTGATCACAGTACCAGGATTAGGAGTTTCAGTATTCACTCTGATCACAGTACCAGGATTAGGAGTTTCAGTATTCACTCTGATCACAGTATCAGGATTAGGAGTTTCAGTATTCACTCTGATCACAGTACCAGGATTAGGAGTTTCAGTATTCACTCTGATCACAGTATCAGGATTAGGAGTTTCAGTATTCACTCTGATCACAGTACCAGGATTAGGAGTTTCAGTATTCAGTCTGCTCACAGTACCAGGATTAGGAGTTTCAGTATTCACTCTGGTCACAGTATCTGGATTAGGAGTTTCAGTATTCATTCTGATCACAGTATCAGGGTTAGGAGTTTCAGTATTCACTCTGATCACAGTGTCAGGATTAGGAGTTTCAGTATTCACTCTGATCACAGTATCTGGATTAGGAGTTTCAGTATTCACTCTGATCACAGTGTCAAGATTAGGAGTTTCAGTATTCACTCTGATCACAGTATCTGGATTAGGAGTTTCAGTATTCACTCTGATCACAGTGTCAGGATTAGGAGTTTCAGTATTCACTCTGATCACAGTACCAGGATTAGGAGTTTCAGTATTCACTCTGGTCACAGTAATCAGGATTAGGAGTTTCAGTATTCACTCTGATCACAGTACCAGGATTAGGAGTTTCAGTGTTCACTCTGATCGCAGTACCAGGATTAGGAGTTTCAGTATTCACTCTGATCACAGTATCTGGATTCCAAGTTTCAGTATTCACTCTGATCACAGTGTCAGGATTAGGAGTTTCAGTATTCACTCTGATCACAGTACCAGGATTAGGAGTTTCAGTATTCACTCTGATCACAGTGTCAAGATTAGGAGTTTCAGTATTCACTCGGATCACAGTATCTGGATTAGGAGTTTCAGTATTCACTCTGATCACAGTACCAGGATTAGGAGTTTCAGTATTCACTCTGATCACAGCCACATGAGTAGGAGTTTCAGTATTCACTCTGATCACTGTACCAGGATTAGGAGTTTCAGTATTCACTCTGGACACAGTATCTGGATTAGGAGTTTCAGTATTCACTCTGATCACAGTACCAGGATTAGGAGTTTCAGTATTCACTCTGATCACAGTCCCAGGATTAGGAGTTTCAGTATTCACTCTGATCACAGCATCATGATTAGGAGTTTCAGTATTCACTCTGATCACTGTACCAGGATTAGGAGTTTCAGTATTCACTCTGATCACAGTACCAGGATTAGGAGTTTCAGTATTCACTCTGGACACAGTACCAGGATTAGGAGTTTCAGTATTCACTCTGATCACAGTACCAGGATTAGGAGTTTCAGTATTCACTCTGATCACAGTACCAGGATTAGGAGTTTCAGCATTCACTCTGATCACAGTACCAGGATTAGGAGTTTCAGTATTCACTCTGGACACAGTATATGGTTTAGGAGTTTCAGTATTCACTCTGATCACAGTACCAGGATTAGGAGTTTCTGTATTCACTCTGATCACCGTACCAGGATTAGGAGTTTCAGTATTCACTCTGATCACAGCATCATGATTAGGAGTTTCAGAATTCACTCTGATCACTGTTCCAGGATTAGGAGTTTCAGTATTCACTCTGATCACAGTACCAGGATTAGGAGTTTCAGTATTCACTCTGATCGCAGTACCAGGATTAGGAGTTTCAGTATTCACTCTGATCACAGTATCTGGATTCGGAGTTTCAGTATTCACTCTGATCACAGTGTCAAGATTAGGAGTTTCAGTATTCACTCTGATCACAGTATCTGGATTAGGAGTTTCAGTATTCACTCTGATCACAGTGTCAGGATTAGGAGTTTCAGTATTCACTCTGATCACAGTACCAGGATTAGGAGTTTCAGTATTCACTCTGGTCACAGTAATCAGGAATAGGAGTTTCAGTATTCACTCTGATCACAGTACCAGGATTAGGAGTTTCAGTATTCACTCTGATCGCAGTACCAGGATTAGGAGTTTCAGTATTCACTCTGATCACAGTATCTGGATTCCGAGTTTCAGTATTCACTCTGATCACAGTGTCAGGATTAGGAGTTTCAGTATTCACTCTGATCACAGTACCAGGATTAGGAGTTTCAGTATTCACTCTGATCACAGTATCTGGATTAGGAGTTTCAGTATTCACTCTGATCACAGTGTCAAGATTAGGAGTTTCAGTATTCACTCTGATCACAGTATCTGGATTACGAGTTTCAGTATTCACTCTGATCACAGTACCAGGATTAGGAGTTTCAGTATTCACTCTGATCACAGTACCAGGATTAGGAGTTTCAGTATTCACTCTGATCACAGTACCAGGATTAGGAGTTTCAGTATTCACTCTGGACACAGTATCTGGATTAGGAGTTTCAGTATTCAGTCTGCTCACAGTTCCAGGATTAGGAGTTTCAGTATTCACTCTGATCACAGTACCAGGATTAGGAGTTTCAGTATTCACTCTGATCACAGCATCATGATTGGGAGTTTCAGTATTCACTCTGATCACTGTACCAGGATTAGGAGTTTCAGTATTCACTCTGATCACAGTACCAGGATTAGAGTTTCAGTATTCACTCTGGACACAGTACCAGGATTAGGAGTTTCAGTATTCACTCTGATCACAGTACCAGGATTAGGAGTTTCAGTATTCACTCTGATCACAGTACCAGGATTAGGAGTTTCAGTATTCACTCTGATCACAGTACCAGGATTAGGAGTTTCAGTATTCACTCTGATCACAGTACCAGGATTAGGAGTTTCAGTATTCACTCTGATCACAGTATCTGGATTCGGAGTTTCAGTATTCACTCTGATCACAGTACCAGGGTTAGGAGTTTCAGTATTCACTCTGATCACAGTACCAGGATTAGGAGTTTCAGTATTCACTCTTGTCATAGTACCAGGATTAGGAGTTTCAGTATTCACTCTGATCACAGTACCAGGATTAGGAGTTTCAGTATTCACTCTGGTCACAATACCAGGATGAGGAGTTTCAGTATTCACTCTGATCACAGTAGCAGGATTAGGAGTTTCAGTATTCACTCTGATCACAGTACCAGGAGTAGGAGTTTCAGTATTCACTCTGATCACAGTATCAGGATTAGGAGTTTCAGTATTCACTCTGATCACAGTACCAGGATTAGGAGTTTCAGTATTCAGTCTGCTCACAGTACCAGGATTAGGAGTTTCAGTATTCACTCTGGTCACAGTATCTGGATTAGGAGTTTCAGTATTCATTCTGATCACAGTATCAGGGTTAGGAGTTTCAGTATTCACTCTGATCACAGTGTCAGGATTAGGAGTTTCAGTATTCACGCTGATCACAGTATCTGGATTAGGAGTTTCAGTATTCACTCTGATCACAGTGTCAAGATTAGGAGTTTCAGTATTCACTCTGATCACAGTATCTGGATTAGGAGTTTCAGTATTCACTCTGATCACAGTGTCAGGATTAGGAGTTTCAGTATTCACTCTGAACACAGTACCAGGATTAGGAGTTTCAGTATTCACTCTGGTCACAGTAATCAGGATTAGGAGTTTCAGTATTCACTCTGATCACAGTACCAGGATTAGGAGTTTCAGTGTTCACTCTGATCGCAGTACCAGGATTAGGAGTTTCAGTATTCACTCTGATCACAGTATCTGGATTCCAAGTTTCAGTATTCACTCTGATCACAGTGTCAGGATTAGGAGTTTCAGTATTCACTCTGATCACAGTACCAGGATTAGGAGTTTCAGTATTCACTCTGATCACAGTGTCAAGATTAGGAGTTTCAGTATTCACTCTGATCACAGTATCTGGATTAGGAGTTTCAGTATTCACTCTGATCACAGTACCAGGATTAGGAGTTTCAGTATTCACTCTGATCACAGTGTCAAGATTAGGAGTTTCAGTATTCACTCTGACCACAGTATCTGGATTAGGAGTTTCAGTATTCACTCTGGACACAGTATCTGGATTAGGAGTTTCAGTATTCACTCTGATCACAGTACCAGGATTAGGAGTTTCAGTATTCACTCTGATCACAGTCCCAGGATTAGGAGTTTCAGTATTCACTCTGATCACAGCATCATGATTAGGAGTTTCAGTATTCACTCTGATCACTGTACCAGGATTAGGAGTTTCAGTATTCACTCTGATCACAGTACCAGGATTAGGAGTTTCAGTATTCACTCTGGACACAGTACCAGGATTAGGAGTTTCAGTATTCACTCTGATCACAGTACCAGGATTAGGAGTTTCAGTATTCACTCTGATCACAGTACCAGGATTAGGAGTTTCAGCATTCACTCTGATCACAGTACCAGGATTAGGAGTTTCAGTATTCACTCTGGACACAGTATATGGATTAGGAGTTTCAGTATTCACTCTGATCACAGTACCAGGATTAGGAGTTTCAGTATTCACTCTGATCACCGTACCAGGATTAGGAGTTTCAGTATTCACTCTGATCACAGCATCATGATTAGGAGTTTCAGAATTCACTCTGATCACTGTTCCAGGATTAGGAGTTTCAGTATTCACTCTGATCACAGTACCAGGAGTAGGAGTTTCAGTATTCACTCTGATCGCAGTACCAGGATTAGGAGTTTCAGTATTCACTCTGATCACAGTATCTGGATTCGGAGTTTCAGTATTCACTCTGATCACAGTGTCAAGATTAGGAGTTTCAGTATTCACTCTGATCACAGTATCTGGATTAGGAGTTTCAGTATTCACTCTGATCACAGTGTCAGGATTAGGAGTTTCAGTATTCACTCTGATCACAGTACCAGGATTAGGAGTTTCAGTATTCACTCTGGTCACAGTAATCAGGAATAGGAGTTTCAGTATTCACTCTGATCACAGTACCAGGATTAGGAGTTTCAGTATTCAAAATGATCGCAGTACCAGGATTAGGAGTTTCAGTATTCACTCTGATCACAGTATCTGGATTCCGAGTTTCAGTATTCACTCTGATCACAGTGTCAGGATTAGGAGTTTCAGTATTCACTCTGATCACAGTACCAGGATTAGGAGTTTCAGTATTCACTCTGATCACAGTATCTGGATTAGGAGTTTCAGTATTCACTCTGATCACAGTGTCAAGATTAGGAGTTTCAGTATTCACTCTGATCACAGTATCTGGATTAGGAGTTTCAGTATTCACTCTGATCACAGTACCAGGATTAGGAGTTTCAGTATTCACTCTGATCACAGTACCAGGATTATGAGTTTCAGTATTCACTCTGATCACAGTACCAGGATTAGGAGTTTCAGTATTCACTCTGGACACAGTATCTGGATTAGGAGTTTCAGTATTCACTCTGATCACAGTACCAGGATTAGGAGTTTCAGTATTCACTCTGATCACAGTACCAGGATTAGGAGTTTCAGTATTCACTCTGATCACAGCATCATGATTAGGAGTTTCAGTATTCACTCTGATCACAGTACCAGGATTAGGAGTTTCAGTATTCACTCTGATCACAGTACCAGGATTAGGAGTTTCAGTATTCACTCTGGACACAGTACCAGGATTAGGAGTTTCAGTATTCACTCTGATCACAGTACCAGTATTAGGAGTTTCAGTATTCACTCTGATCACAGTACCAGGATTAGGAGTTTCAGTATTCACTCTGATCACAGTACCAGGATTAGGAGTTTCAGTATTCACTCTGGACACAGTATATGGATTAGGAGTTTCAGTATTCACTCTGATCACAGTACCAGGATTAGGAGTTTCAGTATTCACTCTGATCACAGTACCAGGATTAGGAGTTTCAGTATTCACTCTGATCACAGCATCATGATTATGAGTTTCAGAATTCACTCTGATCACTGTACCAGGATTAGGAGTTTCAGTATTCACTCTGATCACAGTACCAGGATTAGGAGTTTCAGTATTCACTCTGATCGCAGTACCAGTATTAGGAGATTCAGTATTCACTCTGATCACAGTATCTGGATTCGGAGTTTCAGTATTCACTCTGATCACAGTGTCAGGATTAGGAGTTTCAGTATTCACTCTGATCACAGTACCAGGATTAGGAGTTTCAGTATTCACTCTGATCACAGTATCTGGATTAGGAGTTTCAGTATTCACTCTGATCACAGTGTCAAGATTAGGAGTTTCAGTATTCACTCTGATCACAGTATCTGGATTAGGAGTTTCAGTATTCACTCTGATCACAGTACCAGGATTAGGAGTTTCAGTATTCACTCTGATCACAGTACCAGGATTAGGAGTTTCAGTATTCACTCTGGACACAGTATCTGGATTAGGAGTTTCAGTATTCACTCTGATCACAGTACCAGGATTAGGAGTTTCAGTATTCACTCTGATCACAGTACCAGGATTAGGAGTTTCAGTATTCACTCTGATCACAGTATCATGATTAGGAGTTTCAGTATTCACTCTGATCACTGTACCAGGATTAGGAGTTTCAGTATTCACTCTGATCACAGTACCAGGATTAGGAGTTTCAGTATTCACTCTGATCACAGTGTCAGGATTAGGAGTTTCAGTATTCACTCTGGTCACAGTATCTGGATTAGGAGTTTCAGTATTCAATCTGCTCACAGAATTCGGATTAGGAGTTTCAGTATTCACTCTGATCACAGTCCCAGGATTAGGAGTTTCAGTATTCACTCTGATCACAGTGCCAGGGTTGAAAAGTTTCAGAATTCAATCTGCTCACAGTACCAGGATTAGGAGTTTCAGTATTCACTCTGATCACAGTACCAGGATTAGGAGTTTCAGTATTCACTCTGGTCACAGTATCTGGATTAGGAGTTTCAGTATTCACTCTGATCACAGTGTCAAGATTAGGAGTTTCAGTATTCACTCTGATCACAGTACCAGGATTAGGAGTGTCAGTATTCACTCTGGTCACATTACCAGGTTTAGGAGTTTCAGTATTCACTCAGATCACAGTACCAGGATTAGGAGTTTCAGTATTCACTCTGGTCACAGTACCAGGATTAGGAGTTTCAGTATTCACTCTGATCACAGTACCAGGATTAGGAGTTTCAGTATTCACTCTGGTCACAGTACCAGGATTAGGAGTTTCAGTATTCACTCTGACCACAGTACCAGGATTAGGAGTTTCAGTATTCACTCTGATCACAGTATCAGGATTAGTAGTTTCAGTATTCACTCTGATCACAGTACCAGGATTAGGAGTTTCCGTATTCACTCTGATCACAGTATCAGGATTTGGAGTTTCAGTATTCACTCTGATCACAGTACCAGGATTAGGAGTTTCAGTATTCACGCTGATCACAGTATCAGGATTAGGAGTTTCAGTATTCACTCTGATCACAGTGCCACGATTAGGAGTTTCAGTATTCACTCTAATCACAGTGCCAGGATTAGGAGTTTCAGTATTCACTCTGATCACAGTACCAGGATTAGGAGTTTCAGTATTCACTCTGATCACAGTATCTGGATTAGGAGTTTCAGTATTAACTCTGATCACAGTACCAGGATTAGGAGTTTCAGTATTCACTCTGATCACAGTATCAGGATTAGGAGTTTCAGTATTCACTCTGATCACAGTACCAGGATTAGGAGTTTCAGTATTCACTCTGGTCACAGTATCTGGATTAGGAGTTTCAGTATTCATTCTGATCACAGTATCAGGGTTAGGAGTTTCAGTATTCACTCTGATCACAGTACCAGGATTAGTAGTTTCAGTATTCACTCTGGTCACAGTATCTGGATTCGGAGTTTCAGTATTCACTCTGATCACAGTGTCTGGTTTAGGAGTATCAGTATTCACTCTGATCACAGTGTCAGGATTAGGAGTTTCAGTATTCACTCTGATCACATTATGTGGATTAGGAGTTTCAGTATTCACTCTGATCACAGTACCAGGATTAGGAGTTTCAGTATTCACTCTGATCACAGTGTCAGGATTAGGAGTTTCAGTATTCACTCTGATCACAGTACCAGGATTAGGAGTTTCAGTATTCACTCTGGTCACAGTACCAGGATTAGGAGTTTCAGTATTCACTCTGATCACCGTACCAGGATTAGGAGTTTCAGTATTCACTCTGGTCACAGTACCAGGATTAGGAGTTTCAGTATTCACTCTGATCACAGTACCAAGATTAGGAGTTTCAGTATTCACTCTGATCACAGTACCAGGATTAGGAGTTTCAGTATTCACTCTGATCACAGTACCAGGATTAGGAGTTTCAGTATTCACTCTGATTACAGTGTCAGGATTAGGAGTTTCAGTATTCACTCTGGTCACAGTATCTGGATTAGGAGTTTCAGTATTCACTCTGCTCACGGAATTCGGATTAGGAATTTCATTATTCACTCTGATCACAGTATCAGGATCGGAGTTTCAGTATTCACTCTGATCACAGTGTCAGGGTTGAAAAGTTTCAGAATTCAATCTGCTCACAGTACCAGGATTAGGAGTTTCAGTATTCACTCTGATCACAGTACCAGGATTAGGAGTTTCAGTATTCACTCTGATCACAGTACCAGGTTTAGGAGTTTCAGTATTCACTCAGCTCACAGTACCAGGATTAGGAGTTTCAGTATTCACTCTGGTCACAGTACCAGGATTAGGAGTTTCAGTATTCACTCTGATCACAGTACCAGGATTAGGAGTTTCAGTATTCACTCTGGTCACAGTACCAGGATTAGGAGTTTCAGTATTCACTCTGATCACAGTATCAGGATTAGGAGTTTCAGTATTCACTCTGATCACAGTACCAGGATTAGGAGTTTCAGTATTCACTCTGATCACAGTATCAGGATTTGGAGTTTCAGTATTCACTCTGATCACAGTACCAGGATTAGGAGTTTCAGTATTCACTCTGATCACAGTATCAGGATTAGGAGTTTCAGTATTCACTCTGATCACAGTGCCAGGATTAGGAGTTTCAGTATTCACTCTAATCACAGTACGAGGATTCGGAGTTTCAGTATTCACTCTGATCACAGTACCAGGATTAGGAGTTTCAGTATTCACTCTGATCACAGTATCAGGATTAGGAGTTTCAGTATTCACTCTGATCACAGTACCAGGATTAGGAGTTTCAGTATTCACTCTGATCACAGTATCAGGATTAGGAGTTTCAGTATTCACTCTGATCACAGTACCAGGATTAGGAGTTTCAGTATTCACTCTGGTCACAGTATCTGGATTAGGAGTTTCAGTATTCATTCTGATCACAGTATCAGGGTTAGGAGTTTCAGTATTCACTCTGATCACAGTACCAAGATTAGGAGTTTCAGTATTCACTCTGATCACAGTACCAGGATTAGGAGTTTCAGTATTCACTCTGATCACAGTACCAGGATTAGGAGTTTCAGTATTCACTCTGATTACAGTGTCAGGATTAGGAGTTTCAGTATTCACTCTGGTCACAGTATCTGGATTAGGAGTTTCAGTATTCACTCTGCTCACGGAATTCGGATTAGGAATTTCATTATTCACTCTGATCACAGTATCAGGATCGGAGTTTCAGTATTCACTCTGATCACAGTGTCAGGGTTGAAAAGTTTCAGAATTCAATCTGCTCACAGTACCAGGATTAGGAGTTTCAGTATTCACTCTGATCACAGTACCAGGATTAGGAGTTTCAGTATTCACTCTGATCACAGTACCAGGTTTAGGAGTTTCAGTATTCACTCAGCTCACAGTACCAGGATTAGGAGTTTCAGTATTCACTCTGGTCACAGTACCAGGATTAGGAGTTTCAGTATTCACTCTGATCACAGTACCAGGATTAGGAGTTTCAGTATTCACTCTGGTCACAGTACCAGGATTAGGAGTTTCAGTATTCACTCTGATCACAGTATCAGGATTAGGAGTTTCAGTATTCACTCTGATCACAGTACCAGGATTAGGAGTTTCAGTATTCACTCTGATCACAGTATCAGGATTTGGAGTTTCAGTATTCACTCTGATCACAGTACCAGGATTAGGAGTTTCAGTATTCACTCTGATCACAGTATCAGGATTAGGAGTTTCAGTATTCACTCTGATCACAGTGCCAGGATTAGGAGTTTCAGTATTCACTCTAATCACAGTACGAGGATTCGGAGTTTCAGTATTCACTCTGATCACAGTACCAGGATTAGGAGTTTCAGTATTCACTCTGATCACAGTATCAGGATTAGGAGTTTCAGTATTCACTCTGATCACAGTACCAGGATTAGGAGTTTCAGTATTCACTCTGATCACAGTATCAGGATTAGGAGTTTCAGTATTCACTCTGATCACAGTACCAGGATTAGGAGTTTCAGTATTCACTCTGGTCACAGTATCTGGATTAGGAGTTTCAGTATTCATTCTGATCACAGTATCAGGGTTAGGAGTTTCAGTATTCACTCTGATCACAGTACCAGGATTAGGAGTTTCAGTATTCACTCTGGTCACAGTATCTGGATTCGGAGTTTCAGTATTCACTCTGATCACAGTGTCTGGTTTAGGAGTATCAGTATTCACTCTGATCACAGTGTCATGATTAGGAGTTTCAGTATTCACTCTGATCACAGTATCTGGATTAGGAGTTTCAGTATTCACTCTGATCAGAGTACCAGGATTAGGAGTTTCAGTATTCACTCTGATCACAGTGTCAGGATTAGGAGTTTCAGTATTCACTCTGATCACAGTACCAGGATTAGGAGTTTCAGTATTCACTCTGGTCACAGTACCAGGATTAGGAGTTTCAGTATTCACTCTGATCACAGTACCAGGATTAGGAGTTTCAGTATTCACTCTGATCACAGTACCAGGATTAGGAGTTTCAGTATTCACTCTGATCACAGTATCATGATTAGGAGTTTCAGTATTCACTCTGATCACAGTACCAAGATTAGGAGTTTCAGTATTCACTCTGATCACAGTACCAGGATTAGGAGTTTCAGTATTCACACTGATCACAGTACCAGGATTAGAAGTTTCAGTATTCACTCTGATCACAGTACCAGGATTAGGAGTTTCAGTATTCACTCTGATTACAGTGTCAGGATTAGGAGTTTCAGTATTCACTCTGGTCACAGTATCTGGATTAGGAGTTTCAGTATTCACTCTGCTCACAGAATTCGGATTAGGAATTTCAGTATTCACTCTGATCACAGTATCAGGATTAGGAGTTTCAGTATTCACTCTGGTCACAGTACCAGGATTAGGAGTTTCAGTATTCACTCTGATCACAGTACCAGGATTAGGAGTTTCAGTATTCACTCTGATCACAGTATCAGTATTAGGAGTTTCAGTATTCACTCTGATCACAGTATCAGGATTAGGAGTTTCAGTATTCACTCTGATCACAGTACCAGGATTAGGAGTTTCAGTATTCACTCTGATCACAGTATCAGGATTTGGAGTTTCAGTATTCACTCTGATCACAGTACCAGGATTAGGAGTTTCAGTATTCACTCTGATCACAGTATCTGGATTCCGAGTTTCAGTATTCACTCTGATCACAGTGTCAGGATTAGGAGTTTCAGTATTCACTCTGATCACAGTACCAGGATTAGGAGTTTCAGTATTCACTCTGATCACAGTATCTGGATTAGGAGTTTCAGTATTCACTCTGATCACAGTGTCAAGATTAGGAGTTTCAGTATTCACTCTGATCACAGTATCTGGATTAGGAGTTTCAGTATTCACTCTGATCACAGTACCAGGATTAGGAGTTTCAGTATTCACTCTGATCACAGTACCAGGATTATGAGTTTCAGTATTCACTCTGATCACAGTACCAGGATTAGGAGTTTCAGTATTCACTCTGGACAGTATCTGGATTAGGAGTTTCAGTATTCACTCTGATCACAGTACCAGGATTAGGAGTTTCAGTATTCACTCTGATCACAGTACCAGGATTAGGAGTTTCAGTATTCACTCTGATCACAGCATCATGATTAGGAGTTTCAGTATTCACTCTGATCACAGTACCAGGATTAGGAGTTTCAGTATTCACTCTGATCACAGTACCAGGATTAGGAGTTTCAGTATTCACTCTGGACACAGTACCAGGATTAGGAGTTTCAGTATTCACTCTGATCACAGTACCAGTATTAGGAGTTTCAGTATTCACTCTGATCACAGTACCAGGATTAGGAGTTTCAGTATTCACTCTGATCACAGTACCAGGATTAGGAGTTTCAGTATTCACTCTGGACACAGTATATGGATTAGGAGTTTCAGTATTCACTCTGATCACAGTACCAGGATTAGGAGTTTCAGTATTCACTCTGATCACAGTACCAGGATTAGGAGTTTCAGTATTCACTCTGATCACAGCATCATGATTATGAGTTTCAGAATTCACTCTGATCACTGTACCAGGATTAGGAGTTTCAGTATTCACTCTGATCACAGTACCAGGATTAGGAGTTTCAGTATTCACTCTGATCGCAGTACCAGGATGAGGAGTTTCAGTATTCACTCTGATCACAGTATCTGGATTCGGAGTTTCAGTATTCACTCTGATCACAGTGTCAGGATTAGGAGTTTCAGTATTCACTCTGATCGCAGTACCAGGATTAGGAGTTTCAGTATTCACTCTGATCACAGTATCTGGATTAGGAGTTTCAGTATTCACTCTGATCACAGTGTCAAGATTAGGAGTTTCAGTATTCACTCTGATCACAGTATCTGGATTAGGAGTTTCAGTATTCACTCTGATCACAGTACCAGGATTAGGAGTTTCAGTATTCACTCTGATCACAGTACCAGGATTAGGAGTTTCAGTATTCACTCTGGACACAGTATCTGGATTAGGAGTTTCAGTATTCACTCTGATCACAGTACCAGGATTAGGAGTTTCAGTATTCACTCTGATCACAGTACCAGGATTAGGAGTTTCAGTATTCACTCTGATCACAGTATCATGATTAGGAGTTTCAGTATTCACTCTGATCACTGTACCAGGATTAGGAGTTTCAGTATTCACTCTGATCACAGTACCAGGATTAGGAGTTTCAGTATTCACTCTGATCACAGTGTCAGGATTAGGAGTTTCAGTATTCACTCTGGTCACAGTATCTGGATTAGGAGTTTCAGTATTCAATCTGCTCACAGAATTCGGATTAGGAGTTTCAGTATTCACTCTGATCACAGTCCCAGGATTAGGAGCTTCAGTATTCACTCTGATCACAGTGACAGGGTTGAAAAGTTTCAGAATTCAATCTGCTCACAGTACCAGGATTAGGAGTTTCAGTATTCACTCTGATCACAGTACCAGGATTAGGAGTTTCAGTATTCACTCTGGTCACAGTATCTGGATTAGGAGTTTCAGTATTCACTCTGATCACAGTGTCAAGATTAGGAGTTTCAGTATTCACTCTGATCACAGTACCAGGATTAGGAGTGTCAGTATTCACTCTGATCACAGTGTCAAGATTAGGAGTTTCAGTATTCACTCAGATCACAGTACCAGGATTAGGAGTTTCAGTATTCACTCTGATCACAGTGTCAGGATTAGGAGTTTCAGTATTCACTCTGATCACAGTCCCAGGATTAGGAGTTTCAGTATTCACTCTGGTCACAGTACCAGGATTAGGAGTTTCAGTATTCACTCTGACCACAGTACCAGGATTAGGAGTTTCAGTATTCACTCTGATCACAGTATCAGGATTAGTAGTTTCAGTATTCACTCTGATCACAGTACCAGGATTAGGAGTTTCCGTATTCACTCTGATCACAGTATCTGGATTAGGAGTTTCAGTATTCACTCTGCTCACAGAATTCGGATTAGGAGTTTCAGTATTCACTCTGATCACAGTACCAGGGTTTAGAAGTTTCAGTATTCACTCTGATCACAGTGTCAGGGTTGAAAAGTTTCAGAATTCAATCTGCTCACAGTACCAGGATTAGGAGTTTCAGTATTCACTCTGATCACAGTACCAGGATTAGGAGTTTCAGTATTCTCTCTGGTCACAGTATCTGGATTAGGAGTTTCAGTATTCACTCTGATCACAGTACCAGGGTTAGGAGTTTCAGTATTCACTCTGATCACAGTACCAGGATTAGGAGTTTCAGTATTCACTCTGGTCACAGTACCAGGATTAGGAGTTTCAGTATTCACTCTGATCACAGTACCAGGATTAGGAGTTTCAGTATTCAGTCTGCTCACAGTACCAGGATTAGGAGTTTCAGTATTCACTCTGGTCACAGTATCTGGATTAGGAGTTTCAGTATTCATTCTGATCACAGTATCAGGGTTAGGAGTTTCAGTATTCACTCTGATCACAGTACCAGGATTAGGAGTTTCAGTATTCACTCTGATCACAGTATCTGGATTAGGAGTTTCAGTATTCACTCTGATCACAGTGTCAAGATTAGGAGTTTCAGTATTCACTCTGATCACAGTATCTGGATTAGGAGTTTCAGTATTCACTCTGATCACAGTGTCAGGATTAGGAGTTTCAGTATTCACTCTGATCACAGTACCAGGATTAGGAGTTTCAGTATTCACTCTGGTCACAGTAATCAGGATTAGGAGTTTCAGTATTCACTCTGATCACAGTACCAGGATTAGGAGTTTCAGTATTCACTCTGATCGCAGTACCAGGATTAGGAGTTTCAGTATTCACTCTGATCACAGTATCTGGATTCCGAGTTTCAGTATTCACTCTGATCACAGTGTCAGGATTAGGAGTTTCAGTATTCACTCTGATCACAGTACCAGAATTAGGAGTTTCAGTATTCACTCTGATCACAGTATCTGGATTAGGAGTTTCAGTATTCACTCTGATCACAGTGTCAAGATTAGGAGTTTCAGTATTCACTCTGATCACAGTATCTGGATTAGGAGTTTCAGTATTCACTCTGATCACAGTACCAGGATTAGGAGTTTCAGTATTCACTCTGATCACAGTACCAGGATTAGGAGTTTCAGTATTCACTCTGATCACAGTACCAGGATTAGGAGTTTCAGTATTCACTCTGGACACAGTATCTGGATTAGGAGTTTCAGTATTCACTCTGATCACAGTACCAGGATTAGGAGTTTCAGTATTCACTCTGATCACAGTACCAGAATTAGGAGTTTCAGTATTCACTCTGATCACAGCATCATGATTAGGAGTTTCAGTATTCACTCTGATCACTGTACCAGGATTAGGAGTTTCAGTATTCACTCTGATCACAGTACCAGGATTAGGAGTTTCAGTATTCACTCTGATCGCAGTACCAGGATTAGGAGTTTCAGTATTCACTCTGATCACAGTATCTGGATTAGGAGTTTCAGTATTCACTCTGATCACAGTGTCAAGATTAGGAGTTTCAGTATTCACTCTGATCACAGTATCTGGATTAGGAGTTTCAGTATTCACTCTGATCACAGTATCAGGATTAGGAGTTTCAGTATTCACTCTGATCACAGTACCAGGATTAGGAGTTTCAGTATTCACTCTGGTCACAGTAATCAGGATTAGGAGTTTCAGTATTCACTCTGATCACAGTACCAGGATTAGGAGTTTCAGTATTCACTCTGATCGCAGTACCAGGATTAGGAGTTTCAGTATTCACTCTGATCACAGTATCTGGATTCCGAGTTTCAGTATTCACTCTGATCACAGTGTCAGGATTAGGAGTTTCAGTATTCACTCTGATCACAGTACCAGGATTCGGAGTTTCAGTATTCACTCTGATCACAGTATCTGGATTAGGAGTTTCAGTATTCACTCTGATCACAGTGTCAAGATTAGGAGTTTCAGTATTCACTCTGATCACAGTATCTGAATTAGGAGTTTCAGTATTCACTCTGATCACAGTACCAGGATTAGGAGTTTCAGTATTCACTCTGATCACAGTACCAGGATTAGGAGTTTCAGTATTCACTCTGATCACAGTACCAGGATTAGGAGTTTCAGTATTCACTCTGGACACAGTATCTGGATTAGGAGTTTCAGTATTCACTCTGATCACAGTACCAGGATTAGGAGTTTCAGTATTCACTCTGATCACAGTACCAGGATTAGGAGTTTCAGTATTCACTCTGATCACAGCATCATGATTAGGAGTTTCAGTATTCACTCTGATCACAGTACCAGGATTAGGAGTTTCAGTATTCACTCTGATCACAGTACCAGGATTAGGAGTTTCAGTATTCACTCTGGACACAGTACCAGGATTAGGAGTTTCAGTATTCACTCTGATCACAGTACCAGTATTAGGAGTTTCAGTATTCACTCTGATCACAGTACCAGGATTAGGAGTTTCAGTATTCACTCTGATCACAGTACCAGGATTAGGAGTTTCAGTATTCACTCTGGACACAGTATATGGATTAGGAGTTTCAGTATTCACTCTGATCACAGTTCCAGGATTAGGAGTTTCAGTATTCACTCTGATCACAGTACCAGGATTAGGAGTTTCAGTATTCACTCTGATCACAGCATCAATATTAGGAGTTTCAGAATTCACTCTGATCACTGTACCAGGATTAGGAGTTTCAGTATTCACTCTGATCACAGTACCAGGATTAGGAGTTTCAGTATTCACTCTGATCGCAGTACCAGTATTAGGAGTTTCAGTATTCACTCTGATCACAGTATCTGGATTCGGAGTTTCAGTATTCACTCTGATCACAGTGTCAGGATTAGGAGTTTCAGTATTCACTCTGATCACAGTACCAGGATTAGGAGTTTCAGTATTCACTCTGATCACAGTATCTGGATTAGGAGTTTCAGTATTCACTCTGATCACAGTGTCAAGATTAGGAGTTTCAGTATTCACTCTGATCACAGTATCTGGATTAGGAGTTTCAGTATTCACTCTGATCACAGTACCAGGATTAGGAGTTTCAGTATTCACTCTGATCACAGTACCAGGATTAGGAGTTTCAGTATTCACTCTGGACACAGTATCTGGATTAGGAGTTTCAGTATTCACTCTGATCACAGTACCAGGATTAGGAGTTTCAGTATTCACTCTGATCACAGTACCAGGATTAGGAGTTTCAGTATTCACTCTGATCACAGTATCATGATTAGGAGTTTCAGTATTCACTCTGATCACTGTACCAGGATTAGGAGTTTCAGTATTCACTCTGATCACAGTACCAGGATTAGGAGTTTCAGTATTCACTCTGATCACAGTGTCAGGATTAGTAGTTTCAGTATTCACTCTGGTCACAGTATCTGGATTAGGAGTTTCAGTATTCACTCTGCTCACAGAATTCGGATTAGGAGTTTCAGTATTCACTCTGATCACAGTCCCAGGATTAGGAGTTTCAGTATTCACTCTGATCACAGTGCCAGGGTTGAAAAGTTTCAGAAAGTAATCTGCTCACAGTACCAGGATTAGGAGTTTCAGTATTCACTCTGATCACAGTACCAGGATTAGGAGTTTCAGTATTCACTCTGGTCACAGTATCTGGATTAGGAGTTTCAGTATTCACTCTGATCACAGTGTCAAGATTAGGAGTTTCAGTATTCACTCTGATCACAGTACCAGGATTAGGAGTTTCAGTATTCACTCTGGTCACAGTACCAGGTTTAGGAGTTTCAGTATTCACTCTGATCACAGTACCAGGATTAGGAGTTTCAGTATTCACTCTGGTCACAGTACCAGGATTAGGAGTTTCAGTATTCACTCTGATCACAGTATCAGGATTAGTAGTTTCAGTATTCACTCTGATCACAGTACCAGGATTAGGAGTTTCCGTATTCACTCTGATCACAGTGTCAGGATTAGGAGTTTCAGTATTCACTCTGATCACAGTACCAGAATTAGGAGTTTCAGTATTCACTCTGATCACAGTATCTGGATTAGGAGTTTCAGTATTCACTCTGATCACAGTGTCAAGATTAGGAGTTTCAGTATTCACTCTGAGCACAGTATCTGGATTAGGAGTTTCAGTATTCACTCTGATCACAGTACCAGGATTAGGAGTTTCAGTATTCACTCTGATCACAGTATCAGGATTAGGAGTTTCAGTATTCACTCTGATCACAGTGCCACGATTAGGAGTTTCAGTATTCACTCTAATCACAGTGCCAGGATTAGGAGTTTCAGTATTCACTCTGATCACAGTACCAGGATTAGGAGTTTCAGTATTCACTCTGATCACAGTATCTGGATTAGGAGTTTCAGTATTCACTCTGATCACAGTACCAGGATTAGTAGTTTCAGTATTCACTCTGATCACAGTATCAGGATTAGGAGTTTCAGTATTCACTCTGATCACAGTACCAGGATTAGGAGTTTCAGTATTCACTCTGGTCACAGTATCTGGATTAGGAGTTTCAGTATTCATTCTGATCACAGTATCAGGGTTAGGAGTTTCAGTATTCACTCTGATCACAGTGTCAAGATTAGGAGTTTCAGTATTCACTCTGACCACAGTACCAGGATTAGGAGTTTCAGTATTCACTCTGATCACAGTATCAGGATTAGTAGTTTCAGTATTCACTCTGATCACAGTACCAGGATTAGGAGTTTCCGTATTCACTCTGATCACAGTGTCAGGATTAGGAGTTTCAGTATTCACTCTGATCACAGTACCAGAATTAGGAGTTTCAGTATTCACTCTGATCACAGTATCTGGATTAGGAGTTTCAGTATTCACTCTGATCACAGTGTCAAGATTAGGAGTTTCAGTATTCACTCTGAGCACAGTATCTGGATTAGGAGTTTCAGTATTCACTCTGATCACAGTACCAGGATTAGGAGTTTCAGTATTCACTCTGATCACAGTATCAGGATTAGGAGTTTCAGTATTCACTCTGATCACAGTGCCACGATTAGGAGTTTCAGTATTCACTCTAATCACAGTGCCAGGATTAGGAGTTTCAGTATTCACTCTGATCACAGTACCAGGATTAGGAGTTTCAGTATTCACTCTGATCACAGTATCTGGATTAGGAGTTTCAGTATTCACTCTGATCACAGTACCAGGATTAGTAGTTTCAGTATTCACTCTGATCACAGTATCAGGATTAGGAGTTTCAGTATTCACTCTGATCACAGTACCAGGATTAGGAGTTTCAGTATTCACTCTGGTCACAGTATCTGGATTAGGAGTTTCAGTATTCATTCTGATCACAGTATCAGGGTTAGGAGTTTCAGTATTCACTCTGATCACAGTACCAGGATTAGTAGTTTCAGTATTCACTCTGGTCACAGTATCTGGATTCGGAGTTTCAGTATTCACTCTGATCACAGTGTCTGGTTTAGGAGTATCAGTATTCACTCTGATCACAGTGTCAGGATTAGGAGTTTCAGTATTCACTCTGATCACATTATGTGGATTAGGAGTTTCAGTATTCACTCTGATCACAGTACCAGGATTAGGAGTTTCAGTATTCACTCTGATCACAGTGTCAGGATTAGGAGTTTCAGTATTCACTCTGATCACAGTACCAGGATTAGGAGTTTCAGTATTCACTCTGGTCACAGTACCAGGATTAGGAGTTTCAGTATTCACTCTGATCACAGTACCAGGAGTGGGAGTTTCAGTATTCACTCTGGTCACAGTACCAGGATTAGGAGTTTCAGTATTCACTCTGATCACAGTACCAAGATTAGGAGTTTCAGTATTCACTCTGATCACAGTACCAGGATTAGGAGTTTCAGTATTCACTCTGATCACAGTACCAGGATTAGGAGTTTCAGTATTCACTCTGATTACAGTGTCAGGATTAGGAGTTTCAGTATTCACTCTGGTCACAGTATCTGGATTAGGAGTTTCAGTATTCACTCTGCTCACGGAATTCGGATTAGGAATTTCATTATTCACTCTGATCACAGTATCAGGATCGGTGTTTCAGTATTCACTCTGATCACAGTGTCAGGGTTGAAAAGTTTCAGAATTCAATCTGCTCACAGTACCAGGATTAGGAGTTTCAGTATTCACTCTGATCACAGTACCAGGATTAGGAGTTTCAGTATTCACTCTGATCACAGTACCAGGTTTAGGAGTTTCAGTATTCACTCAGCTCACAGTACCAGGATTAGGAGTTTCAGTATTCACTCTGGTCACAGTACCAGGATTAGGAGTTTCAGTATTCACTCTGATCACAGTCCCAGGATTAGGAGTTTCAGTATTCACTCTGGTCACAGTACCAGGATTAGGAGTTTCCGTATTCACTCTGATCACAGTATCAGGATTTGGAGTTTCAGTATTCACTCTGATCACAGTACCAGGATTAGGAGTTTCAGTATTCACTCTGATCACAGTATCAGGATTAGGAGTTTCAGTATTCACTCTGATCACAGTGCCACGATTAGGAGTTTCAGTATTCACTCTAATCACAGTGCCAGGATTAGGAGTTTCAGTATTCACTCTGATCACAGTACCAGGATTAGGAGTTTCAGTATTCACTCTGATCACAGTATCTGGATTAGGAGTTTCAGTATTCACTCTGATCACAGTACCAGGATTAGGAGTTTCAGTATTCACTCTGATCACAGTATCAGGATTAGGAGTTTCAGTATTCACTCTGATCACAGTACCAGGATTAGGAGTTTCAGTATTCACTCTGGTCACAGTATCTGGATTAGGAGTTTCAGTATTCATTCTGATCACAGTATCAGGGTTAGGAGTTTCAGTATTCACTCTGATCACAGTACCAGGATTAGTAGTTTCAGTATTCACTCTGGTCACAGTATCTGGATTCGGAGTTTCAGTATTCACTCTGATCACAGTGTCTGGTTTAGGAGTATCAGTATTCACTCTGATCACAGTGTCAGGATTAGGAGTTTCAGTATTCACTCTGATCACATTATGTGGATTAGGAGTTTCAGTATTCACTCTGATCACAGTACCAGGATTAGGAGTTTCAGTATTCACTCTGATCACAGTGTCAGGATTAGGAGTTTCAGTATTCACTCTGATCACAGTACCAGGATTAGGAGTTTCAGTATTCACTCTGGTCACAGTACCAGGATTAGGAGTTTCAGTATTCACTCTGATCACAGTACCAGGAGTGGGAGTTTCAGTATTCACTCTGGTCACAGTACCAGGATTAGGAGTTTCAGTATTCACTCTGATCACAGTACCAAGATTAGGAGTTTCAGTATTCACTCTGATCACAGTACCAGGATTAGGAGTTTCAGTATTCACTCTGATCACAGTACCAGGATTAGGAGTTTCAGTATTCACTCTGATTACAGTGTCAGGATTAGGAGTTTCAGTATTCACTCTGGTCACAGTATCTGGATTAGGAGTTTCAGTATTCACTCTGCTCACGGAATTCGGATTAGGAATTTCATTATTCACTCTGATCACAGTATCAGGATCGGAGTTTCAGTATTCACTCTGATCACAGTGTCAGGGTTGAAAAGTTTCAGAATTCAATCTGCTCACAGTACCAGGATTAGGAGTTTCAGTATTCACTCTGATCACAGTACCAGGATTAGGAGTTTCAGTATTCACTCTGATCACAGTACCAGGTTTAGGAGTTTCAGTATTCACTCAGCTCACAGTACCAGGATTAGGAGTTTCAGTATTCACTCTGGTCACAGTACCAGGATTAGGAGTTTCAGTATTCACTCTGATCACAGTCCCAGGATTAGGAGTTTCAGTATTCACTCTGGTCACAGTACCAGGATTAGGAGTTTCCGTATTCACTCTGATCACAGTATCAGGATTTGGAGTTTCAGTATTCACTCTGATCACAGTACCAGGATTAGGAGTTTCAGTATTCACTCTGATCACAGTATCAGGATTAGGAGTTTCAGTATTCACTCTGATCACAGTGCCACGATTAGGAGTTTCAGTATTCACTCTAATCACAGTGCCAGGATTAGGAGTTTCAGTATTCACTCTGATCACAGTACCAGGATTAGGAGTTTCAGTATTCACTCTGATCACAGTATCTGGATTAGGAGTTTCAGTATTCACTCTGATCACAGTACCAGGATTAGGAGTTTCAGTATTCACTCTGATCACAGTATCAGGATTAGGAGTTTCAGTATTCACTCTGATCACAGTACCAGGATTAGGAGTTTCAGTATTCACTCTGGTCACAGTATCTGGATTAGGAGTTTCAGTATTCATTCTGATCACAGTATCAGGGTTAGGAGTTTCAGTATTCACTCTGATCACAGTACCAGGATTAGTAGTTTCAGTATTCACTCTGGTCACAGTATCTGGATTCGGAGTTTCAGTATTCACTCTGATCACAGTGTCTGGTTTAGGAGTATCAGTATTCACTCTGATCACAGTGTCAGGATTAGGAGTTTCAGTATTCACTCTGATCACATTATGTGGATTAGGAGTTTC
Source organism: Chiloscyllium plagiosum (assembly GCF_037043375.1). Lineage (NCBI taxonomy): Eukaryota > Metazoa > Chordata > Chondrichthyes > Orectolobiformes > Hemiscylliidae > Chiloscyllium > Chiloscyllium plagiosum. Next base: position 48,020,805 of record NW_028270174.1, read on the forward strand.
AGTATTCACTCTGATCACAGTACCAGGATTAGGAGTTTCAGTATTCACTCTGATCACAGTGTCAGGATTAGGAGTTTCAGTATTCACTCTGATCACAGTACCAGGATTAGGAGTTTCAGTATTCACTCTGGTCACAGTACCAGGATTAGGAGTTTCAGTATTCACTCTGATCACAGTACCAGGAGTGGGAGTTTCAGTATTCACTCTGGTCACAGTACCAGGATTAGGAGTTTCAGTATTCACTCTGATCACAGTACCAAGATTAGGAGTTTCTGTATTCACTCTGATCACAGTACCAGGATTAGGAGTTTCAGTATTCACTCTGATCACAGTACCAGGATTAGGAGTTTCAGTATTCACTCTGATTACAGTGTCAGGATTAGGAGTTTCAGTATTCACTCTGGTCACAGTATCTGGATTAGGAGTTTCAGTATTCACTCTGCTCACGGAATTCGGATTAGGAATTTCATTATTCACTCTGATCACAGTATCAGGATCGGAGTTTCAGTATTCACTCTGATCACAGTGTCAGGGTTGAAAAGTTTCAGAATTCAATCTGCTCACAGTACCAGGATTAGGAGTTTCAGTATTCACTCTGATCACAGTACCAGGATTAGGAGTTTCAGTATTCACTCTGATCACAGTACCAGGTTTAGGAGTTTCAGTATTCACTCAGCTCACAGTACCAGGATTAGGAGTTTCAGTATTCACTCTGGTCACAGTACCAGGATTAGGAGTTTCAGTATTCACTCTGATCACAGTACCAGGATTAGGAGTTTCAGTATTCACTCTGGTCACAGTACCAGGATTAGGAGTTTCAGTATTCACTCTGATCACAGTATCAGGATTAGGAGTTTCAGTATTCACTCTGATCACAGTACCAGGATTAGGAGTTTCAGTATTCACTCTGATCACAGTATCAGGATTTGGAGTTTCAGTATTCACTCTGATCACAGTACCAGGATTAGGAGTTTCAGTATTCACTCTGATCACAGTATCAGGATTAGGAGTTTCAGTATTCACTCTGATCACAGTGCCAGGATTAGGAGTTTCAGTATTCACTCTAATCACAGTACGAGGATTAGGAGTTTCAGTATTCACTCTGATCACAGTACCAGGATTAGGAGTTTCAGTATTCACTCTGATCACAGTATCAGGATTAGGAGTTTCAGTATTCACTCTGATCACAGTACCAGGATTAGGAGTTTCAGTATTCACTCTGATCACAGTATCAGGATTAGGAGTTTCAGTATTCACTCTGATCACAGTACCAGGATTAGGAGTTTCAGTATTCACTCTGGTCACAGTATCTGGATTAGGAGTTTCAGTATTCATTCTGATCACAGTATCAGGGTTAGGAGTTTCAGTATTCACTCTGATCACAGTTCCAGGATTAGGAGTTTCAGTATTCACTCTGGTCACAGTATCTGGATTCGGAGTTTCAGTATTCACTCTGATCACAGTGTCTGGTTTAGGAGTATCAGTATTCACTCTGATCACAGTGTCATGATTAGGAGTTTCAGTATTCACTCTGATCACAGTATCTGGATTAGGGGTTTCAGTATTCACTCTGATCACAGTGTCAGGATTAGGAGTTTCAGTATTCACTCTGATCACAGTACCAGGATTAGGAGTTTCAGTATTCACTCTGGTCACAGTACCAGGATTAGGAGTTTCAGTATTCACTCTGATCACAGTACCAGGATTAGGAGTTTCAGTATTCACTCTGATCACAGTACCAGGATTAGGAGTTTCAGTATTCACTCTGATCACAGTATCATGATTAGGAGTTTCAGTATTCACTCTGATCACAGTACCAAGATTAGGAGTTTCAGTATTCACTCTGATCACAGTACCAGGATTAGGAGTTTCAGTATTCACACTGATCACAGTACCAGGATTAGAAGTTTCAGTATTCACTCTGATCACAGTACCAGGGTTAGGAGTTTCAGTATTCACTCTGATTACAGTGTCAGGATTAGGAGTTTCAGTATTCACTCTGGTCACAGTATCTGGATTAGGAGTTTCAGTATTCACTCTGCTCACAGAATTCGGATTAGGAATTTCAGTATTCACTCTGATCACAGTATCAGGATTAGGAGTTTCAGTATTCACTCTGGTCACAGTACCAGGATTAGGAGTTTCAGTATTCACTCTGATCACAGTACCAGGATTAGGAGTTTCAGTATTCACTCTGATCACAGTATCAGTATTAGGAGTTTCAGTATTCACTCTGATCACAGTATCAGGATTAGGAGTTTCAGTATTCACTCTGATCACAGTACCAGGATTAGGAGTTTCAGTATTCACTCTGATCACAGTATCAGGATTTGGAGTTTCAGTATTCACTCTGATCACAGTACCAGGATTAGGAGTTTCAGTATTCACTCTGATCACAGTATCAGGATTAGGAGTTTCAGTATTCACTCTGATCACAGTGCCAGGATTAGGAGTTTCAGTATTCACTCTAATCACAGTACCAGGATTAGGAGTTTCAGTATTCACTCTGATCACTGTACCAGGATTAGGAGTTTCAGTATTCACTCTGATCACAGTATCAGGATTAGGAGTTTCAGTATTCACTCTGATCACAGTACCAGGAATAGGAGTTTCAGTATTCACTCTGATCACAGTATCAGGATTAGGAGTTTCAGTATTCCCTCTGATCACAGTACCAGGATTAGGAGTTTCAGTATTCACTCTGGTCACAGTATTTGGATTAGGAGTTTCAGTATTCATTCTGATCACAGTATCAGGGTTAGGAGTTTCAGTATTCACTCTGATCACAGTACCAGGATTAGGAGTTTCAGTATTCACTCTGGTCACAGTATCTGGATTCGGAGTTTCAGTATTCACTCTGATCACAGTGTCTGGTTTAGGAGTATCAGCATTCACTCTGATCACAGTGTCAGGATTAGGAGTTTCAGTATTCACTCTGATCACAGTATCTGGATTAGGAGTTTCAGTATTCACTCTGATCGCAGTACCAGGATTAGGAGTTTCAGTATTCACTCTGATCACCGTGTCAGGATTAGGAGTTTCAGTATTCACTCTGATCACAGTACAAGGATTAGGAGTTTCAGTATTCACTCTGGTCACAGTACCAGGATTAGGAGTTTCAGTATTCACTCTGATCACAGTACCAGGATTTGGAGTTTCAGTATTCACTCTGATCACAGTATCATGATTAGTAGTTTCAGTATTCACTCTGATCACAGTACCAAGATTAGGAGTTTCAGTATTCACTCTGATCACAGTACCAGGATTAGGAGTTTCAGTATTCACTCTGATCACAGTACCAGGATTAGGAGTTTCAGTATTCACTCTGATTACAGTGTCAGGATTAGGAGTTTCAGTATTCACTCTGGTCACAGTATCTGGATTAGGAGTTTCAGTATTCACTTGATCACAGTACCAGGATTAGGAGTTTCAGTATTCACTCTGATCACAGTACCAGGATTAGGAGTTTCAGTATTCACTCTGGTCACAGTACCAGGATTAGGAGTTTCAGTATTCACTCTGATCACAGTACCAGGATTAGGAGTTTCAGTATTCACTCTGATCACAGTACCAGGATTAGGAGTTTCAGTATTCACTCTGGACACAGTATCTGGATTAGGAGTTTCAATATTCACTCTGATCACAGTACCCGCATTAGGAGTTTCAGTATTCACTCTGATCACAGTACCAGGATTAGGAGTTTCAGTATTCACTCTGATCACAGTATCATGATTAGGAGTTTCAGTATTCACTCTGATCACTGTACCAGGATTAGGAGTTTCAGTATTCACTCTGATCACAGTACCAGGATTAGGAGTTTCAGTATTCACTCTGATCACAGTACCAGGATTAGGACTTTCAGTATTCACTCTGGTCACAGTATCTGGATTAGGAGTTTCAGTATTCACTCTGCTCACAGAATTCGGATTAGGAGTTTCAGTATTCACTCTGATCACAGTACCAGGGTTTAGAAGTTTCAGTATTCACTCTGATCACAGTGTCAGGGTTGAAAAGTTTCAGAATTCAATCTGCTCACAGTACCAGGATTAGGAGTTTCAGTATTCACTCTGATCACAGTACCAGGATTAGGAGTTTCAGTATTCTCTCTGGTCACAGTATCTGGATTAGGAGTTTCAGTATTCACTCTGATCACAGTACCAGGGTTAGGAGTTTCAGTATTCACTCTGATCACAGTACCAGGATTAGGAGTTTCAGTATTCACTCTGGTCACAGTACCAGGATTAGGAGTTTCAGTATTCACTCTGATCACAGTACCAGGATTAGGAGTTTCAGTATTCAGTCTGCTCACAGTACCAGGATTAGGAGTTTCAGTATTCACTCTGGTCACAGTATCTGGATTAGGAGTTTCAGTATTCATTCTGATGACAGTATCAGGGTTAGGAGTTTCAGTATTCACTCTGATCACAGTACCAGGATTAGGAGTTTCAGTATTCACTCTGATCACAGTATCTGGATTAGGAGTTTCAGTATTCACTCTGATCACAGTGTCAAGATTAGGAGTTTCAGTATTCACTCTGATCACAGTATCTGGATTAGGAGTTTCAGTATTCACTCTGATCACAGTGTCAGGATTAGGAGTTTCAGTATTCACTCTGATCACAGTACCAGGATTAGGAGTTTCAGTATTCACTCTGGTCACAGTAATCAGAATTAGGAGTTTCAGTATTCACTCTGATCACAGTACCAGGATTAGGAGTTTCAGTATTCACTCTGATCGCAGTACCAGGATTAGGAGTTTCAGTATTTACTCTGATCACAGTGTCAGGATTAGGAGTTTCAGTATTCACTCTGGTCACAGTATCTGGATTAGGAGTTTCAGTATTCACTCTGCTCACAGAATTCGGATTAGGAGTTTCAGTATTCACTCTGATCACAGTACCAGGGTTTAGAAGTTTCAGTATTCACTCTGATCACAGTGTCAGGGTTGAAAAGTTTCAGAATTCAATCTGCTCACAGTACCAGGATTAGGAGTTTCAGTATTCACTCTGATCACAGTACCAGGATTAGGAGTTTCAGTATTCTCTCTGGTCACAGTATCTGGATTAGGAGTTTCAGTATTCACTCTGATCACAGTACCAGGGTTAGGAGTTTCAGTATTCACTCTGATCACAGTACCAGGATTAGGAGTTTCAGTATTCACTCTGGTCACAGTACCAGGATTAGGAGTTTCAGTATTCACTCTGATCACAGTACCAGGATTAGGAGTTTCAGTATTCAGTCTGCTCACAGTACCAGGATTAGGAGTTTCAGTATTCACTCTGGTCACAGTATCTGGATTAGGAGTTTCAGTATTCATTCTGATCACAGTATCAGGGTTAGGAGTTTCAGTATTCACTCTGATCACAGTACCAGGATTAGGAGTTTCAGTATTCACTCTGATCACAGTATCTGGATTAGGAGTTTCAGTATTCACTCTGATCACAGTGTCAAGATTAGGAGTTTCAGTATTCACTCTGATCACAGTATCTGGATTAGGAGTTTCAGTATTCACTCTGATCACAGTGTCAGGATTAGGAGTTTCAGTATTCACTCTGATCACAGTACCAGGATTAGGAGTTTCAGTATTCACTCTGGTCACAGTAATCAGGATTAGGAGTTTCAGTATTCACTCTGATCACAGTACCAGGATTAGGAGGTTCAGTATTCACTCTGATCGCAGTACCAGGATTAGGAGTTTCAGTATTCACTCTGATCACAGTATCTGGATTCCGAGTTTCAGTATTCACTCTGATCACAGTGTCAGGATTAGGAGTTTCAGTATTCACTCTGATCACAGTACCAGAATTAGGAGTTTCAGTATTCACTCTGATCACAGTATCTGGATTAGGAGTTTCAGTATTCACTCTGATCACAGTGTCAAGATTAGGAGTTTCAGTATTCACTCTGATCACAGTATCTGGATTAGGAGTTTCAGTATTCACTCTGATCACAGTACCAGGATTAGGAGTTTCAGTATTCACTCTGATCACAGTACCAGGATTAGGAGTTTCAGTATTCACTCTGATCACAGTACCAGGATTAGGAGTTTCAGTATTCACTCTGGACACAGTATCTGGATTAGGAGTTTCAGTATTCACTCTGATCACAGTACCAGGATTAGGAGTTTCAGTATTCACTCTGATCACAGTATAGGGATTAGGAGTTTCAGTATTCACTCTGATCACAGCATCATGATTAGGAGTTTCAGTATTCACTCTGATCACAGTCCCAGGATTAGGAGTTTCAGTATTCACTCTGATCACAGTACCAGGATTAGGAGTTTCAGTATTCACTCTGGACACAGTACCAGGATTAGGAGTTTCAGTATTCACTCTGATCAAAGTACCAGGATTAGGAGTTTCAGTATTCACTCTGATCACAGTACCAGGATTAGGTGTTTCAGTATTCACTCTGATCACAGCACCAGGATTAGGAGTTTCAGTATTCACTCTGGACACAGTATATGGATTAGGAGTTTCAGTATTCACTCTGATCACAGTACCAGGATTAGGAGTTTCAGTATTCACTCTGATCACAGCATCATGATTAGGAGTTTCAGAATTCACTCTGATCACTGTACCAGGATTAGGAGTTTCAGTATTCACTCTGATCACAGTACCAGGATTAGGAGTTTCAGCATTCACTCTGATCGCAGTACCAGGATTAGGAGTTTCAGTATTCACTCTGATCACAGTATCTGGATTCGGAGTTTCAGTATTCACTCTGATCACAATGTCAGGATTAGGAGTTTCAGTATTCACTCTGATCACAGTACCAGGATTAGGAGTTTCATTTTTCACTCTGATCACAGTATCTGGATTAGGAGTTTCAGTATTCAGTCTGATCACAGTGTCAAGATTAGGAGTTTCGGTATTCACTCTGATCACAGTATCTGGATTAGGAGTTTCAGTATTCACTCTGATCACAGTACCAGGATTAGGAGTTTCAGTATTCACTCTGATCACAGTACCAGGATTAGGAGTTTCAGTATTCACTCTGGACACAGTATCTGGATTAGGAGTTTCAGTATTCACTCTGATCACAGTACCAGGATTAGGAGTTTCAGTATTCACTCTGATCACAGTACCAGGATTAGGAGTTTCAGTATTCACTCTGATCACAGTATCATGATTAGGAGTTTCAGTATTCACTCTGATCACTGTACCAGGATTAGGAGTTTCAGTATTCACTCTGATCACAGTGTCAGGATTAGGAGTTTCAGTATTCACTCTGGTCACAGTATCTGGATTAGGAGTTTCAGTATTCACTCTGCTCACAGAATTCGGATTAGGAGTTTCAGTATTCACTCTGATCACAGTCCCAGGATTAGGAGTTTCAGTATTCACTCTGATCACAGTGTCAGGGTTGAAAAGTTTCAGAATGCAATCTGCTCACAGTACCAGGATTAGGAGTTTCAGTATTCACTCTGATCACAGTACCAGGATTAGGAGTTTCAGTATTCACTCTGGTCACAGTATCTGGATTAGGAGTTTCAGTATTCACTCTGATCACAGTACCAGGGTTAGGAGTTTCAGTATTCACTCTGATCACAGTACCAGGATTAGGAGTTTCAGTATTCACTCTGGTCACAGTACCAGGAGTAGGAGTTTCAGTATTCACTCTGATCACAGTGCCAGGATTAGGAGTTTCAGTATTCACTCTGATCACAGTATCATGATTAGGAGTTTCAGTATTCACTCTGATCACTGTACCAGGATTAGGAGTTTCAGTATTCACTCTGATCACAGTGTCAGGATTAGGAGTTTCAGTATTCACTCTGGTCACAGTATCTGGATTAGGAGTTTCAGTATTCACTCTGATCACAGTACCAGGATTAGGAGTTTCAGTATTCACTCTGGTCACAGTATTTGGATTAGGAGTTTCAGTATTCATTCTGATCACAGTATCAGGGTTAGGAGTTTCAGTATTCACTCTGATCACAGTACCAGGATTAGGAGTTTCAGTATTCACTCTGGTCACAGTATCTGGATTCGGAGTTTCAGTATTCACTCTGATCACAGTGTCTGGTTTAGGAGTATCAGCATTCACTCTGATCACAGTGTCAGGATTAGGAGTTTAAGTATTCACTCTGATCACAGTATCTGGATTAGGAGTTTCAGTATTCACTCTGATCACAGTACCAGGATTAGGAGTTTCAGTATTCACTCTGATCACCGTGTCAGGATTAGGAGTTTCAGTATTCACTCTGATCACAGTACAAGGATTAGGAGTTTCAGTATTCACTCTGGTCACAGTACCAGGATTAGGAGTTTCAGTATTCACTCTGATCACAGTACCAGGATTTGGAGTTTCAGTATTCACTCTGATCACAGTATCATGATTAGTAGTTTCAGTATTCACTCTGATCACAGTACCAAGATTAGGAGTTTCAGTATTCACTCTGATCACAGTACCAGGATTAGGAGTTTCAGTATTCACTCTGATCACAGTACCAGGATTAGGAGTTTCAGTATTCACTCTGATTACAGTGTCAGGATTAGGAGTTTCAGTATTCACTCTGGTCACAGTATCTGGATTAGGAGTTTCAGTATTCACTTGATCACAGTACCAGGATTAGGAGTTTCAGTATTCACTCTGATCACAGTACCAGGATTAGGAGTTTCAGTATTCACTCTGGTCACAGTACCAGGATTAGGAGTTTCAGTATTCACTCTGATCACAGTACCAGGATTAGGAGTTTCAGTATTCACTCAGATCACAGTACCAGGATTAGGAGTTTCAGTATTCACTCTGGACACAGTATCTGGATTAGGAGTTTCAATATTCACTCTGATCACAGTACCCGCATTAGGAGTTTCAGTATTCACCCTGATCACAGTACCAGGATTAGGAGTTTCAGTATTCACTCTGATCACAGTATCATGATTAGGAGTTTCAGTATTCACTCTGATCACTGTACCAGGATTAGGAGTTTCAGTATTCACTCTGATCACAGTACCAGGATTAGGAGTTTCAGTATTCACTCTGATCACAGTACCAGGATTAGGACTTTCAGTATTCACTCTGGTCACAGTATCTGGATTAGGAGTTTCAGTATTCACTCTGCTCACAGAATTCGGATTAGGAGTTTCAGTATTCACTCTGATCACAGTACCAGGGTTTTGAAGTTTCAGTATTCACTCTGATCACAGTGTCAGGGTTGAAAAGTTTCAGAATTCAATCTGCTCACAGTACCAGGATTAGGAGTTTCAGTATTCACTCTGATCACAGTACCAGGATTAGGAGTTTCAGTATTCTCTCTGGTCACAGTATCTGGATTAGGAGTTTCAGTATTCACTCTGATCACAGTACCAGGGTTAGGAGTTTCAGTATTCACTCTGATCACAGTACCAGGATTAGGAGTTTCAGTATTCACTCTGGTCACAGTACCAGGATTAGGAGTTTCAGTATTCACTCTGATCACAGTACCAGGATTAGGAGTTTCAGTATTCAGTCTGCTCACAGTACCAGGATTAGGAATTTCAGTATTCACTCTGGTCACAGTATCTGGATTAGGAGTTTCAGTATTCATTCTGATGACAGTATCAGGGTTAGGAGTTTCAGTATTCACTCTGATCACAGTACCAGGATTAGGAGTTTCAGTATTCACTCTGATCACAGTATCTGGATTAGGAGTTTCAGTATTCACTCTGATCACAGTGTCAAGATTAGGAGTTTCAGTATTCACTCTGATCACAGTATCTGGATTAGGAGTTTCAGTATTCACTCTGATCACAGTGTCAGGATTAGGAGTTTCAGTATTCACTCTGATCACAGTACCAGGATTAGGAGTTTCAGTATTCACTCTGGTCACAGTAATCAGAATTAGGAGTTTCAGTATTCACTCTGATCACAGTACCAGGATTAGGAGTTTCAGTATTCACTCTGATCGCAGTACCAGGATTAGGAGTTTCAGTATTTACTCTGATCACAGTGTCAGGATTAGGAGTTTCAGTATTCACTCTGGTCACAGTATCTGGATTAGGAGTTTCAGTATTCACTCTGCTCACAGAATTCGGATTAGGAGTTTCAGTATTCACTCTGATCACAGTACCAGGGTTTAGAAGTTTCAGTATTCACTCTGATCACAGTGTCAGGGTTGAAAAGTTTCAGAATTCAATCTGCTCACAGTACCAGGATTAGGAGTTTCAGTATTCACTCTGATCACAGTACCAGGATTAGGAGTTTCAGTATTCTCTCTGGTCACAGTATCTGGATTAGGAGTTTCAGTATTCACTCTGATCACAGTACCAGGGTTAGGAGTTTCAGTATTCACTCTGATCACAGTACCAGGATTAGGAGTTTCAGTATTCACTCTGGTCACAGTACCAGGATTAGGAGTTTCAGTATTCACTCTGATCACAGTACCAGGATTAGGAGTTTCAGTATTCAGTCTGCTCACAGTACCAGGATTAGGAGTTTCAGTATTCACTCTGGTCACAGTATCTGGATTAGGAGTTTCAGTATTCATTCTGATCACAGTATCAGGGTTAGGAGTTTCAGTATTCACTCTGATCACAGTACCAGGATTAGGAGTTTCAGTATTCACTCTGATCACAGTATCTGGATTAGGAGTTTCAGTATTCACTCTGATCACAGTGTCAAGATTAGGAGTTTCAGTATTCACTCTGATCACAGTACCAGGATTAGGAGTTTCAGTATTCACTCTGATCACAGTGTCAGGATTAGGAGTTTCAGTATTCACTCTGATCACAGTACCAGGATTAGGAGTTTCAGTATTCACTCTGGTCACAGTAATCAGGATTAGGAGTTTCAGTATTCACTCTGATCACAGTACCAGGATTAGGAGTTTCAGTATTCACTCTGATCGCAGTACCAGGATTAGGAGTTTCAGTATTCACTCTGATCACAGTATCTGGATTCCGAGTTTCAGTATTCACTCTGATCACAGTGTCAGGATTAGGAGTTTCAGTATTCACTCTGATCACAGTACCAGAATTAGGAGTTTCAGTATTCACTCTGATCACAGTATCTGGATTAGGAGTTTCAGTATTCACTCTGATCACAGTGTCAAGATTAGGAGTTTCAGTATTCACTCTGATCACAGTATCTGGATTAGGAGTTTCAGTATTCACTCTGATCACAGTACCAGGTTTAGGAGTTTCAGTATTCACTCTGATCACAGTACCAGGATTAGGAGTTTCAGTATTCACTCTGATCACAGTACCAGGATTAGGAGTTTCAGTATTCACTCTGGACACAGTATCTGGATTAGGAGTTTCAGTATTCACTCTGATCACAGTACCAGGATTAGGAGTTTCAGTATTCACTCTGATCACAGTACCAGAATTAGGAGTTTCAGTATTCACTCTGATCACAGCATCATGATTAGGAGTTTCAGTATTCACTCTGATCACAGTCCCAGGATTAGGAGTTTCAGTATTCACTCTGATCACAGTACCAGGATTAGGAGTTTCAGTATTCACTCTGGACACAGTACCAGGATTAGGAGTTTCAGTATTCACTCTGATCAAAGTACCAGGATTAGGAGTTTCAGTATTCACTCTGATCACAGTACCAGGATTAGTTGTTTCAGTATTCACTCTGATCACAGCACCAGGATTAGGAGTTTCAGTATTCACTCTGGACACAGTATATGGATTAGGAGTTTCAGTATTCACTCTGATCACAGTACCAGGATTAGGAGTTTCAGTATTCACTCTGATCACATCATCATGATTAGGAGTTTCAGAATTCACTCTGATCACTGCACCAGGATTAGGAGTTTCAGTATTCACTCTGATCACAGTACCAGGATTAGGAGTTTCAGCATTCACTCTGATCGCAGTACCAGGATTAGGAGTTTCAGTATTCACTCTGATCACAGTATCTGGATTCGGAGTTTCAGTATTCACTCTGATCACAATGTCAGGATTAGGAGTTTCAGTATTCACTCTGATCACAGTACCAGGATTAGGAGTTTCAGTATTCACTCTGATCACAGCATCAGGATTAGGAGTTTCAGTATTCACTCTGCTCACAGAATTCGGATTAGGAGTTTCAGTATTCACTCTGATCACAATCCCAGGATTAGGAGTTTCAGTATTCACTCTGATCACAGTATCTGGATTAGGAGTTTCAGTATTCAGTCTGATCACAGTGTCAAGATTAGGAGTTTCGGTATTCACTCTGATCACAGTATCTGGATTAGGAGTTTCAGTATTCACTCTGATCACAGTACCAGGATTAGGAGTTTCAGTATTCACTCTGATCACAGTACCAGGATTAGGAGTTTCAGTATTCACTCTGGACACAGTATCTGGATTAGGAGTTTCAGTATTCACTCTGATCACAGTACCAGGATTAGGAGTTTCAGTATTCACTCTGATCACAGTACCAGGATTAGGAGTTTCAGTATTCACTCTGATCACAGTATCATGATTAGGAGTTTCAGTATTCACTCTGATCACTGTACCAGGATTAGGAGTTTCAGTATTCACTCTGATCACAGTGTCAGGATTAGGAGTTTCAGTATTCACTCTGGTCACAGTATCTGGATTAGGAGTTTCAGTATTCACTCTGCTCACAGAATTCGGATTAGGAGTTTCAGTATTCACTCTGATCACAGTCCCAGGATTAGGAGTTTCAGTATTCACTCTGATCACAGTGTCAGGGTTGAAAAGTTTCAGAATGCAATCTGCTCACAGTACCAGGATTAGGAGTTTCAGTATTCACTCTGATCACAGTTCCAGGATTAGGAGTTTCAGTATTCACTCTGGTCACAGTATCTGGATTAGGAGTTTCAGTATTCACTCTGATCACAGTACCTGGGTTAGGAGTTTCAGTATTCACTCTGATCACAGTACCAGGATTAGGAGTTTCAGTATTCACTCTGGTCACAGTACCAGGAGTAGGAGTTTCAGTATTCACTCTGATCACAGTGCCAGGATTAGGAGTTTCAGTATTCACTCTGATCACAGTATCATGATTAGGAGTTTCAGTATTCACTCTGATCACTGTACCAGGATTAGGAGTTTCAGTATTCACTCTGATCACAGTGTCAGGATTAGGAGTTTCAGTATTCACTCTGGTCACAGTATCTGGATTAGGAGTTTCAGTATTCACTCTGCTCACAGAATTCGGATTAGGAGTTTCAGTATTCACTCTGATCACAGTCCCAGGATTAGGAGTTTCAGTATTCACTCTGATCACAGTGTCAGGGTTGAAAAGTTTCAGAATGCAATCTGCTCACAGTACCAGGATTAGGAGTTTCAGTATTCACTCTGATCACAGTACCAGGATTAGGAGTTTCAGTATTCACTCTGGTCACAGTATCTGGATTAGGAGTTTCAGTATTCACTCTGATCACAGTACCAGGGTTAGGAGTTTCAGTATTCACTCTGATCACAGTACCAGGATTAGGAGTTTCAGTATTCACTCTGGTCACAGTACCAGGATTAGGAGTTTCAGTATTCACTCTGATCACAGTACCAGGATTAGGAGTTTCAGTATTCACTCTGGTCACAGTACCAGGATTAGGAGTTTCAGTATTCACTCTGATCACAGTGTTTTAAAAAATTCTCAAGGTCAGGTTCGCAGGAAAGTAGTCTGACACAGAACAAACAGCCAAGAGGCGAGTCTGCTAGAATATAAGTGTTTTATTCCCCGCAGCGTCGCCGCAACCAGTCTCGTACTTACAACGGGTCTGGTTTATACTCACTCTACGTGTTACCGGAACTGGGAGCCGTCAGTTCTCGTAGAGCGGTTGCCAACAACCCACGCTCGGCGGTTAAACGCAACCCCGGAGCAGACTCTACCGAACTGGAGACTTTTCCAGCTGATATACTCTTTTCCAGATATAAACATTCATGTGAACAGCAGAGCAAGGCTAAAAAAACACATTCCATTCTGGTTACATACAGATAAGAAGATTCACACGGGAAGGTGTATAATAAGATTCACACGGGACTAAGCGACACCTTCCATTTTCAGTTAGATTCACACATGTAGCAGAGCAAGGCTAAAAAACACATTCCATTCTGGTTATTCACACGGGAAGGTGTATAATAAGATTCACACGGGACTAAGCGACACCTTCCATTTTCGGTTAGATTCACACATGTATTGGGACACAATTTTAACCCTTTCACCACATTCCACTGCTTGGCCCAATACATGTGTTACATTATGCCCATATGTATTCTTTCTAACAAGCGCCTACGTACATACCAAATATACAAGCAAGTCAGGACATTACAGCATGTTAAAATCACCAGGACCGCTACCAGGATCGACAAGGGTGGGAACAGGAATGTCCCCGCAGTGGAGGACATACCACTCAATATGTCCCACCAATGATGAGCTGACTCCACGTCCACTACACGGGCAGCATGTACTACCTCCTGTCCATGTATAAAGGTAGACACCGTAACCTTGGTGACATTGGTTTGATGCTTTCGTAATATCTGCTTAAGCTCCTCGGATCGGTCCAATGCTCGCTTAAACCGATCCAGGGAAATGTTCCAAGGATTCATCAGCACTTTCCACTGCACCTTGGTAAAGTGGCGAGCACTGCTATAAGTGGTCAACAAATAGGTGTGATTCTGCCAGTGCCACTGATAGACATTTGAGAGGCATCCCGAGAACGGTGCTGAGGGAAGCATAGGATGTGGATTATTGGTAGCCACACAGAGCGTGTGTGGCCCAATCTGCCACATCATGTCCCTTGGAGTCTCAACAGTCCATTCGCACAGGGCCGTTCCCTTAGTCAAGCAAGGGTCCCGATACCTGTCCATCAGTAGGCAAGTTTTCCCCTGATCAGTCTGTTCACAAGCGGACAGATCATAGGTAATATTGGTATCTGGGCTAAACCACTGTCCCCTTGTCTTCAGAAAATAATATCCAGAAGATGTAATCACTGGTAATACATAATATCGACAGACCGTAACAGTGTGGGTTACATTCATGGTAACAAAGTATCCGTTACACATAGTTGCGTTACACCATGTTCGCTCTGGATGGGTTATCATCCACAATTTCTCAGATACATTCCATAGTCCCCTCCACGCCTGTACATTGGGGGATGTTACCACACGCAAAAAGCGTTCTTTCTGTATTTGAGCATGCAACATTTGAATATGACAGGCAGTCCAATTTAACTGAGCCGTAATGTTCTCAAACAGTTCCTGAGTGGCGCCCCAGACATCCAGTTCCCATTGCAGAGATCGTATCATTATTTCAGCTGTCTCTCCTTGAGTCATCATTACGGATGGCATCCACCTTCCAATAGTATGTAGTCCTTGTGAGGTGGCCTGTCCCGTGTTAGATAATTTAGTACGGGTCACCTCAGAGTCAATGGCATTCGAGATACCCATAACAGTTCCTGCGCCTCCCAGCAGGGTGTCGTACCACGCTCGTCGCCGCCTCTTGGTATGACACTCGGGTATGAGGGGCAACTGTACCCGCCAATGAACATCAGTGTGCAGTACCGCCCGGGCCATCTGTTGACAAGTTGACATAATAGGGGCCAACTGTGTTCGATGCGACCGCACGCCCCCCGTGGCTGGCCCGCCCCGCGTGGGGTTTAATAACGCCTCAGACGGGGCGTTCGTCGAGGGCAGTACCATTATTAACCACATGAATCGATGACAATTCCGAATATCGGTGGCATTGCGCAGCCACAGATCTTCCCCCCGAGCTGTGACGCTCCAATGAGTCCCCGTTGTCCCGCATGTCTGGGTGCGTCGGTCCCACAAACACGTCTTGACTTGGGCATTTACCACCAGGGTGCAATTAGGCGGTATGAACGATATGTCATATTTTTCCCCATCCCGGCGCATGTAGCACTGTGCACACGTGTACAATTGACAGTCGCTGGTGAGAGTCAGAACAACGCACTGCTGACCGGGTTCACATGTAAAATCGTCCTGCGTCCGTCGCTGGCTACTGGCCTCCCACCGCACCTCATGGCGGGCGACCGGTACCAGCGTCCAGGCCGTGATACCGATGCCCTGGAGTGGCCATCCGATCGCGAACATCGCCAATAGGAGTCGCAATCCCCATGACCACCCCATGTTCAAGGCGGAGGGCCAGCCTGCGGGTGCATAGCAATTACAACATTATTTAGGTCTCACGTAAGTAGCACTGGTTCGCTGGGACGTTTGCCCAGGTCGGGTCCCCGGGGTACATAATGGTGACCAGACTGTCCTTCCCCTGTGCTATGATTTCGGCCGGCCTGGGGGGGCCGGTCGTCTGGCGCAACCATACCTTGGCCCCCTTAGTGTCAGTAGACCCAAATCCCCCCGTCCCACGCTCAGTAACCGTAACGGGAGCTCCCGTCTCTTCCACCGTTGTAAGGTTACATGGCTTAATGACCAATTGCGCTATTCTGTCCCCCTTCTGTATCACGTAAGGTTCAGCGGTGATGTTGACCAGGATCACCCCCAACTCCCCTTGGTAGTCTGCGTCAATTACGCCTGCCATCACATCAATCCCCTTTAGTGACAGTCCCGACCGCGGGAGGATATGCCCATAGGTTCCAGGGGGACAAATCAATCCTAACCCGGTCTTAATCACCGTAGGTTTCTGTTGGATCAAAGTCTGGGCAGTTAGTGCTCGTAGGTCCAGTCCAGCCGAAGCCGGCGTGGCCCTTACGGGAATATCAGCTTCCTCAGCGAATTTCCACATTTTAATAGGCTGAGTCTTTGGGGTATCACATACTCGTATCATCCTATTCAAGGGTGTTACCCCATTTCCTAATGGGCGGTTATTAATTTGTTTCACCACCCGAATTAGTTGCTTCTTCCAACCTGTTAAGTCATTGCAACCTCCTGCTTTTCGTAGTGAGGACTTCAGAAGCCCATTCATTCGTTCTATAAGTCCCGCAGCTTGTGGGTGATAGGGTACATGATAAACCCATTCCACGTGGTTATCGTGACACCACTGCTTTACCGCCCTTCCTGTGAAATGGGAGCCATTGTCACTCTGGACCTGTATGGGCAATCCATAAAATTGTTCAATCAAATCTAAACATCGCAAGGTAGCCTGTTGATTGTTGTGACGACAGGGATGGGCTACCAAAACCCCAGACATAGTGTCCACAGCTGTACATATGTGGTTACATCCTTGTGAGGAGGGTAAGGGACCCACAAAGTCCATTTGCCAGCTCTGTCCCGGACCATCCCCCCGATGGATATGTCCCATCATGTGTTGGGGCACTCCCTGCCGCTGATGTTGACACTGCTCACACTGGTTTACTGCAGTCTTAACATCATCTACCATAAGATCTATTCCTCGGTCTCGAGCCCATTGCAAGGTTCCTTGCACTCCCCAGTGCCCAGCCTTAAGGTGTGCCCATCTAGCTAGGTCCACTGAGGTGCCCCTTTGCACCATCATGGTTCGGACGATACCATCCACATATCGGTTATGTAGAGCTTCCACATCATTTCGAGATGTATGGGCATCTACGTGGGTGATGTATATGACCAGGTATTGAGCTTTCTCCCATATATCTTCCCATAACTGTTTACCCCATACTTCCCTATTCTGGATCATCCACTGATTGGCCTACCAAGTTGGCATCCATTGTGTCATGCCGTTAACCACTGACCACGAGTCAGAGAACAAACAAACTCCCATGACCCCTGCTTGCATGACTACCATATGCACTGCTTTTAATTCTGCCCACTGACTACTTTTTCCCTCCCCTAATTCTTCTAGGGTAGTGCCTTGTTTTGGGTTAAAGGCGGCAGCTTTCCATCTACGCTGTCCCGCTTTCCATTGGGCTGACCCATCTACGAACCAAGCCGTGGCTTGTTCATCCGGGGTCAGTTCATCATACCGTTTTCCCATCTTAACGGGTGATTCCTTGTATTCAATCACCTCAAACCGTTTTTCCCCTTCCTCAGGGGCCTCCGCCACTTGCTCATGTAGGACTGACACTCCTTTCTGTCCAGTCCGCACTCTCTCCGACACATACCATTTCCATTTAATGATGCTGCTCTCTTGGGCAGTTCCTATTCGGTGGGTAGTGGGGTCACTAAGTACCCACGGAAGAATAGGGATAGCTGTTCTCATGATCACTTCATGTCCAATGGTCAGGGCTTCGGTTTCCACCAAGCCCCAGTAGCATGCTAATAACTGTTTCTCAAAGGGGGTGTACCGTTCCCCTGCCGGGGGTAATTTTCGGGACCAAAATCCCAGTGGCTTACGGGTTCTTCCCTGTTTTTGCCATAAGCTCCAATTGGCATAATCCCCCTGTGCTGAGACTTGCAGTTCTACAGGTCCTGACTGTATCTTTCCCAAGGATACAGCTTGCTGTATCGCTTGCTTGGCCATTTCAAATGCAGTTTGATGGACCTCCGTCCATTCGAACGCTGCCTTTTTCCTCGTAACTCGATACAAAGGTTTTAAAATTTGTCCTAAATGGGGAATATGCTGTCTCCAGAATCCGAATAACCCAATAAATTGCTGCACGTCCTTCTGGGTGTGAGGGACGGCAAAGACCTGAATCTTATTTTTAGCTTTCGCAGTGATTTCCCTTTCCCCCTTGTTCCACACGATTCCTAAGAATTTTACCGTTTGTGAGGGACCCTGGATTTTGGCTGGGTTGATCTCCCACCCATATCCTCGCATATGTTGAACCAGTTGGTCCAGCAATTCCTGAACCTGCTTCTGACT
Organism: Chiloscyllium plagiosum; assembly: GCF_037043375.1. Lineage (NCBI taxonomy): Eukaryota > Metazoa > Chordata > Chondrichthyes > Orectolobiformes > Hemiscylliidae > Chiloscyllium > Chiloscyllium plagiosum. Next base: position 48,039,444 of record NW_028270174.1, read on the forward strand.
TGTCCCCTGTATCATCATATCGTCAATATAGTGCGAGATCATCACTTCGTCAGGCACTTTAAAGGCAGCCAAGTGTTCTGCAACTATCCGGTGGCAGATAGTAGGGCTATGCAGATATCCTTGGGGCAATCGCGTGAACGTGAATTGTCTACCCTCCCAAGTGAATGCGAACTGTTCCTGCCTATCTTCGGGAATAGGAATTGTGAAGAAGGCATTAGCCAAATCAATTACTCCGTACCACACCCCTGGATGATGTTGGATTCGTCCTATAATAGTGACGGCATCCGGGACCGCTGCCGTCAAGGCCGGAGTGTGACGGTTTAGTTGCCGATAATCTACCGTCATCCGCCATGACCCATCGGCTTTATGTACGGGCCATAAGGGGTTATTCCACGCCGTGGTGCATGTCCTAAGCACTCCCGCTTCCAAATAATCCTTAATTGTGGCGGATATTTCTTTATGTCCGCCGGGAATCCTATACTGTCTAAGACTTATTACGCGATCGGCGATCGGGATGGGGAAGGGGTCCATTTTAACCTTTCCCACTAACACCGTCCTACAGCGCAAAGCCATTTTCGTGATTCCAAATTCAAACTTCCCTTGTTGGAGGTGAAGTGTTAAACCGGCCAGAATGTCCATTCCCAGGATCCATTCTCTAACCGGTGTAATGATAATTGAATAAGTTTTAATGGGCATTGTACCTATCTTTAGGGGCAATTGTACTGTTTTTCCTTCAATCAGATTACCTCCCAGCCCAACCAGCGTGACTGGGGTTCCTTTAAACTTATGGGGCGTCCCATAGATTAAGGTGGCCTCCGCCCCTGTGTCCACTAGAGCCATAACGGTTTGGACGGATTTGCGCCAATAGATAGTCAATGATACATGAGGTCGAATGTCGTCTGCTGACCATTGGCTCGTTCGTGGGCAAACCCTTGGGGCTTGGCCCGATTCCTATTGTTCCTCCCATTCATCTTCCCCAGACAGCACTGGGTAAAGACGTTTGCCTCGCCCTTCTTTGTTCTTGCCTTTCTTACTAGGTTTCGGGCCACGCCTATCCACTTTATAACACTCTCGGAGGGGAGGCCGTACCTCCTCCTCCTCCTCGTCCTCCGAGGATTCCCACCGCTGGGAAGTGGAAGTTCTACCCCTTCGAGGCTCATTAACAACCGGACCCCGTGTCTGACATTTTTGTGTTAGTAATTCCACTAGGTCTTCCATAGTGGGTCGGGACTCCGTCTCTACCCGGGACACCTTCAGTCCCTTTCGTCTGCATAAGTCTTTTAATTCCGGTGTAGGTAGGCCATCAATCTCCGATGCTGGGACCTGCGCCCGTATCAAAGCTTGCCACAAAGCACGCCGTGAGGGGCCTTGGTTACTTCCTTGATTAGGGTTTACTTTTCCCCCTGCCCGAGCCTCAGGGCGACGCCCCTCCGTGCCCCCCTGAGAAGCACGGGTTGTGGGTCCCCAATCCCCCAAACCACCCATCTCCCTCATCATACTACGGGCCTCTCCTAGGGTTTCTCCCCGTCCACTCAACATTATGGTTAATAACAGTGGTTTATAATGGGGGGGGGCAGTCTTCACTAGGTGGTCTCTAGTCTGTCTACTAACATTTGTGTTATCTACCTCGTCCAGCACTCCCAGCAACAGGGCATCCCGCACACACAAACGGGTTAGCCTCTGAACCCCTTCCTTAATTGTTGTCCAAGTTCCTTCCAAGGGGGGCCAATCGGACGGGAAGGGATACTGTTCGGCCACTGCCCTGGCATACATCCCAAATAAGGTCCCCATACTGCGATCTATTACCATATCCTTGGCTTGTCTGCGGTACCCCAGGTCTATGGCAGCATCCTTTGCTAATCCACCAAACTTGGGAGCATCCTGATAGTCTACCTGCACTTGTTGCCCCCCTTCCTCGAGGAGCCGAATTAGCCATAGCTCTAACGGCTCCCCAGGATTACGTCGGGTTTTCTGGGTGATAAACAGCACCTCATCGGTAGTGAAGTCTTCCGTTAATTCAGAGAATTCTGCGGGAGGCTGAGCCCGCGGTAATTCATGCATAATTGCCTCCCCTTGTTCATTCCGTATAGGGTTTCCTTCCTCATCTAACATTACCTCCCGTTGCACTGGGAGACGTCTCTGAACCTGCTTTCTCCTAACCACTGGTTTAGCTTGGAGTACGGGTGGGTCCTCTTCGTACTGATCATCTGAATCTCCCCAAATGTTCCCATCCCAATGATCGATATCCCACCGATCCCCGTTATTTAACTGGGCTACAAACGCCCGTACTTGTACCGGGTCCGGGGTTCGAGGGACCTTCCTTTTCTCTTTCCGTTTCTTAGCAGACAGATACATAATAGTTCGTCCTGCTAGTTCAGTTAATGCTGTCAATTCAGCTTTTAACTTCATAATTTCCTGCCTCAACATAGAGGCATCTCCCGAACTGAGTCCCTGCTCATGTTTCAGGAGGGCTAATTCTGCTTCAGCTTTTTGGCGCTTGTCTGACTGTTGTCTACAAGCCGCCGCACAGGCCCACATCCTCCGCTGTAGCCCAGGCAAGGGGTTCTTCGGCAGGACTGGGATCCTCTCAAGGGTGGACAGCAGCGACCCTGGGGTTCCTACGCCCTCGGCCTCCCAGTTCTCCGGACGCCCCCCACCATTTCTCAAACAAACTGCCACGCCATGCCACGGCCCATGCCATCACGGGACGGTCGGGACCTCCACAGTTTGTTCCTCTGGTTTCTTAGCCTTTTTCCAAAACATTGTTCTGTATCAAAATCTTTCCTCAATTGCGATTGATCCTGCCGGCTACGCCAAAATGTTTTAAAAAATTCTCAAGGTCAGGTTCGCAGGAAAGTAGTCTGACACAGAACAAACAGCCAAGAGGCGAGTCTGCTAGAATATAAGTGTTTTATTCCCCGCAGCGTCGCCGCAACCAGTCTCGTACTTACAACGGGTCTGGTTTATACTCACTCTACGTGTTACCGGAACTGGGAGCCGTCAGTTCTCGTAGAGCGGTTGCCAACAACCCACGCTCGGCGGTTAAACGCAACCCCGGAGCAGACTCTACCGAACTGGAGACTTTTCCAGCTGATATACTCTTTTCCAGATATAAACATTCATGTGAACAGCAGAGCAAGGCTAAAAAAACACATTCCATTCTGGTTACATACAGATAAGAAGATTCACACGGGAAGGTGTATAATAAGATTCACACGGGACTAAGCGACACCTTCCATTTTCGGTTAGATTCACACATGTAGCAGAGCAAGGCTAAAAAACACATTCCATTCTGGTTATTCACACGGGAAGGTGTATAATAAGATTCACACGGGACTAAGCGACACCTTCCATTTTCGGTTAGATTCACACATGTATTGGGACACAATTTTAACCATTTCACCACACACAGTACCAGGATTAGGAGTTTCAGTATTCACTCTGGTCACAGTACCAGGATTAGGAGTTTCAGTATTCACTCTGATCACAGTACCAGGATTAGGAGTTTCAGTATTCACTCTGATCACAGTATCAGGATTAGTAGTTTCAGTATTCACTCTGATCACAGTATCAGGATTTGGAGTTTCAGTATTCACTCTGATCACAGTACCAGGATTAGGAGTTTCAGTATTCACTCTGATCACAGTATCAGGATGAGGAGTTTCAGTATTCACTCTGATCACAGTGCCAGGATTAGGAGTTTCAGTATTCACTCTAATCACAGTGCCAGGATTAGGAGTTTCAGTATTCACTCTGATCACAGTACCAGGATTAGGAGTTTCAGTATTCACTCTGATCACAGTATCAGGATTAGGAGTTTCAGTATTCACTCTGATCACAGTACCAGGATTAGGAGTTTCAGTATTCACTCTGATCACAGTATCAGGATTAGGAGGTTCAGTATTCACTCTGATCACAGTACCAGGATTAGGAGTTTCAGTATTCACTCTGGTCACAGTATCTGGATTAGGAGTTTCAGTATTCATTCTGATCACAGTATCAGGGTTAGGAGTTTCAGTATTCACTCTGATCACAGTACCAGGATTAGGAGTTTCAGTATTCACTCTGGTCACAGTATCTGGATTCGGAGTTTCAGTATTCACTCTGATCACATTGCCTGGTTTAGGAGTATCAGTATTCACTCTGATCACAGTGTCAGGATTAGGAGTTTCAGTATTCACTCTGATCACAGTACCAGGATTAGGAGTTTCAGTATTCACTCTGATCACAGTACCAGGATTAGGAGTTTCAGTATTCACTCTGATCACAGTGTCAGGATTAGGAGTTTCAGTATTCACTCTGATCACAGTACCAGGATTAGGAGTTTCAGTATTCACTCTGGTCACAGTACCAGGATTAGGAGTTTCAGTATTCAGTCTGATCACAGTATCAGGATTAGGAGTTTCAGTATTCACTCTGATCACAGTACCAGGATTAGGAGTTTCAGTATTCACTCTGATCACAGTATCTGGATTAGGAGTTTCAGTATTCACTCTGATCACAGTACCAGGATTAGGAGTTTCAGTATTCACTCTGATCACAGTACCAGGATTAGGAGTTTCAGTATTCACTCTGGACACAGCATCTGGATTAGGAGTTTCAGTATTCACTCTGATCACAGTACCAGGATTAGGAGTTTCAGTATTCACTCTGATCACAGTACCAGGATTAGGAGTTTCAGTATTCACTCTGATCACAATACCAGGATTAGGAGTTTCAGTATTCACTCTGATCACAGTGTCAGGATTAGGAGTTTCAGTATTCACTCTGGTCACAGTATCTGGATTAGGAGTTTCAGTATTCACTCTGCTCACAGAATTCGGATTAGGAGTTTCAGTATTCACACTGATCACAGTCCCAGGATTAGGAGTTTCAGTATTCACTCTGATCACAGGGTCAGGGTTGAAAAGTTTCAGAATGCAATCTGCTCACAGTACCAGGATTAGGAGTTTCAGTATTCACTCTGATCACAGTACCAGGATTAGGAGTTTCAGTATTCACTCTGGTCACAGTATCTGGATTAGGAGTTTCAGTATTCACTCTGATCACAGTACCAGGATTAGGAGTTTCAGTATTCACTCTGGTCACAGTACCAGGATTAGGAGTTTCAGTATTCACTCTGATCACAGTACCAGGATTAGGAGTTTCAGTATTCACTCTGATCACAGTACCAGGATTAGGAGTTTCAGTATTCACTCTGGTCACAGTACCAGGATTAGGAGTTTCAGTATTCACTCTGATCACAGTACCAGGATTAGGAGTTTCAGTATTCACTCTGGTCACAGTACCAGGATTAGGAGTTTCAGTATTCACTCTGATCACAGTACCAGGATTAGGAGTTTCAGTATTCACTCTGATCACAGTATCAGGATTAGTAGTTTCAGTATTCACTCTGGTCACAGTATCTGGATTAGGAGTTTCAGTATTCACTCTGATCACAGTACCAGGGTTAGGAGTTTCAGTATTCACTCTGATCACAGTACCAGGATTAGGAGTTTCAGTATTCACTCTGGTCACAGTACCAGGATTAGGAGTTTCAGTATTCACTCTGATCACAGTACCAGGATTAGGAGTTTCAGTATTCACTCTGGTCACAGTACCAGGATTAGGAGTTTCAGTATTCACTCTGGTCACAGTACCAGGATTAGGAGTTTCAGTATTCACTCTGATCACAGTACCAGGATTAGGAGTTTCAGTATTCACTCTGATCACAGTATCAGGATTAGTAGTTTCAGTATTCACTCTGATCACAGTATCAGGATTTGGAGTTTCAGTATTCACTCTGATCACAGTACCAGGATTAGGAGTTTCAGTATTCACTCTGATCACAGTATCAGGATTAGGAGTTTCAGTATTCACTCTGATCACAGTGCCAGGATTAGGAGTTTCAGTATTCACTCTAATCACAGTGCCAGGATTAGGAGTTTCAGTATTCACTCTGATCACAGTACCAGGATTAGGAGTTTCAGTATTCACTCTGATCACAGTATCAGGATTAGGAGTTTCAGTATTCACTCTGATCACAGTACCAGGATTAGGAGTTTCAGTATTCACTCTGATCACAGTATCAGGATTAGGAGTTTCAGTATTCACTCTGATCACAGTACCAGGATTAGGAGTTTCAGTATTCACTCTGGTCACAGTATCTGGATTAGGAGTTTCAGTATTCATTCTGATCACAGCATCAGGGTTAGGAGTTTCAGTATTCACTCTGATCACAGTACCAGGATTAGGAGTTTCAGTATTCACTCTGGTCACAGTATCTGGATTCGGAGTTTCAGTATTCACTCTGATTACAGTGTCTGGTTTAGGAGTATCAGTATTCACTCTGATCACAGTGTCAGGATTAGGAGTTTCAGTAATCACTCTGATCACAGTACCAGGATTAGGAGTTTCAGTATTCACTCTGATCACAGTACCAGGATTAGGAGTTTCAGTATTCACTCTGATCACAGTGTCAGGATTAGGAGTTTCAGTATTCACTCTGATCACAGTACCAGGATTAGGAGTTTCAGTATTCACTCTGGTCACAGTACCAGGATTAGGAGTTTCAGTATTCACTCTGATCCCAGTCCCAGGATTAGGAGTTTCAGTATTCACTCTGATCACAGTACCAGGATTAGGAGTTTCAGTATTCACTCTGATCACAGTATCATGATTAGGAGTTTCAGTATTCACTCTGATCACAGTACCAAGATTAGGAGTTTCAGTATTCACTCTGATCACAGCATCATGATTAGGAGTTTCAGAATTCACTCTGATCACTGTACCAGGATTAGGAGTTTCAGTATTCACTCTGATCACAGTACCAGGATTAGGAGTTTCAGTATTCACTCTGATCACAGTATCTGGATTAGGAGTTTCAGTATTCAGTCTGATCACAGTGTCAAGATTAGGAGTTTCAGTATTCACTCTGATCACAGTATCTGGATTAGGAGTTTCAGTATTCACTCTGATCACAGTACCAGGATTAGGAGTTTCAGTATTCACTCTGATCACAGTACCAGGATTAGGAGTTTCAGTATTCACTCTGGACACAGTATCTGGATTAGGAGTTTCAGTATTCACTCTGATCACAGTACCAGGATTTGGAGTTTCAGTATTCACTCTGATCACAGTATCATGATTAGGAGTTTCAGTATTCACTCTGATCACAGTACCAGGATTTGGAGTTTCAGTATTCACTCTGATCACAGTACCAGGATTAGGAGTTTCAGTATTCATTCTGATCACAGTGTCAGGATTAGGAGTTTCAGTATTCACTCTGGTCACAGTATCTGGATTAGGAGTTTCAGTATTCACTCTGCTCACAGAATTCGGATTAGGAGTTTCAGTATTCACTCTGATCACAGTCCCAGGATTAGGAGTTTCAGTATTCACTCTGATCACAGTGTCAGGGTTGTAAAGTTTCAGAATTCAATCTGCTCACAGTACCAGGATTAGGAGTTCCAGTATTCACTCTGATCACAGTACCAGGATTAGGAGTTTCAGTATTCACTCTGATCACAGTACCAGGATTAGGAGTTTCAGTATTCACTCTGATCACAGTATCATGATTAGGAGTTTCAGTATACACTCTGATCACAGTACCAGGATTAGGAATTTAAGCATTCACTCTGATCACAGTATCAGGATTAGGAGTTTCAGTATTCACTCTGATCCCAGTACCAGGATTAGGAGTTTCAGTATTCACTGTGATCACAGTGTCAGGATTAGGAGTTTCAGTATTCACTCTGATCACAGTACCAGGATTAGGAGTTTCAGTATTCACTCTGATCACAGTGTCAGGATTAGGAGTTTCAGTATTCACTCTGATCACAGTACCAGGATTAGGAGTTTCAGTATTCACTCTGGTCACAGTACCAGGATTAGGAGTTTCAGTATTCACTCTGATCACAGTCCCAGGATTAGGAGTTTCAGTATTCACTCTGATCACAGTACCAGGAATAGGAGTTTCAGTATTCACTCTGATCACAGTATCTGGATTAGGAGTTTCAGTATTCACTCTGATCACAGTACCAAGATTAGGAGTTTCAGTATTCACTCTGATCACAGCATCATGATTAGGAGTTTCAGAATTCACTCTGATCACTGTACCAGGATTAGGAGTTTCAGTATTCACTCTGATCACAGTACCAGGATTAGGAGTTTCAGTATTCACTCTGATCGCAGTACCAGGATTAGGAGTTTCAGTATTCACTCTGAACACAGTGTCAGGATTAGGAGTTTCAGTATTCACTCTGATCACAGTACCAAGATCAGGAGTTTCAGTATTCACTCTGATCACAGTACCAGGATTAGGAGTTTCAGTATTCACTCTGATCACAGTATCTGGATTAGGAGTTTCAGTATTCAGTCTGATCACAGTGTCAAGATTAGGAGTTTCAGTATTCACTCTGATCACAGTATCTGGATTAGGAGTTTCAGTATTCACTCTGATCACAGTACCAGGATTAGGAGTTTCAGTATTCACTCTGATCACAGTACCAGGATTAGGAGTTTCAGTATTCACTCTGGACACAGTATCTGGATTAGGAGTTTCAGTATTCACTCTGATCACAGTACCAGGATTAGGAGTTTCAGTATTCACTCTGATCACAGTATCATGATTAGGAGTTTCAGTATTCACTCTGATCACTGTACCAGGATTTGGAGTTTCAGTATTCACTCTGATCACAGGACCAGGATTAGGAGTTTCAGTATTCACTCTGATCACAGTGTCAGGATTAGGAGTTTCAGTATTCACTCTGGTCACAGTATCTGGATTAGGAGGTTCAGTATTCACTCTGCTCACAGAATTCGGATTAGGAGTTTCAGTATTCACTCTGATCACAATCCCAGGATTAGGAGTTTCAGTATTCACTCTGATCACAGTGTCAGGGTTGAAAAGTTTCAGAATTCAATCTGCTCACAGTACCAGGATTAGGAGTTTCAGTATTCACTCTGATCACAGTACCAGGATTAGGAGTTTCAGTATTCACTCTGATCACAGTACCAGGATTAGGAGTTTCAGTATTCACTCTGATCACAGTATCATGATTAGGAGTTTCAGTATTCACTCTGATCACAGTACCAGGATTAGGAATTTCAGCATTCACTCTGATCACAGTATCAGGATTAGGAGTTTCAGTATTCACTCTGATCACAGTACCAGGATTAGGAGTTTCAGTATTCACTGTGATCACAGTGTCAGGATTAGGAGTTTCAGTATTCACTCTGGTCACAGTAACTGTATTAGGAGTTTCAGTATTCACTCTGCTCACAGAATTCGGACTAGGAATTTCAGTATTCACTCTGATCACAGTATCCGGATCGGATTTTCAGTATTCACTCTGAACACAGTGTCAGGGTTGAAAAGTTTCAGAATTCAATCTGCTCACAGTACCAGGATTAGGAGTTTCAGTACTCACTCTGATCACAGTACCAGGATTAGGAGTTTCAGTATTCACTCTGATCACAGTGCCAGGATTAGGAGTTTCAGTATTCACTCTGATCACAGTATCAGGGTTAGGAGTTTCAGTATTCACTCTGATCACAGTACCAGGATTAGGAGTTTCAGTATTCACTCTGATCACAGTACCAGGGTTAGGAGTTTCAGTATTCACTCTGATCACAGTACCAGGATTAGGAGTTTCAGTATTCACTCTGATCACAGTATCAGGATTAGGAGTTTCAGTATTCAGTCTGATCACAGTGTCAAGATTAGGAGTTTCAGTATTCACTCTGATCACAGTATCTGGATTAGGAGTTTCAGTATTCACTCTGATCACAGTACCAGGATTAGGAGTTTCAGTATTCACTCTGATCACAGTACCAGGATTAGGAGTTTCAGTATTCACTCTGGACACAGTATCTGGATTAGGAGTTTCAGTATTCACTCTGATCACAGTACCAGGATTAGGAGTTTCAGTATTCACTCTGATCACAGTACCAGGATTAGGAGTTTCAGTATTCACTCTAATCACAGTACCAGGATTAGGAGTTTCAGTATTCACTCTGATCACAGTATCAGGATTCGGAGTTTCAGTATTCACTCTGATCACAGTACCAGGATTAGGAGTTTCAGTATACACTCTGATCGCAGTACCAGGATTAGGAGTTTCAGTATTCACTCTGATCACAGTATCTGGATTCGGAGGTTCAGTATTCACTCTGATAACAATGTCAGGATTAGGAGTTTCAGTATTCACTCTGATCACAGTGCCAGGATTAGGAGTTTCAGTATTCACTCTGATCACCGTATCTGGATTAGGAGTTTCAGTATTCACTCTGATCACAGTACCAGGATTAGGAGTTTCAGTATTCAGTCTAATCACAGTACCAGGATTAGGAGTTTCAGTATTCACTCTGATCACAGTATCATGATTAGGAGTTTCAGTATTCACTCTGATCACAGTACCAGGATTAGGAGTTTCAGTATACACTCTGATCGCAGTACCAGGATTAGGAGTTTCAGTATTCACTCTGATCACAGTACCAGGATTAGGAGTTTCAGTATATACTCTGATCGCAGTACCAGGATTAGGAGTTTCAGTATTCACTCTGATCACAGTATCTGGATTCGGAGTTTCAGTATTCACTCTGATCACAGTGTCAGGATTAGGAGTTTCAGTATTCACTCTGATCACAGTACCAGGATTAGGAGTTTCAGTATTCACTCTGATCACAGTATCTGGATTAGGAGTTTCAGTATTCAGTCTGATCACAGTGTCAAGATTAGGAGTTTCAGTATTCACTCTGATCACAGTATCTGGATTAGGAGTTTCAGTATTCACTCTGATCACAGTCCCAGGATTAGGAGTTTCAGTATTCACTCTGATCACAGTACCAGGATTAGGAGTTTCAGTATTCACTCTGATCACAGTATCATGATTAGGAGTTTCAGTATTCACTCTGATCACAGTACCAAGATTAGGAGTTTCAGTATTCACTCTGATCACAGCATCATGATTAGGAGTTTCAGAATTCACTCTGATCACTGTACCAGGATTAGGAGTTTCAGTATTCACTCTGATCACAGTACCAGGATTAGGAGTTTCAGTATTCACTCTGATCGCAGTACCAGGATTAGGAGTTTAAGTATTCACTCTGAACACAGTGTCAGGATTAGGAGTTTCAGTATTCACTCTGATCACAGTACCAAGATCAGGAGTTTCAGTATTCACTCTGATCACAGTACCAGGATTAGGAGTTTCAGTATTCACTCTGATCACAGTATCTGGATTAGGAGTTTCAGTATTCAGTCTGATCACAGTGTCAAGATTAGGAGTTTCAGTATTCACTCTGATCACAGTATCTGGATTAGGAGTTTCAGTATTCACTCTGATCACAGTACCAGGATTAGGAGTTTCAGTATTCACTCTGATCACAGTACCAGGATTAGGAGTTTCAGTATTCACTCTGGACACAGTATCTGGATTAGGAGTTTCAGTATTCACTCTGATCACAGTACCAGGATTAGGAATTTCAGTATTCACTCTGATCACAGTATCATGATAAGGAGTTTCAGTATTCACTCTGATCACTGTACCAGGATTTGGAGTTTCAGTATTCACTCTGATCACAGTGTCAGGATTAGGAGTTTCAGTATTCACTCTGATCACAGTACCAAGATCAGGAGTTTCAGTATTCACTCTGATCACAGTACCAGGATTAGGAGTTTCAGTATTCACTCTGATCACAGTATCTGGATTAGGAGTTTCAGTATTCAGTCTGATCACAGTGTCAAGATTAGGAGTTTCAGTATTCACTCTGATCACAGTATCTGGATTAGGAGTTTCAGTATTCACTCTGATCACAGTACCAGGATTAGGAGTTTCAGTATTCACTCTGATCACAGTACCAGGATTAGGAGTTTCAGTATTCACTCTGGACACAGTATCTGGATTAGGAGTTTCAGTATTCACTCTGATCACAGTACCAGGATTAGGAGTTTCAGTATTCACTCTGATCACAGTATCATGATTAGGAGTTTCAGTATTCACTCTGATCACTGTACCAGGATTTGGAGTTTCAGTATTCACTCTGATCACAGGACCAGGATTAGGAGTTTCAGTATTCACTCTGATCACAGTGTCAGGATTAGGAGTTTCAGTATTCACTCTGGTCACAGTATCTGGATTAGGAGTTTCAGTATTCACTCTGCTCACAGAATTCGGATTAGGAGTTTCAGTATTCACTCTGATCACAATCCCAGGATTAGGAGTTTCAGTATTCACTCTGATCACAGTGTCAGGGTTGAAAAGTTTCAGAATTCAATCTGCTCACAGTACCAGGATTAGGAGTTTCAGTATTCACTCTGATCACAGTACCAGGATTAGGAGTTTCAGTATTCACTCTGATCACAGTACCAGGATTAGGAGTTTCAGTATTCACTCTGATCACAGTATCATGATTAGGAGTTTCAGTATTCACTCTGATCACAGTACCAGGATTAGGAATTTCAGCATTCACTCTGATCACAGTATCAGGATTAGGAGTTTCAGTATTCACTCTGATCACAGTACCAGGATTAGGAGTTTCAGTATTCACTGGGATCACAGTGTCAGGATTAGGAGTTTCAGTATTCACTCTGGTCACAGTAACTGTATTAGGAGTTTCAGTATTCACTCTGCTCACAGAATTCGGACTAGGAATTTCAGTATTCACTCTGATCACAGTATCCGGATCGGATTTTCAGTATTCACTCTGATCACAGTGTCAGGGTTGAAAAGTTTCAGAATTCAATCTGCTCACAGTACCAGGATTAGGAGTTTCAGTACTCACTCTGATCACAGTACCAGGATTAGGAGTTTCAGTATTCACTCTGATCACAGTGCCAGGATTAGGAGTTTCAGTATTCACTCTGATCACAGTATCAGGGTTAGGAGTTTCAGTATTCACTCTGATCACAGTACCAGGATTAGGAGTTTCAGTATTCACTCTGATCACAGTACCAGGGTTAGGAGTTTCAGTATTCACTCTGATCACAGTACCAGGATTAGGAGTTTCAGTATTCACTCTGATCACAGTATCAGGATTAGGAGTTTCAGTATTCAGTCTGATCACAGTGTCAAGATTAGGAGTTTCAGTATTCACTCTGATCACAGTATCTGGATTAGGAGTTTCAGTATTCACTCTGATCACAGTACCAGGATTAGGAGTTTCAGTATTCACTCTGATCACAGTACCAGGATTAGGAGTTTCAGTATTCACTCTGGACACAGTATCTGGATTAGGAGTTTCAGTATTCACTCTGATCACAGTACCAGGATTAGGAGTTTCAGTATTCACTCTGATCACAGTACCAGGATTAGGAGTTTCAGTATTCACTCTAATCACAGTACCAGGATTAGGAGTTTCAGTATTCACTCTGATCACAGTATCAGGATTCGGAGTTTCAGTATTCACTCTGATCACAGTACCAGGATTAGGAGTTTCAGTATACACTCTGATCGCAGTACCAGGATTAGGAGTTTCAGTATTCACTCTGATCACAGTATCTGGATTCGGAGGTTCAGTATTCACTCTGATAACAATGTCAGGATTAGGAGTTTCAGTATTCACTCTGATCACAGTGCCAGGATTAGGAGTTTCAGTATTCACTCCGATCACAGTATCTGGATTAGGAGTTTCAGTATTCACTCTGATCACAGTACCAGGATTAGGAGTTTCAGTATTCAGTCTAATCACAGTACCAGGATTAGGAGTTTCAGTATTCACTCTGATCACAGTATCATGATTAGGAGTTTCAGTATTCACTCTGATCACAGTACCAGGATTAGGAGTTTCAGTATACACTCTGATCGCAGTACCAGGATTAGGAGTTTCAGTATTCACTCTGATCACAGTACCAGGATTAGGAGTTTCAGTATATACTCTGATCGCAGTACCAGGATTAGGAGTTTCAGTATTCACTCTGATCACAGTATCTGGATTCGGAGTTTCAGTATTCACTCTGATCACAGTGTCAGGATTAGGAGTTTCAGTATTCACTCTGATCACAGTACCAGGATTAGGAGTTTCAGTATTCACTCTGATCACAGTATCTGGATTAGGAGTTTCAGTATTCAGTCTGATCACAGTGTCAAGATTAGGAGTTTCAGTATTCACTCTGATCACAGTATCTGGATTAGGAGTTTCAGTATTCACTCTGATCACAGTCCCAGGATTAGGAGTTTCAGTATTCACTCTGATCACAGTACCAGGATTAGGAGTTTCAGTATTCACTCTGATCACAGTATCATGATTAGGAGTTTCAGTATTCACTCTGATCACAGTACCAAGATTAGGAGTTTCAGTATTCACTCTGATCACAGCATCATGATTAGGAGTTTCAGAATTCACTCTGATCACTGTACCAGGATTAGGAGTTTCAGTATTCACTCTGATCACAGTACCAGGATTAGGAGTTTCAGTATTCACTCTGATCGCAGTACCAGGATTAGGAGTTTCAGTATTCACTCTGAACACAGTGTCAGGATTAGGAGTTTCAGTATTCACTCTGATCACAGTACCAAGATCAGGAGTTTCAGTATTCACTCTGATCACAGTACCAGGATTAGGAATTTCAGCATTCACTCTGATCACAGTATCAGGATTAGGAGTTTCAGTATTCACTCTGATCACAGTACCAGGATTAGGAGTTTCAGTATTCACTGTGATCACAGTGTCAGGATTAGGAGTTTCAGTATTCACTCTGGTCACAGTAACTGTATTAGGAGTTTCAGTATTCACTCTGCTCACAGAATTCGGACTAGGAATTTCAGTATTCACTCTGATCACAGTATCCGGATCGGATTTTCAGTATTCACTCTGATCACAGTGTCAGGGTTGAAAAGTTTCAGAATTCAATCTGCTCACAGTACCAGGATTAGGAGTTTCAGTACTCACTCTGATCACAGTACCAGGATTAGGAGTTTCAGTATTCACTCTGATCACAGTGCCAGGATTAGGAGTTTCAGTATTCACTCTGATCACAGTATCAGGGTTAGGAGTTTCAGTGTTCACTCTGATCACAGTACCAGGATTAGGAGTTTCAGTATTCACTCTGATCACAGTACCAGGGTTAGGAGTTTCAGTATTCACTCTGATCACAGTACCAGGATTAGGAGTTTCAGTATTCACTCTGATCACAGTATCAGGATTAGGAGTTTCAGTATTCAGTCTGATCACAGTGTCAAGATTAGGAGTTTCAGTATTCACTCTGATCACAGTATCTGGATTAGGAGTTTCAGTATTCACTCTGATCACAGTACCAGGATTAGGAGTTTCAGTATTCACTCTGATCACAGTACCAGGATTAGGAGTTTCAGTATTCACTCTGGACACAGTATCTGGATTAGGAGTTTCAGTATTCACTCTGATCACAGTACCAGGATTAGGAGTTTCAGTATTCACTCTGATCACAGTACCAGGATTAGGAGTTTCAGTATTCACTCTAATCACAGTACCAGGATTAGGAGTTTCAGTATTCACTCTGATCACAGTATCAGGATTCGGAGTTTCAGTATTCACTCTGATCACAGTACCAGGATTAGGAGTTTCAGTATACACTCTGATCGCAGTACCAGGATTAGGAGTTTCAGTATTCACTCTGATCACAGTATCTGGATTCGGAGGTTCAGTATTCACTCTGATAACAATGTCAGGATTAGGAGTTTCAGTATTCACTCTGATCACAGTGCCAGGATTAGGAGTTTCAGTATTCACTCTGATCACAGTATCTGGATTAGGAGTTTCAGTATTCACTCTGATCACAGTACCAGGATTAGGAGTTTCAGTATTCAGTCTAATCACAGTACCAGGATTAGGAGTTTCAGTATTCACTCTGATCACAGTATCATGATTAGGAGTTTCAGTATTCACTCTGATCACAGTACCAGGATTAGGAGTTTCAGTATACACTCTGATCGCAGTACCAGGATTAGGAGTTTCAGTATTCACTCTGATCACAGTACCAGGATTAGGAGTTTCAGTATATACTCTGATCGCAGTACCAGGATTAGGAGTTTCAGTATTCACTCTGATCACAGTATCTGGATTCGGAGTTTCAGTATTCACTCTGATCACAGTGTCAGGATTAGGAGTTTCAGTATTCACTCTGATCACAGTACCAGGATTAGGAGTTTCAGTATTCACTCTGATCACAGTATCTGGATTAGGAGTTTCAGTATTCAGTCTGATCACAGTGTCAAGATTAGGAGTTTCAGTATTCACTCTGATCACAGTATCTGGATTAGGAGTTTCAGTATTCACTCTGATCACAGTCCCAGGATTAGGAGTTTCAGTATTCACTCTGATCACAGTACCAGGATTAGGAGTTTCAGTATTCACTCTGATCACAGTATCATGATTAGGAGTTTCAGTATTCACTCTGATCACAGTACCAAGATTAGGAGTTTCAGTATTCACTCTGATCACAGCATCATGATTAGGAGTTTCAGAATTCACTCTGATCACTGTACCAGGATTAGGAGTTTCAGTATTCACTCTGATCACAGTACCAGGATTAGGAGTTTCAGTATTCACTCTGATCGCAGTACCAGGATTAGGAGTTTCAGTATTCACTCTGGTCACAGTATCTGGATTAGGAGTTTCAGTATTCACTCTGCTCACAGAATTCGGATTAGGAGTTTCAGTATTCACTCTGATCACAATCCCAGGATTAGGAGTTTCAGTATTCACTCTGATCACAGTGTCAGGGTTGAAAAGTTTCAGAATTCAATCTGCTCACAGTACCAGGATTAGGAGTTTCAGTATTCACTCTGATCACAGTACCAGGATTAGGAGTTTCAGTATTCACTCTGATCACAGTACCAGGATTAGGAGTTTCAGTATTCACTCTGATCACAGTATCATGATTAGGAGTTTCAGTATTCACTCTGATCACAGTACCAGGATTAGGAATTTCAGCATTCACTCTGATCACAGTATCAGGATTAGGAGTTTCAGTATTCACTCTGATCACAGTACCAGGATTAGGAGTTTCAGTATTCACTGGGATCACAGTGTCAGGATTAGGAGTTTCAGTATTCACTCTGGTCACAGTAACTGTATTAGGAGTTTCAGTATTCACTCTGCTCACAGAATTCGGACTAGGAATTTCAGTATTCACTCTGATCACAGTATCCGGATCGGATTTTCAGTATTCACTCTGATCACAGTGTCAGGGTTGAAAAGTTTCAGAATTCAATCTGCTCACAGTACCAGGATTAGGAGTTTCAGTACTCACTCTGATCACAGTACCAGGATTAGGAGTTTCAGTATTCACTCTGATCACAGTGCCAGGATTAGGAGTTTCAGTATTCACTCTGATCACAGTATCAGGGTTAGGAGTTTCAGTATTCACTCTGATCACAGTACCAGGATTAGGAGTTTCAGTATTCACTCTGATCACAGTACCAGGGTTAGGAGTTTCAGTATTCACTCTGATCACAGTACCAGGATTAGGAGTTTCAGTATTCACTCTGATCACAGTATCAGGATTAGGAGTTTCAGTATTCAGTCTGATCACAGTGTCAAGATTAGGAGTTTCAGTATTCACTCTGATCACAGTATCTGGATTAGGAGTTTCAGTATTCACTCTGATCACAGTACCAGGATTAGGAGTTTCAGTATTCACTCTGATCACAGTACCAGGATTAGGAGTTTCAGTATTCACTCTGGACACAGTATCTGGATTAGGAGTTTCAGTATTCACTCTGATCACAGTACCAGGATTAGGAGTTTCAGTATTCACTCTGATCACAGTACCAGGATTAGGAGTTTCAGTATTCACTCTAATCACAGTACCAGGATTAGGAGTTTCAGTATTCACTCTGATCACAGTATCAGGATTCGGAGTTTCAGTATTCACTCTGATCACAGTACCAGGATTAGGAGTTTCAGTATACACTCTGATCGCAGTACCAGGATTAGGAGTTTCAGTATTCACTCTGATCACAGTATCTGGATTCGGAGGTTCAGTATTCACTCTGATAACAATGTCAGGATTAGGAGTTTCAGTATTCACTCTGATCACAGTGCCAGGATTAGGAGTTTCAGTATTCACTCTGATCACAGTATCTGGATTAGGAGTTTCAGTATTCACTCTGATCACAGTACCAGGATTAGGAGTTTCAGTATTCAGTCTAATCACAGTACCAGGATTAGGAGTTTCAGTATTCACTCTGATCACAGTATCATGATTAGGAGTTTCAGTATTCACTCTGATCACAGTACCAGGATTAGGAGTTTCAGTATACACTCTGATCGCAGTACCAGGATTAGGAGTTTCAGTATTCACTCTGATCACAGTACCAGGATTAGGAGTTTCAGTATATACTCTGATCGCAGTACCAGGATTAGGAGTTTCAGTATTCACTCTGATCACAGTATCTGGATTCGGAGTTTCAGTATTCACTCTGATCACAGTGTCAGGATTAGGAGTTTCAGTATTCACTCTGATCACAGTACCAGGATTAGGAGTTTCAGTATTCACTCTGATCACAGTATCTGGATTAGGAGTTTCAGTATTCAGTCTGATCACAGTGTCAAGATTAGGAGTTTCAGTATTCACTCTGATCACAGTATCTGGATTAGGAGTTTCAGTATTCACTCTGATCACAGTCCCAGGATTAGGAGTTTCAGTATTCACTCTGATCACAGTACCAGGATTAGGAGTTTCAGTATTCACTCTGATCACAGTATCATGATTAGGAGTTTCAGTATTCACTCTGATCACAGTACCAAGATTAGGAGTTTCAGTATTCACTCTGATCACAGCATCATGATTAGGAGTTTCAGAATTCACTCTGATCACTGTACCAGGATTAGGAGTTTCAGTATTCACTCTGATCACAGTACCAGGATTAGGAGTTTCAGTATTCACTCTGATCGCAGTACCAGGATTAGGAGTTTCAGTATTCACTCTGAACACAGTGTCAGGATTAGGAGTTTCAGTATTCACTCTGATCACAGTACCAAGATCAGGAGTTTCAGTATTCACTCTGATCACAGTACCAGGATTAGGAATTTCAGCATTCACTCTGATCACAGTATCAGGATTAGGAGTTTCAGTATTCACTCTGATCACAGTACCAGGATTAGGAGTTTCAGTATTCACTGTGATCACAGTGTCAGGATTAGGAGTTTCAGTATTCACTCTGGTCACAGTAACTGTATTAGGAGTTTCAGTATTCACTCTGCTCACAGAATTCGGACTAGGAATTTCAGTATTCACTCTGATCACAGTATCCGGATCGGATTTTCAGTATTCACTCTGATCACAGTGTCAGGGTTGAAAAGTTTCAGAATTCAATCTGCTCACAGTACCAGGATTAGGAGTTTCAGTACTCACTCTGATCACAGTACCAGGATTAGGAGTTTCAGTATTCACTCTGATCACAGTGCCAGGATTAGGAGTTTCAGTATTCACTCTGATCACAGTATCAGGGTTAGGAGTTTCAGTGTTCACTCTGATCACAGTACCAGGATTAGGAGTTTCAGTATTCACTCTGATCACAGTACCAGGGTTAGGAGTTTCAGTATTCACTCTGATCACAGTACCAGGATTAGGAGTTTCAGTATTCACTCTGATCACAGTATCAGGATTAGGAGTTTCAGTATTCAGTCTGATCACAGTGTCAAGATTAGGAGTTTCAGTATTCACTCTGATCACAGTATCTGGATTAGGAGTTTCAGTATTCACTCTGATCACAGTACCAGGATTAGGAGTTTCAGTATTCACTCTGATCACAGTACCAGGATTAGGAGTTTCAGTATTCACTCTGGACACAGTATCTGGATTAGGAGTTTCAGTATTCACTCTGATCACAGTACCAGGATTAGGAGTTTCAGTATTCACTCTGATCACAGTACCAGGATTAGGAGTTTCAGTATTCACTCTAATCACAGTACCAGGATTAGGAGTTTCAGTATTCACTCTGATCACAGTATCAGGATTCGGAGTTTCAGTATTCACTCTGATCACAGTACCAGGATTAGGAGTTTCAGTATACACTCTGATCGCAGTACCAGGATTAGGAGTTTCAGTATTCACTCTGATCACAGTATCTGGATTCGGAGGTTCAGTATTCACTCTGATAACAATGTCAGGATTAGGAGTTTCAGTATTCACTCTGATCACAGTGCCAGGATTAGGAGTTTCAGTATTCACTCTGATCACAGTATCTGGATTAGGAGTTTCAGTATTCACTCTGATCACAGTACCAGGATTAGGAGTTTCAGTATTCAGTCTAATCACAGTACCAGGATTAGGAGTTTCAGTATTCACTCTGATCACAGTATCATGATTAGGAGTTTCAGTATTCACTCTGATCACAGTACCAGGATTAGGAGTTTCAGTATACACTCTGATCGCAGTACCAGGATTAGGAGTTTCAGTATTCACTCTGATCACAGTACCAGGATTAGGAGTTTCAGTATATACTCTGATCGCAGTACCAGGATTAGGAGTTTCAGTATTCACTCTGATCACAGTATCTGGATTCGGAGTTTCAGTATTCACTCTGATCACAGTGTCAGGATTAGGAGTTTCAGTATTCACTCTGATCACAGTACCAGGATTAGGAGTTTCAGTATTCACTCTGATCACAGTATCTGGATTAGGAGTTTCAGTATTCAGTCTGATCACAGTGTCAAGATTAGGAGTTTCAGTATTCACTCTGATCACAGTATCTGGATTAGGAGTTTCAGTATTCACTCTGATCACAGTCCCAGGATTAGGAGTTTCAGTATTCACTCTGATCACAGTACCAGGATTAGGAGTTTCAGTATTCACTCTGATCACAGTATCATGATTAGGAGTTTCAGTATTCACTCTGATCACAGTACCAAGATTAGGAGTTTCAGTATTCACTCTGATCACAGCATCATGATTAGGAGTTTCAGAATTCACTCTGATCACTGTACCAGGATTAGGAGTTTCAGTATTCACTCTGATCACAGTACCAGGATTAGGAGTTTCAGTATTCACTCTGATCGCAGTACCAGGATTAGGAGTTTCAGTATTCACTCTGAACACAGTGTCAGGATTAGGAGTTTCAGTATTCACTCTGATCACAGTACCAAGATCAGGAGTTTCAGTATTCACTCTGATCACAGTACCAGGATTAGGAGTTTCAGTATTCACTCTGATCACAGTATCTGGATTAGGAGTTTCAGTATTCAGTCTGATCACAGTGTCAAGATTAGGAGTTTCAGTATTCACTCTGATCACAGTATCTGGATTAGGAGTTTCAGTATTCACTCTGATCACAGTACCAGGATTAGGAGTTTCAGTATTCACTCTGATCACAGTACCAGGATTAGGAGTTTCAGTATTCACTCTGGACACAGTATCTGGATTAGGAGTTTCAGTATTCACTCTGATCACAGTACCAGGATTAGGAGTTTCAGTATTCACTCTGATCACAGTATCATGATAAGGAGTTTCAGTATTCACTCTGATCACTGTACCAGGATTTGGAGTTTCAGTATTCACTCTGATCACAGTACCAGGATTAGGAGTTTCAGTATTCACTCTGATCACAGTGTCAGGATTAGGAGTTTCAGTATTCACTCTGGTCACAGTATCTGGATTAGGAGTTTCAGTATTCACTCTGCTCACAGAATTCGGATTAGGAGTTTCAGTATTCACTCTGATCACAGTCCCAGGATTAGGAGTTTCAGTATTCACTCTGATCACAGTGTCAGGGTTGAAAAGTTTCAGAATTCAATCTGCTCACAGTACCAGGATTAGGAGTTTCAGTATTCACTCTGATCACAGTACCAGGATTAGGAGTTTTAGTATTCACTCTGATCACAGTACCAGGATTAGGAGTTTCAGTATTCACTCTGATCACAGTATCATGATTAGGAGTTTCAGTATTCACTCTGATCACAGTACCAGGATTAGGAATTTCAGCATTCACTCTGATCACAGTATCAGGATTAGGAGTTTCAGTATTCACTCTGATCACAGTACCAGGATTAGGAGTTTCAGTATTCACTGTGATCACAGTGTCAGGATTAGGAGTTTCAGTATTCACTCTGGTCACAGTAACTGTATTAGGAGTTTCAGTCTTCACTCTGCTCACAGAATTCGGACTAGGAATTTCAGTATTCACTCTGATCACAGTATCCGGATCGGATTTTCAGTATTCACTCTGATCACAGTGTCAGGGTTGAAAAGTTTCAGAATTCAATCTGCTCACAGTACCAGGATTAGGAGTTTCAGTACTCACTCTGATCACAGTACCAGGATTAGGAGTTTCAGTATTCACTCTGATCACAGTGCCAGGATTAGGAGTTTCAGTATTCACTCTGATCACAGTATCAGGGTTAGGAGTTTCAGTATTCACTCTGATCACAGTACCAGGATTAGGAGTTTCAGTATTCACTCTGATCACAGTACCAGGATTAGGAGTTTCAGTATTCACTCTGGACACAGTATCTGGATTAGGAGTTTCAGTATTCACTCTGATCACAGTACCAGGATTAGGAGTTTCAGTATTCACTCTGATCACAGTACCAGGATTAGGAGTTTCAGTATTCACTCTAATCACAGTACCAGGATTAGGAGTTTCAGTATTCACTCTGATCACAGTATCATGATTCGGAGTTTCAGTATTCACTCTGATCACAGTACCAGGATTAGGAGTTTCAGTATACACTCTGATCGCAGTACCAGGATTAGGAGTTTCAGTATTCACTCTGATCACAGTATCTGGATTCGGAGGATCAGTATTCACTCTGATAACAATGTCAGGATTAGGAGTTTCAGTATTCACTCTGATCACAGTGCCAGGATTAGGAGTTTCAGTATTCACTCTGATCACCGTATCTGGATTAGGAGTTTCAGTATTCACTCTGATCACAGTACCAGGATTAGGAGTTTCAGTATTCAGTCTAATCACAGTACCAGGATTAGGAGTTTCAGTATTCACTCTGATCACAGTATCATGATTAGGAGTTTCAGTATTCACTCTGATCACAGTACCAGGATTAGGAGTTTCAGTATACACTCTGATCGCAGTACCAGGATTAGGAGTTTCAGTATTCACTCTGATCACAGTACCAGGATTAGGAGTTTCAGTATATACTCTGATCGCAGTACCAGGATTAGGAGTTTCAGTATTCACTCTGATCACAGTATCTGGATTCGGAGTTTCAGTATTCACTCTGATCACAGTGTCAGGATTAGGAGTTTCAGTATTCACTCTGATCACAGTACCAGGATTAGGAGTTTCAGTATTCACTCTGATCACAGTATCTGGATTAGGACTTTCAGTATTCAGTCTGATCACAGTGTCAAGATTAGGAGTTTCAGTATTCACTCTGATCACAGTATCTGGATTAGGAGTTTCAGTATTCACTCTGCTCACAGAATTCGGATTAGGAGTTTCAGTATTCACTCTGATCACAGTACCAGGATTAGGAGTTTCAGTATTCACTCTGGACACAGTATCTGGATTAGGAGTTTCAGTATTCACTCTGATCACAGTACCAGGATTAGGAGTTTCAGTATTCATTCTGATCACAGTACCAGGATTAGGAGTTTCAGTATTCACTCTGATCACAGTATCATGATTAGGAGTTTCAGTATTCACTCTGATCACTGTACCAGGATTAGGAGTTTCAGTATTCACTCTGATCACAGTACCAGGATAAGGAGTTTCAGTATTCACTCTGATCACAGTGTCAGGATTAGGAGTTTCAGTATTCACTCTGGTCACAGTATCTGGATTAGGAGTTTCAGTCTTCACTCTGCTCACAGAATTCGGATTAGGAGTTTCAGTATTCACTCTGATCACAGTATCAGGATTAGGAGTTTCAGTATTCACTCTGATCACAGTGTCAGGGTTGAAAAGTTTCAGAATTCAATCTGCTCACAGTACCAGGATTAGGAGT
The DNA here is from genome assembly GCF_037043375.1 of Chiloscyllium plagiosum. Taxonomy (NCBI): domain Eukaryota; kingdom Metazoa; phylum Chordata; class Chondrichthyes; order Orectolobiformes; family Hemiscylliidae; genus Chiloscyllium; species Chiloscyllium plagiosum. Next base: position 48,063,315 of record NW_028270174.1, read on the forward strand.
TTCAGTATTCACTCTGATCACAGTACCAGGATTAGGAGTTTCAGTATTCACTCTGATCACAGTACCAGGATTAGGAGTTTCAGTATTCACTCTGATCACAGTATCATGATTAGGAGTTTCAGTATTCACTCTGATCACAGTACCAGGATTAGGAATTTCAGCATTCACTCTGATCACAGTACCAGGATTAGGAGTTTCAGTATTCACTCTGATCACAGTACCAGGATTAGGAGTTTCAGTATTCACTCTGGTCACAGTAACTGTATTAGGAGTTTCAGTATTCACTCTGCTCACAGAATTCGGGCTAGGAATTTCAGTATTCACTCTGATCACAGTATCAGGATCGGAGTTTCAGTATTCACTCTGATCACAGTGTCAGGGTTGAAAAGTTTCAGAATTCAATCTGCTCACAGTACTAGGATTAGGAGTTTCAGTATTCACTCTGATCACAGTACCAGGATTAGGAGTTTCAGTATTCACTCTGATCACAGTGCCAGGATTAGGAGTTTCAGTATTCACTCTGATCACAGTATCAGGGTTAGGAGTTTCAGTATTCACTCTGATCACAGTACCAGGATTAGGAGTTTCAGTCTTCACTCTGATCACAGTACCAGGGTTAGGAGTTTCAGTATTCACTCTGGTCACAGTACCAGGATTAGGAGTTTCAGTATTCACTCTGGTCACAGTACCAGGATTAGGAGTTTCAGTATTCACTCTGGTCACAGTACCAGGATTAGGAGTTTCAGTATTCACTCTGATCACAGTACCAGGATTAGGAGTTTCAGTATTCACTCTGATCACAGTATCAGGATTAGGAGTTTCAGTATTCACTCTGATCTCAGTACCAGGATTAGGAGTTTCAGTATTCACTCTGATCATAGTGCCAGGATTAGGAGTTTCAGTATTCACTCTGATCACAGTATCTGGATTAGGAGTTTCAGTATTCACTCTGATCACAGTACCAGGATTAGGAGTTTCAGTATTCACTCTAATCACAGTACCAGGATTAGGAGTTTCAGTATTTACTCTGATCACAGTATCATGATTAGGAGTTTCAGTATTCACTCTGATCACAGTACCAGGATTAGGAGTTTCAGTATACACTCTGATCACAGTACCAGGATTAGGAGTTTCAGTATTCACTCTGATCACAGTGTCAGGATTAGGAGTTTCAGTATTCACTCTGGTCACAGTATGTGTATTAGGAGTTTCAGTATTCACTCTGATCACAATATCATGATTAGGAGTTTCAGTATTCACTCTGATCACAGTACCAGGATTAGGAGTTTCAGTATTCACTCTGGTCACAGTAATCAGGATTAGGAGTTTCAGTATTCACTCTGATCACAGTACCAGGATTAGGAGTTTCAGTATTCACTCTGATCGCAGTACCAGGATTAGGAGTTTCAGTATTCACTCTGATCACAGTATCTGGATTCGGAGTTTCAGTATTCACTCTGATCACAGTGTCAGGATTAGGAGTTTCAGTATTCACTCTGATCACAGTACCAGGATTAGGAGTTTCAGTATTCACTCTGATCACAGTATCTGGATTAGGAGTTTCAGTATTCACTCTGATCACAGTATCTGGATTAGGAGTTTCAGTATTCACTCTGATCACAGTACCAGGATTAGGAGTTTCAGTATTCAGTCTAATCACAGTACCAGGATTAGGAGTTTCAGTATTCACTCTGATCACAGTATCATGATTAGGAGTTTCAGTATTCACTCTGATCACAGTACCAGGATTAGGAGTTTCAGTATACACTCTGATCGCAGTACCAGGATTAGGAGTTTCAGTATTCACTCTGATCACAGTACCAGGATTAGGAGTTTCAGTATATACTCTGATCGCAGTACCAGGATTAGGAGTTTCAGTATTCACTCTGATCACAGTATCTGGATTCGGAGTTTCAGTATTCACTCTGATCACAGTGTCAGGATTAGGAGTTTCAGTATTCACTCTGATCACAGTACCAGGATTAGGAGTTTCAGTATTCACTCTGATCACAGTATCTGGATTAGGAGTTTCAGTATTCAGTCTGATCACAGTCTCAAGATTAGGAGTTTCAGTATTCACTCTGATCACAGTATCTGGATTAGGAGTTTCAGTATTCACTCTGATCACAGTACCAGGATTAGGAGTTTCAGTATTCACTCTGATCACAGTACCAGGATTAGGAGTTTCAGTATTCAGTCGGGACACTGTATCTGGATTAGGAGTTTCAGTATTCACTCTGATCACAGTACCAGGATTAGGAGTTTCAGTATTCACTCTGATCACAGTACCAGGATTAGGAGTTTCAGTATTCACTCTGATCACAGTATCATGATTAGGAATTTCAGTATTCACTCTGATCACTGTACCAGGATTAGGAGTTTCAGTATTCACTCTGATCACAGTACCAGGATTAGGAGTTTCAGTATTCACTCTGATCACAGTGTCAGGATTAGGAGTTTCAGTATTCACTCTGGTCACAGTATCTGGATTAGGAGTTTCAGTCTTCACTCTGCTCACAGAATTCGGATTAGGAGTTTCAGTATTCACTCTGATCACAGTATCAGGATTAGGAGTTTCAGTATTCACTCTGATCACAGTGTCAGGGTTGAAAAGTTTCAGAATTCAATCTGCTCACAGTACCAGGATTAGGAGTTTCAGTATTCACTCTGATCACAGTACCAGGATTAGGAGTTTCAGTATTCACTCTGATCACAGTACCAGGATTAGGAGTTTCAGTATTCACTCTGATCACAGTATCATGATTAGGAGTTTCAGTATTCACTCTGATCACAGTACCAGGATTAGGAATTTCAGCATTCACTCTGATCACAGTATCAGGATTAGGAGTTTCAGTATTCACTCTGATCACAGTACCAGGGTTAGGAGTTTCAGTATTCACTGTGATCACAGTGTCAGGATTAGGAGTTTCAGTATTCACTCTGGTCACAGTAACTGTATTAGGAGTTTCAGTATTCACTCTGCTCACAGAATTCGGGCTAGGAATTTCAGTATTCACTCTGATCACAGTATCAGGATCGGAGTTTCAGTATTCACTCTGATCACAGTGTCAGGGTTGAAAAGTTTCAGAATTCAATCTGCTCACAGTACTAGGATTAGGAGTTTCAGTATTCACTCTGATCACAGTACCAGGATTAGGAGTTTCAGTATTCACTCTGATCACAGTGCCAGGATTAGGAGTTTCAGTATTCACTCTGATCACAGTATCAGGGTTAGGAGTTTCAGTATTCACTCTGATCACAGTACCAGGATTAGGAGTTTCAGTCTTCACTCTGATCACAGTACCAGGGTTAGGAGTTTCAGTATTCACTCTGGTCACAGTACCAGGATTAGGAGTTTCAGTATTCACTCTGGTCACAGTATCTGGATTAGGAGTTTCAGTATTCACTCTGGTCACAGTACCAGGATTAGGAGTTTCAGTATTCACTCTGATCACAGTACCAGGATTAGGAGTTTCAGTATTCACTCTGATCACAGTATCAGGATTAGGAGTTTCAGTATTCACTCTGATCTCAGTACCAGGATTAGGAGTTTCAGTATTCACTCTGATCACAGTGCCAGGATTAGGAGTTTCAGTATTCACTCTGATCACAGTATCTGGATTAGGAGTTTCAGTATTCACTCTGATCACAGTACCAGGATTAGGAGTTTCAGTATTCACTCTAATCACAGTACCAGGATTAGGAGTTTCAGTATTTACTCTGATCACAGTATCATGATTAGGAGTTTCAGTATTCACTCTGATCACAGTACCAGGATTAGGAGTTTCAGTATACACTCTGATCACAGTACCAGGATTAGGAGTTTCAGTATTCACTCTGATCACAGTGTCAGGATTAGGAGTTTCAGTATTCACTCTGGTCACAGTATGTGTATTAGGAGTTTCAGTATTCACTCTGATCACAATATCATGATTAGGAGTTTCAGTATTCACTCTGATCACAGTACCAGGATTAGGAGTTTCAGTATTCACTCTGGTCACAGTAATCAGGATTAGGAGTTTCAGTATTCACTCTGATCACAGTACCAGGATTAGGAGTTTCAGTATTCACTCTGATCGCAGTACCAGGATTAGGAGTTTCAGTATTCACTCTGATCACAGTATCTGGATTCGGAGTTTCAGTATTCACTCTGATCACAGTGTCAAGATTAGGAGTTTCAGTATTCACTCTGATCACAGTATCTGGATTAGGAGTTTCAGTATTCACTCTGATCACAGTACCAGGATTAGGAGTTTCAGTATTCACTCTGATCACAGTACCAGGATTAGGAGTTTCAGTATTCACTCTGATCACAGTACCAGGATTAGGAGTTTCAGTATTCACTCTGGACACAGTATCTGGATTAGGAGTTTCAGTATTCACTCTGATCACAGTACCAGGATTAGGAGTTTCAGTATTCACTCTGATCACAGTACCAGGATTAGGAGTTTCAGTATTCACTCTGATCACAGCATCATGATTAGGAGTTTCAGTATTCACTCTGATCACTGTACCAGGATTAGGAGTTTCAGTATTCACTCTGACCACAGTACCAGGATTAGGAGTTTCAGTATACACTCTGATCACAGTACCAGGATTAGGAGTTTCAGTATTCACTCTGATCACAGTGTCAGGATTAGGAGTTTCAGTATTCACTCTGGTCACAGTATGTGTATTAGGAGTTTCAGTACTCACTCTGATCACAATATCATGATTAGGAGTTTCAGTATTCACTCTGATCACAGTACCAGGATTAGGAGTTTCAGTATTCACTCTGGTCACAGTAATCAGGATTAGGAGTTTCAGTATTCACTCTGATCACAGTACCAGGATTAGGAGTTTCAGTATTCACTCTGATCGCAGTACCAGGATTAGGAGTTTCAGTATTCACTCTGATCACAGTATCTGGATTCGGAGTTTCAGTATTCACTCTGATCACAGTGTCAGGATTAGGAGTTTCAGTATTCACTCTGATCACAGTACCAGGATTAGGAGTTTCTGTATTCACTCTGATCACAGTATCTGGATTAGGAGTTTCAGTATTCACTCTGATCACAGTGTCAAGATTAGGAGTTTCAGTATTCACTCTGATCACAGTATCTGGATTAGGAGTTTCAGTATTCACTCTGATCACAGTACCAGGATTAGGAGTTTCAGTATTCACTCTGATCACAGTACCAGGATTAGGAGTTTCAGTATTCACTCTGATCACAGTACCAGGATTAGGAGTTTCAGTATTCACTCTGGACACAGTATCTGGATTAGGAGTTTCAGTATTCACTCTGATCACAGTATCAGGATTAGGAGTTTCAGTATTCACTCTGATCACAGTACCAGGATTAGGAGTTTCAGTATTCACTCTGATCACAGCATCATGATTAGGAGTTTCAGTATTCACTCTGATCACTGTACCAGGATTAGGAGTTTCAGTATTCACTCTGACCACAGTACCAGGATTAGGAGTTTCAGTATTCACTCTGATCACAGTGTCAGGATTAGAAGTTTCAGTATACACTCTGGTCACACTATCTGGATTAGGAGTTTCAGTATTCACTCTGCTCACAGAATTCGGATTAGGAGTTTCAGTATTCACTCTGATCACAGTACCAGGGTTAGAAGTTTCAGTATTCACTCTGATCACAGTGTCAGCGTTGAAAAGTTTCAGAATTCAATCTGCTCACAGTACCAGGAGTAGGAGTTTCAGTATTCACTCTGATCACAGTACCAGGATTAGGAGTTTCAGTATTCACTCTGGTCACAGTATCTGGATTAGGAGTTTCAGTATTCACTCTGATCACAGTACCAGGGTTAGGAGTTTCAGTATTCACTCTGATCACAGTACCAGGATTAGGAGTTTCAGTATTCACTCTGGTCACAGTACCAGGATTAGGAGTTTCAGTATTCACTCTGATCACAGTACCAGGATTAGGAGATTCAGTATTCACCCTGGTCACAGTACCAGGATTAGGAGTTTCAGTATTCACTCTGATCACAGTACCAGGATTAGGAGTTTCAGTGTTCACTCTGATCACAGTATCAGGATTAGGAGTTTCAGTATTCACTCTGATCACAGTACCAGGATTAGGAGTTTCAGTATTCACTCTGATCACAGTGCCAGGATTAGGAGTTTCAGTATTCACTCTGATCACAGTACCAGGATTAGGAGTTTCAGTATTCACTCTGATCACAGTATCAGGATTTGGAGTTTCAGTATTCACTCTGATCACAGTACCAGGATTAGGAGTTTCAGTATTCACTCTGATCACAGTGCCAGGATTAGGAGTTTCAGTATTCACTCTGATCACAGTATCAGGGTTAGGAGTTTCAGTATTCACTCTGATCACAGTACCAGGATTAGGAGTTTCAGTATTCACTCTGATCACAGTACCAGGGTTAGGAGTTTCAGTATTCACTCTGGTCACAGTACCAGGATTAGGAGTTTCAGTATTCACTCTGATCACAGTACCAGGATTAGGAGTTTCAGTATTCACTCTGGTCACAGTACCAGGATTAGGAGTTTCAGTATTCACTCTGATCACAGTACCAGGATTAGGAGTTTCAGTATTCACTCTGATCACAGTATCAGGATTAGGAGTTTCAGTATTCACTCTGATCACAGTACCAGGATTAGGAGTTTCAGTATTCTCTCTGATCACAGTGCCAGGATTAGGAGTTTCAGTATTCACTCTGATCACAGTATCTGGATTAGGAGTTTCAGTATTCACTCTGATCACAGTACCAGGATTAGGAGTTTCAGTATTCACTCTAATCACAGTACCAGGATTAGGAGTTTCCGTATTCACGCTGATCACAGTATCATGATTAGGAGTTTCAGTATTCAATCTGATCACAGTACCAGGATTAGGAGTTTCAGTATACACTCTGATCACAGTACCAGGATTCGGAGTTTCAGTATTCACTCTGATCACAGTGTCAGGATTAGGAGTTTCAGTATTCACTCTGGTCACAGTATGTGTATTAGGAGTTTCAGTATTCACTCTGATCACAATATCATGATTAGGAGTTTCAGTATTCACTCTGATCAAAGTACCAGGATTAGGAGTTTCAGTATTCACTCTGGTCACAGTAATCAGGATTAGGAGTTTCAGTATTCACTCTGATCACAGTACCAGGATTAGGAGTTTCAGTATTCACTCTGATCGCAGTACCAGGATTAGGAGTTTCAGTATTCACTCTGATCACAGTATCTGGATTCGGAGTTTCAGTATTCACTCTGATCACAGTGTCAGGATTAGGAGTTTCAGTATTCACTCTGATCACAGTATCAGGATTAGGAGTTTCAGTATTCACTCTGATCACAGTATCAGGGTTAGGAGTTTCAGTATTCACTCTGATCACAGTACCAGGATTAGGAGTTTCAGTATTCACTCTGATCACAGTACCAGGGTTAGGAGTTTCAGTATTCACTCTGATCACAGTACCAGGATTAGGAGTTTCAGTATTCACTCTGATCACAGTACCAGGATTAGGAGTTTCAGTATTCACTCTGATCACAGTACCAGGATTAGGAGTTTCAGTATTCACTCTGGACACAGTATCTGGATTAGGAGTTTCAGTATTCACTCTGATCACAGTACCAGGATTAGGAGTTTCAGTATTCACTCTGATCACAGTACCAGGATTAGGAGTTTCAGTATTCACTCTAATCACAGTACCAGGATTAGGAGTTTCAGTATTCACTCTGATCACAATATCATGATTCGGAGTTTCAGTATTCACTCTGATCACAGTACCAGGATTAGGAGTTTCAGTATACACTCTGATCGCAGTACCAGGATTAGGAGTTTCAGTATTCACTCTGATCACAGTATCTGGATTCGGAGTTTCAGTATTCACTCTGATAACAGTGTCAGGATTAGGAGTTTCAGTATTCACTCTGATCACAGTGCCAGGATTAGGAGTTTCAGTATTCACTCTGATCACAGTATCTGGATTAGGAGTTTCAGTATTCACTCTGATCACAGTACCTGGATTAGGAGTTTCAGTATTCACTCTAATCACAGTACCAGGATTAGGAGTTTCAGTATTCACTCTGATCACAGTATCATGATTAGGAGTTTCAGTATTCACTCTGATCACAGTACCAGGATTAGGAGTTTCAGTATACACTCTGATCGCAGTACCAGGATTAGGAGTTTCAGTATTCACTCTGATCACAGTACCAGGATTAGGAGTTTCAGTATACACTCTGATCGCAGTACCAGGATTAGGAGTTTCAGTATTCACTCTGATCACAGTATCTGGATTAGGAGTTTCAGTATTCACTCTGATCACAGTACCAGGATTAGGAGTTTCAGTATTCACTCTGATCACAGTACCAGGATTAGGAGTTTCGGTATTCACTCTGGACACAGTATCTGGATTAGGAGTTTCAGTATTCACTCTGATCACAGTACCAGGATTAGGAGTTTCAGTATTCACTCTGATCACAGTACCAGGATTAGGAGTTTCAGTATTCACTCTGATCACAGTATCATGATTAGGAGTTTCAGTATTCATTCTGATCACTGTACCAGGATTAGGAGTTTCAGTATTCACTCTGATCACAGTACCAGGATTAGGAGTTTCAGTATTCACTCTGATCACAGTGTCAGGATTAGGAGTTTCAGTATTCACTCTGGTCACAGTATCTGGATTAGGAGTTTCAGTCTTCACTCTGCTCACAGAATTCGGATTAGGAGTTTCAGTATTCACTCTGATCACAGTATCAGGATTAGGAGTTTCAGTATTCACTCTGATCACAGTGTCAGGGTTGAAAAGTTTCAGAATTCAATCTGCTCACAGTACCAGGAGTAGGAGTTTCAGTATTCACTCTGATCACAGTACCAGGATTAGGAGTTTCAGTATTCACTCTGGTCACAGTATCTGGATTAGCAGTTTCAGTATTCACTCTGATCACAGTACCAGGGTTAGGAGTTTCAGTATTCACTCTGATCACAGTACCAGGATTAGGAGTTTCAGTATTCACTCTGGTCACAGTACCAGGATTAGGAGTTTCAGTATTCACTCTGATCACAGTACCAGGATTAGGAGATTCAGTATTCACCCTGGTCACAGTACCAGGATTAGGAGTTTCAGTATTCACTCTGATCACAGTACCAGGATTAGGAGTTTCAGTGTTCACTCTGATCACAGTATCAGGATTAGGAGTTTCAGTATTCACTCTGATCACAGTACCAGGATTAGGAGTTTCAGTATTCACTCTGATCACAGTGCCAGGATTAGGAGTTTCAGTATTCACTCTGATCACAGTACCAGGATTAGGAGTTTCAGTATTCACTCTGATCACAGTATCAGGATTTGGAGTTTCAGTATTCACTCTGATCACAGTACCAGGATTAGGAGTTTCAGTATTCACTCTGATCACAGTGCCAGGATTAGGAGTTTCAGTATTCACTCTGATCACAGTATCAGGGTTAGGAGTTTCAGTATTCACTCTGATCACAGTACCAGGATTAGGAGTTTCAGTATTCACTCTGATCACAGTACCAGGGTTAGGAGTTTCAGTATTCACTCTGGTCACAGTACCAGGAATAGGAGTTTCAGTATTCACTCTGATCACAGTACCAGGATTAGGAGTTTCAGTATTCACTCTGGTCACAGTACCAGGATTAGGAGTTTCAGTATTCACTCTGATCACAGTACCAGGATTAGGAGTTTCAGTATTCACTCTGATCACAGTATCAGGATTAGGAGTTTCAGTATTCACTCTGATCACAGTACCAGGATTAGGAGTTTCAGTATTCACTCTGATCACAGTGCCAGGATTAGGAGTTTCAGTATTCACTCTGATCACAGTATCTGGATTAGGAGTTTCAGTATTCACTCTGATCACAGTACCAGGATTAGGAGTTTCAGTATTCACTCTAATCACAGTACCAGGATTAGGAGTTTCCGTATTCACGCTGATCACAGTATCATGATTAGGAGTTTCAGTATTCAATCTGATCACAGTACCAGGATTAGGAGTTTCAGTATACACTCTGATCACAGTACCAGGATTCGGAGTTTCAGTATTCACTCTGATCACAGTGTCAGGATTAGGAGTTTCAGTATTCACTCTGGTCACAGTATGTGTATTAGGAGTTTCAGTATTCACTCTGATCACAATATCATGATTAGGAGTTTCAGTATTCACTCTGATCAAAGTACCAGGATTAGGAGTTTCAGTATTCACTCTGGTCACAGTAATCAGGATTAGGAGTTTCAGTATTCACTCTGATCACAGTACCAGGATTAGGAGTTTCAGTATTCACTCTGATCGCAGTACCAGGATTAGGAGTTTCAGTATTCACTCTGATCACAGTCTCTGGATTCGGAGTTTCAGTATTCACTCTGATCACAGTGTCAGGATTAGGAGTTTCAGTATTCACTCTGATCACAGTATCAGGATTAGGAGTTTCAGTATTCACTCTGATCACAGTATCAGGGTTAGGAGTTTCAGTATTCACTCTGATCACAGTACCAGGATTAGGAGTTTCAGTATTCACTCTGATCACAGTACCAGGGTTAGGAGTTTCAGTATTCACTCTGATCACAGTACCAGGATTAGGAGTTTCAGTATTCACTCTGATCACAGTACCAGGATTAGGAGTTTCAGTATTCACTCTGATCACAGTACCAGGATTAGGAGTTTCAGTATTCACTCTGGACACAGTATCTGGATTAGGAGTTTCAGTATTCACTCTGATCACAGTACCAGGATTAGGAGTTTCAGTATTCACTCTGATCACAGTACCAGGATTAGGAGTTTCAGTATTCACTCTAATCACAGTACCAGGATTAGGAGTTTCAGTATTCACTCTGATCACAATATCATGATTCGGAGTTTCAGTATTCACTCTGATCACAGTACCAGGATTAGGAGTTTCAGTATACACTCTGATCGCAGTACCAGGATTAGGAGTTTCAGTATTCACTCTGATCACAGTGCCAGGATTAGGAGTTTCAGTATTCACTCTGATCACAGTATCTGGATTAGGAGTTTCAGTATTCACTCTGATCACAGTACCTGGATTAGGAGTTTCAGTATTCACTCTAATCACAGTACCAGGATTAGGAGTTTCAGTATTCACTCTGATCACAGTATCATGATTAGGAGTTTCAGTATTCACTCTGATCACAGTACCAGGATTAGGAGTTTCAGTATACACTCTGATCGCAGTACCAGGATTAGGAGTTTCAGTATTCACTCTGATCACAGTACCAGGATTAGGAGTTTCAGTATACACTCTGATCGCAGTACCAGGATTAGGAGTTTCAGTATTCACTCTGATCACAGTATCTGGATTAGGAGTTTCAGTATTCACTCTGATCACAGTACCAGGATTAGGAGTTTCAGTATTCACTCTGATCACAGTACCAGGATTAGGAGTTTCGGTATTCACTCTGGACACAGTATCTGGATTAGGAGTTTCAGTATTCACTCTGATCACAGTACCAGGATTAGGAGTTTCAGTATTCACTCTGATCACAGTACCAGGATTAGGAGTTTCAGTATTCACTCTGATCACAGTATCATGATTAGGAGTTTCAGTATTCATTCTGATCACTGTACCAGGATTAGGAGTTTCAGTATTCACTCTGATCACAGTACCAGGATTAGGAGTTTCAGTATTCACTCTGATCACAGTGTCAGGATTAGGAGTTTCAGTATTCACTCTGGTCACAGTATCTGGATTAGGAGTTTCAGTCTTCACTCTGCTCACAGAATTCGGATTAGGAGTTTCAGTATTCACTCTGATCACAGTATCAGGATTAGGAGTTTCAGTATTCACTCTGATCACAGTGTCAGGGTTGAAAAGTTTCAGAATTCAATCTGCTCACAGTACCAGGATTAGGAGTTTCAGTATTCACTCTGATCACAGTACCAGGATTAGGAGTTTCAGTATTCACTCTGATCACAGTACCAGGATTAGGAGTTTCAGTATTCACTCTGATCACAGTATCATGATTAGGAGTTTCAGTATTCACTCTGATCACAGTACCAGGATTAGGAATTTCAGCATTCACTCTGATCACAGTATCAGGATTAGGAGTTTCAGTATTCACTCTGATCACAGTACCAGGATTAGGAGTTTCAGTATTCACTGTGATCACAGTGTCAGGATTAGGAGTTTCAGTATTCACTCTGGTCACAGTATCTGGATTAGGAGTTTCAGTATTCACTCTGCTCACAGAATTCGGACTAGGAATTTCAGTATTCACTCTGATCACAGTATCAGGATCGGAGTTTCAATATTCACTCTGATCACAGTGTCAGGGTTGAAAAGTTTCAGAATTCAATCTGCTCACAGTACTAGGATTAGGAGTTTCAGTATTCACTCTGATCACAGTACCAGGATTAGGAGTTTCAGTATTCACTCTGATCACAGTATCAGGGTTAGGAGTTTCAGTATTCACTCTGATCACAGTACCAGGATTAGGAGTTTCAGTATTCACTCTGATCACAGTACCAGGGTTAGGAGTTTCAGTATTCACTCTGGTCACAGTACCAGGATTAGGAGTTTCAGTGTTCACTCTGGTCACAGTACCAGGATTAGGAGTTTCAGTATTCACTCTGGTCACAGTACCAGGATTAGGAGTTTCAGTATTCACTCTGATCACAGTACCAGGATTAGGAGTTTCAGTATTCACTCTGATCACAGTATCAGGATTAGGAGTTTCAGTATTCACTCTGATCTCAGTACCAGGATTAGGAGTTTCAGTATTCACTCTGATCACAGTGCCAGGATTAGGAGTTTCAGTATTCACTCTGATCACAGTATCTGGATTAGGAGTTTCAGTATTCACTCTGATCACAGTACCAGGATTAGGAGTTTCAGTATTCACTCTAATCACAGTACCAGGATTAGGAGTTTCAGTATTTACTCTGATCACAGTATCATGATTAGGAGTTTCAGTATTCACTCTGATCACAGTACCAGGATTAGGAGTTTCAGTATACACTCTGATCACAGTACCAGGATTAGTAGTTTCAGTATTCACTCTGATCACAGTGTCAGGATTAGGAGTTTCAGTATTCACTCTGGTCACAGTATGTGTATTAGGAGTTTCAGTATTCACTCTGATCACAATATCATGATTAGGAGTTTCAGTATTCACTCTGATCACAGTACCAGGATTAGGAGTTTCAGTATTCACTCTGGTCACAGTAATCAGGATTAGGAGTTTCAGTATTCACTCTGATCACAGTATCTGGATTAGGAGTTTCAGTATTCACTCTGATCACAGTACCAGGATTAGGAGTTTCAGTATTCACTCTAATCACAGTACCAGGATTAGGAGTTTCCGTATTCACTCTGATCACAGTATCATGATTAGGAGTTTCAGTATTCAATCTGATCACAGTACCAGGATTAGGAGTTTCAGTATACACTCTGATCACACTACCAGGATTCGGAGTTTCAGTATTCACTCTGATCACAGTGTCAGGATTAGGAGTTTCAGTATTCACTCTGGTCACAGTATGTGTATTAGGAGTTTCAGTATTCACTCTGATCACAATATCATGATTAGGAGTTTCAGTATTCACTCTGATCAAAGTACCAGGATTAGGAGTTTCAGTATTCACTCTGGTCACAGTAATCAGGATTAGGAGTTTCAGTATTCACTCTGATCACAGTACCAGGATTAGGAGTTTCAGTATTCACTCTGATCGCAGTACCAGGATTAGGAGTTTCAGTATTCACTCTGATCACAGTATCTGGATTCGGAGTTTCAGTATTCACTCTGATCACAGTGTCAGGATTAGGAGTTTCAGTATTCACTCTGATCACAGTATCAGGATTAGGAGTTTCAGTATTCACTCTGATCACAGTATCAGGGTTAGGAGTTTCAGTATTCACTCTGATCACAGTACCAGGATTAGGAGTTTCAGTATTCACTCTGATCACAGTACCAGGGTTAGGAGTTTCAGTATTCACTCTGATCACAGTACCAGGATTAGGAGTTTCAGTATTCACTCTGATCACAGTACCAGGATTAGGAGTTTCAGTATTCACTCTAATCACAGTACCAGGATTAGGAGTTTCAGTATTTACTCTGATCACAGTATCATGATTAGGAGTTTCAGTATTCACTCTGATCACAGTACCAGGATTAGGAGTTTCAGTATACACTCTGATCACAGTACCAGGATTAGTAGTTTCAGTATTCACTCTGATCACAGTGTCAGGATTAGGAGTTTCAGTATTCACTCTGGTCACAGTATGTGTATTAGGAGTTTCAGTATTCACTCTGATCACAATATCATGATTAGGAGTTTCAGTATTCACTCTGATCACAGTACCAGGATTAGGAGTTTCAGTATTCACTCTGGTCACAGTAATCAGGATTAGGAGTTTCAGTATTCACTCTGATCACAGTATCTGGATTAGGAGTTTCAGTATTCACTCTGATCACAGTACCAGGATTAGGAGTTTCAGTATTCACTCTAATCACAGTACCAGGATTAGGAGTTTCCGTATTCACTCTGATCACAGTATCATGATTAGGAGTTTCAGTATTCAATCTGATCACAGTACCAGGATTAGGAGTTTCAGTATACACTCTGATCACAGTACCAGGATTCGGAGTTTCAGTATTCACTCTGATCACAGTGTCAGGATTAGGAGTTTCAGTATTCACTCTGGTCACAGTATGTGTATTAGGAGTTTCAGTATTCACTCTGATCACAATATCATGATTAGGAGTTTCAGTATTCACTCTGATCAAAGTACCAGGATTAGGAGTTTCAGTATTCACTCTGGTCACAGTAATCAGGATTAGGAGTTTCAGTATTCACTCTGATCACAGTACCAGGATTAGGAGTTTCAGTATTCACTCTGATCGCAGTACCAGGATTAGGAGTTTCAGTATTCACTCTGATCACAGTATCTGGATTCGGAGTTTCAGTATTCACTCTGATCACAGTGTCAGGATTAGGAGTTTCAGTATTCACTCTGATCACAGTATCAGGATTAGGAGTTTCAGTATTCACTCTGATCACAGTATCAGGGTTAGGAGTTTCAGTATTCACTCTGATCACAGTACCAGGATTAGGAGTTTCAGTATTCACTCTGATCACAGTACCAGGGTTAGGAGTTTCAGTATTCACTCTGATCACAGTACCAGGATTAGGAGTTTCAGTATTCACTCTGATCACAGTACCAGGATTAGGAGTTTCAGTATTCACTCTGATCACAGTACCAGGATTAGGAGTTTCAGTATTCACTCTGGACACAGTATCTGGATTAGGAGTTTCAGTATTCACTCTGATCACAGTACCAGGATTAGGAGTTTCAGTATTCACTCTGATCACAGTACCAGGATTAGGAGTTTCAGTATTCACTCTAATCACAGTACCAGGATTAGGAGTTTCAGTATTCACTCTGATCACAATATCATGATTCGGAGTTTCAGTATTCACTCTGATCACAGTACCAGGATTAGGAGTTTCAGTATACACTCTGATCGCAGTACCAGGATTAGGAGTTTCAGTATTCACTCTGATCACAGTATCTGGATTCGGAGTTTCAGTATTCACTCTGATAACAGTGTCAGGATTAGGAGTTTCAGTATTCACTCTGATCACAGTGCCAGGATTAGGAGTTTCAGTATTCACTCTGATCACAGTATCTGGATTAGGAGTTTCAGTATTCACTCTGATCACAGTACCTGGATTAGGAGTTTCAGTATTCACTCTAATCACAGTACCAGGATTAGGAGTTTCAGTATTCACTCTGATCACAGTATCATGATTAGGAGTTTCAGTATTCACTCTGATCACAGTACCAGGATTAGCAGTTTCAGTATACACTCTGATCGCAGTACCAGGATTAGGAGTTTCAGTATTCACTCTGATCACAGTACCAGGATTAGGAGTTTCAGTATACACTCTGATCGCAGTACCAGGATTAGGAGTTTCAGTATTCACTCTGATCACAGTATCTGGATTAGGAGTTTCAGTATTCACTCTGATCACAGTACCAGGATTAGGAGTTTCAGTATTCACTCTGATCACAGTACCAGGATTAGGAGTTTCAGTATTCACTCTGGACACAGTATCTGGATTAGGAGTTTCAGTATTCACTCTGATCACAGTACCAGGATTAGGAGTTTCAGTATTCACTCTGATCACAGTACCAGGATTAGGAGTTTCAGTATTCACTCTGATCACAGTATCATGATTAGGAGTTTCAGTATTCATTCTGATCACTGTACCAGGATTAGGAGTTTCAGTATTCACTCTGATCACAGTACCAGGATTAGGAGTTTCAGTATTCACTCTGATCACAGTGTCAGGATTAGGAGTTTCAGTATTCACTCTGGTCACAGTATCTGGATTAGGAGTTTCAGTCTTCACTCTGCTCACAGAATTCGGATTAGGAGTTTCAGTATTCACTCTGATCACAGTATCAGGATTAGGAGTTTCAGTATTCACTCTGATCACAGTGTCAGGGTTGAAAAGTTTCAGAATTCAATCTGCTCACAGTACCAGGATTAGGAGTTTCAGTATTCACTCTGATCACAGTACCAGGATTAGGAGTTTCAGTATTCACTCTGATCACAGTACCAGGATTAGGAGTTTCAGTATTCACTCTGATCACAGTATCATGATTAGGAGTTTCAGTATTCACTCTGATCACAGTACCAGGATTAGGAATTTCAGCATTCACTCTGATCACAGTATCAGGATTAGGAGTTTCAGTATTCACTCTGATCACAGTACCAGGATTAGGAGTTTCAGTATTCACTGTGATCACAGTGTCAGGATTAGGAGTTTCAGTATTCACTCTGGTCACAGTATCTGGATTAGGAGTTTCAGTATTCACTCTGCTCACAGAATTCGGACTAGGAATTTCAGTATTCACTCTGATCACAGTATCAGGATCGGAGTTTCAGTATTCACTATGATCACAGTGTCAGGGTTGAAAAGTTTCAGAATTCAATCTGCTCACAGTACTAGGATTAGGAGTTTCAGTATTCACTCTGATCACAGTACCAGGATTAGGAGTTTCAGTATTCACTCTGATCACAGTATCAGGGTTAGGAGTTTCAGTATTCACTCTGATCACAGTACCAGGATTAGGAGTTTCAGTATTCACTCTGATCACAGTACCAGGGTTAGGAGTTTCAGTATTCACTCTGGTCACAGTACCAGGATTAGGAGTTTCAGTATTCACTCTGGTCACAGTACCAGGATTAGGAGTTTCAGTATTCACTCTGGTCACAGTACCAGGATTAGGAGTTTCAGTATTCACTCTGATCACAGTACCAGGATTAGGAGTTTCAGTATTCACTCTGATCACAGTACCAGGATTAGGAGTTTCAGTATTCACTCTGATCACAGTGCCAGGATTAGGAGTTTCAGTATTCACTCTGATCACAGTATCTGGATTAGGAGTTTCAGTATTCACTCTGATCACAGTACCAGGATTAGGAGTTTCAGTATTCACTCTAATCACAGTACCAGGATTAGGAGTTTCAGTATTTACTCTGATCACAGTATCATGATTAGGAGTTTCAGTATTCACTCTGATCACAGTACCAGGATTAGGAGTTTCAGTATACACTCTGATCACAGTACCAGGATTAGTAGTTTCAGTATTCACTCTGATCACAGTGTCAGGATTAGGAGTTTCAGTATTCACTCTGGTCACAGTATGTGTATTAGGAGTTTCAGTATTCACTCTGATCACAATATCATGATTAGGAGTTTCAGTATTCACTCTGATCACAGTACCAGGATTAGGAGTTTCAGTATTCACTCTGGTCACAGTAATCAGGATTAGGAGTTTCAGTATTCACTCTGATCACAGTACCAGGATTAGGAGTTTCAGTATTCACTCTGATCGCAGTACCAGGATTAGGAGTTTCAGTATTCACTCTGATCACAGTATCTGGATTCGGAGTTTCAGTATTCACTCTGATCACAGTGTCAGGATTAGGAGTTTCAGTATTCACTCTGATCACAGTACCAGGATTAGGAGTTTCAGTATTCACTCTGATCACGGTATCTGGATTAGGAGTTTCAGTATTCACTCTGATCACAGTATCTGGATTAGGAGTTTCAGTATTCACTCTGATCACAGTACCAGGATTAGGAGTTTCAGTATTCACTCTGATCACAGTACCAGGATTAGGAGTTTCAGTATTCACTCTGATCACAGTACCAGGATTAGGAGTTTCAGTATTCACTCTGGACACAGTATCTGGATTAGGAGTTTCAGTATTCACTCTGATCACAGTACCAGGATTAGGAGTTTCAGTATTCACTCTGATCACAGTACCAGGATTAGGAGTTTAAGTATTCACTCTGATCACAGTACCAGGATTAGGAGTTTCAGTCTTCACTCTGATCGCAGTACCAGGATTAGGAGTTTCAGTATTCACTCTGATCACAGTATCTGGATTCGGAGTTTCAGTATTCACTCTGATCACAGTGTCAGGATTAGGAGTTTCAGTATTCACTCTGATCACAGTACCAGGATTAGGAGTTTCAGTATTCACTCAGATCACGGTATCTGGATTAGGAGTTTCAGTATTCACTCTGATCACAGTATCTGGATTAGGAGTTTCAGTATTCACTCTGATCACAGTACCAGGATTAGGAGTTTCAGTATTCACTCTGATCACAGTACCAGGATTAGGAGTTTCAGTATTCACTCTGATCACAGTACCAGGATTAGGAGTTTCAGTATTCACTCTGGTCACAGTACCAGGATTAGGAGTTTCAGTATTCACTCTGATCACAGTACCAGGATTAGGAGTTTCAGTATTCACTCTGATCACAGTACCATGATTAGGAGTTTCAGTATTCACTCTAATCACTGTACCAGGATTAGGAGTTTCAGTATTCACTCTGACCACAGTACCAGGATTAGGAGTTTCAGTATACACTCTGATCACAGTACCAGGATTAGGAGTTTCAGTATTCACTCTGATCACAGTACCAGGATTAGGAGTTTCAGTATTCACTCTGGACACAGTATCTGGATTAGGAGTTTCAGTATTCACTCTGATCACAGTACCAGGATTAGGAGTTTCAGTATTCACTCTGATCACAGTACCAGGATTAGGAGTTTCAGTATTCACTCTGATCACAGTATCATGATTAGGAGTTTCAGTATTCATTCTGATCACTGTACCAGGATTAGGAGTTTCAGTATTCACTCTGATCACAGTACCAGGATTAGGAGTTTCAGTATTCACTCTGATCACAGTGTCAGGATTAGGAGTTTCAGTATTCACTCTGGTCACAGTATCTGGATTAGGAGTTTCAGTCTTCACTCTGCTCACAGAATTCGGATTAGGAGTTTCAGTATTCACTCTGATCACAGTATCAGGATTAGGAGTTTCAGTATTCACTCTGATCACAGTGTCAGGGTTGAAAAGTTTCAGAATTCAATCTGCTCACAGTACCAGGATTAGGAGTTTCAGTATTCACTCTGATCACAGTACCAGGATTAGGAGTTTCAGTATTCACTCTGATCACAGTACCAGGATTAGGAGTTTCAGTATTCACTCTGATCACAGTATCATGATTAGGAGTTTCAGTATTCACTCTGATCACCGTACCAGGATTAGGAATTTCAGCATTCACTCTGATCACAGTATCAGGATTAGGAGTTTCAGTATTCACTCTGATCACAGTACCAGGATTAGGAGTTTCAGTATTCACTGTGATCACAGTGTCAGGATTAGGAGTTTCAGTATTCACTCTGGTCACAGTATCTGGATTAGGAGTTTCAGTATTCACTCTGCTCACAGAATTCGGACTAGGAATTTCAGTATTCACTCTGATCACAGTATCAGGATCGGAGTTTCAGTATTCACTCTGATCACAGTGTCAGGGTTGAAAAGTTCAGAATTCAATCTGCTCACAGTACTAGGATTAGGAGTTTCAGTATTCACTCTGATCACAGTACCAGGATTAGGAGTTTCAGTATTCACTCTGATCACAGTATCAGGGTTAGGAGTTTCAGTATTCACTCTGATCACAGTACCAGGATTAGGAGTTTCAGTATTCACTCTGATCACAGTACCAGGGTTAGGAGTTTCAGTATTCACTCTGGTCACAGTACCAGGATTAGGAGTTTCAGTATTCACTCTGGTCACAGGACCAGGATTAGGAGTTTCAGTATTCACTCTGGTCACAGTACCAGGATTAGGAGTTTCAGTATTCACTCTGATCACAGTACCAGGATTAGGAGTTTCAGTATTCACTCTGATCACAGTATCAGGATTAGGAGTTTCAGTATTCACTCTGATCTCAGGACCAGGATTAGGAGTTTCAGTATTCACTCTGATCACAGTGCCAGGATTAGGAGTTTCAGTATTCACTCTGATCACAGTATCTGGATTAGGAGTTTCAGTATTCACTCTGATCACAGTACCAGGATTAGGAGTTTCAGTATTCACTCTAATCACAGTACCAGGATTAGGAGTTTCAGTATTTACTCTGATCACAGTATCATGATTAGGAGATTCAGTATTCACTCTGATCACAGTACCAGGATTAGGAGTTTCAGTATACACTCTGATCACAGTACCAGGATTAGTAGTTTCAGTATTCACTCTGATCACAGTGTCAGGATTAGGAGTTTCAGTATTCACTCTGGTCACAGTATGTGTATTAGGAGTTTCAGTATTCACTCTGATCACAATATCATGATTAGGAGTTTCAGTATTCACTCTGATCACAGTACCAGGATTAGGAGTTTCAGTATTCACTCTGGTCACAGTAATCAGGATTAGGAGTTTCAGTATTCACTCTGATCACAGTACCAGGATTAGGAGTTTCAGTATTCACTCTGATCGCAGTACCAGGATTAGGAGTTTCAGTATTCACTCTGATCACAGTATCTGGATTCGGAGTTTCAGTATTCACTCTGATCACAGTGTCAGGATTAGGAGTTTCAGTATTCACTCTGATCACAGTACAGGATTAGGAGTTTCAGTATTCACTCTGATCACGGTATCTGGATTAGGAGTTTCAGTATTCACTCTGATCACAGTATCAGGATTAGGAGTTTCAGTATTCACTCTGATCACAGTACCAGGATTAGGAGTTTCAGTATTCACTCTGATCACAGTACCAGGATTAGGAGTTTCAGTATTCACTCTGATCACAGTACCAGGATTAGGAGTTTCAGTATTCACTCTGGACACAGTATCTGGATTAGGAGTTTCAGTATTCACTCTGATCACAATACCAGGATTAGGAGTTTCAGTATTCACTCTGATCACAGTACCAGGATTAGGAGTTTCAGTATTCACTCTGATCACAGTACCAGGATTAGGAGTTTCAGTATTCACTCTGATCGCAGTACCAGGATTAGGAGTTTCAGTATTCACTCTGATCACAGTATCTGGATTCGGAGTTTCAGTATTCACTCTGATCACAGTGTCAGGATTAGGAGTTTCAGTATTCACTCTGATCACAGTACCAGGATTAGGAGTTTCAGTATTCACTCAGATCACGGCATCTGGATTAGGAGTTTCAGTATTCACTCTGATCACAGTATCTGGATTAGGAGTTTCAGTATTCACTCTGATCACAGTACCAGGATTAGGAGTTTCAGTATTCACTCTGATCACAGTACCAGGATTAGGAGTTTCAGTATTCACTCTGATCACAGTACCAGGATTAGGAGTTTCAGTATTCACTCTGGACACAGTATCTGGATTAGGAGTTTCAGTATTCACTCTGATCACAGTACCAGGATTAGGAGTTTCAGTATTCACTCTGATCACAGTACCATGATTAGGAGTTTCAGTATTCACTCTGATCACTGTACCAGGATTAGGAGTTTCAGTATTCACTCTGACCACAGTACCAGGATTAGGAGTTTCAGTATACACTCTGATCACAGTAGCAGGATTAGGAGTTTCAGTATTCACTCTGATCACAGTGTCAGGATTAGGAGTTTCAGTATTCACTCTGGTCACAGTATGTGTATTAGGAGTTTCAGTATTCACTCTGATCACAATATCATGATTAGGAGTTTCAGTATTCACTCTGATCACAGTACCAGGATTAGGAGTTTCAGTATTCACTCTGGTCACAGTAATCAGGCTTAGGAGTTTCAGTATTCACTCTGATCACAGTACCAGGATTAGGAGTTTCAGTATTCACTCTGATCGCAGTACCAGGATTAGGAGTTTCAGTATTCACTCTGATCACAGTATCTGGATTCGGAGTTTCAGTATTCACTCTGATCACAGTGTCAGGATTAGGAGTTTCAGTATTCACTCTGATCACAGTACCAGGATTAGGAGTTTCAGTATTCACTCTGATCACAGTATCTGGATTAGGAGTTTCAGTATTCACTCTGATCACAGTGTCAAGATTAGGAGTTTCAGTATTCACTCTGATCACAGTATCTGGATTAGGAGTTTCAGTATTCACTCTGATCACAGTACCAGGATTAGGAGTTTCAGTATTCACTCTGATCACAGTACCAGGATTAGGAGTTTAAGTATTCACTCTGATCACAGTACCAGGATTAGGAGTTTCAGTATTCACTCTGGACACAGTATCTGGATTAGGAGTTTCAGTATTCACTCTGATCACAGTACCAGGATTAGGAGTTTCAGTATTCACTCTGATCACAGTACCAGGATTAGGAGTTTCAGTGTTCACTCTGATCACAGTATCAGGATTAGGAGTTTCAGTATTCACTCTGATCTCAGTACCAGGATTAGGAGTTTCAGTATTCACTCTGATCACAGTGCCAGGATTAGGAGTTTCAGTATTCACTCTGATCACAGTACCAGGATTAGGAGTTTCAGTATTCACTCTGGACACAGTATCTGGATTAGGAGTTTCAGTATTCACTCTGATCACAGTACCAGGATTAGGAGTTTCAGTATTCACTCTGATCACAGTACCAGGATTAGGAGTTTCAGTATTCACTCTAATCACAGTACCAGGATTAGGAGTTTCAGTATTCACTCTGATCACAATATCATGATTCGGAGTTTCAGTATTCACTCTGATCACAGTACCAGGATTAGGAGTTTCAGTATACACTCTGATCGCAGTACCAGGATTAGGAGTTTCAGTATTCACTCTGATCACAGTATCTGGATTCGGAGTTTCAGTATTCACTCTGATAACAGTGTCAGGATTAGGAGTTTCAGTATTCACTCTGATCACAGTGCCAGGATTAGGAGTTTCAGTATTCACTCTGATCACAGTATCTGGATTAGGAGTTTCAGTATTCACTCTGATCACAGTACCTGGATTAGGAGTTTCAGTATTCACTCTAATCACAGTACCAGGATTAGGAGTTTCAGTATTCACTCTGATCACAGTATCATGATTAGGAGTTTCAGTATTCACTCTGATCACAGTACCAGGATTAGGAGTTTCAGTATACACTCTGATCGCAGTACCAGGATTAGGAGTTTCAGTATTCACTCTGATCACAGTACCAGGATTAGGAGTTTCAGTATACACTCTGATCGCAGTACCAGGATTAGGAGTTTCAGTATTCACTCTGATCACAGTATCTGGATTAGGAGTTTCAGTATTCACTCTGATCACAGTACCAGGATTAGGAGTTTCAGTATTCACTCTGATCACAGTACCAGGATTAGGAGTTTCAGTATTCACTCTGGACACAGTATCTGGATTAGGAGTTTCAGTATTCACTCTGATCACAGTACCAGGATTAGGAGTTTCAGTATTCACTCTGATCACAGTACCAGGATTAGGAGTTTCAGTATTCACTCTGATCACAGTATCATGATTAGCAGTTTCAGTATTCATTCTGATCACTGTACCAGGATTAGGAGTTTCAGTATTCACTCTGATCACAGTACCAGGATTAGGAGTTTCAGTATTCACTCTGGTCACAGTATCTGGATTAGGAGTTTCAGTCTTCACTCTGATCACAGTGTCAAGATTAGGAGTTTCAGTATTCACTCTGATCACAGTATCAGGATTAGGAGTTTCAGTATTCACTCTGATCACAGTGTCAGGGTTGAAAAGTTTCAGAATTCAATCTGCTCACAGTACCAGGATTAGGAGTTTCAGTATTCACTCTGATCACAGTACCAGGATTAGGAGTTTCAGTATTCACTCTGATCACAGTACCAGGATTAGGAGTTTCAGTATTCACTCTGATCACAGTATCATGATTAGGAGTTTCAGTATTCACTCTGATCACAGTACCAGGATTAGGAATTTCAGCATTCACTCTGATCACAGTATCAGGATTAGGAGTTTCAGTATTCACTCTGATCACAGTACCAGGATTAGGAGTTTCAGTATTCACTGTGATCACAGTGTCAGGATTAGGAGTTTCAGTATTCACTCTGGTCACAGTATCTGGATTAGGAGTTTCAGTATTCACTCTGATCACAGTACCAGGATTAGTAGTTTCAGTATTCACTCTGATCACAGTGTCAGGATTAGGAGTTTCAGTATTCACTCTGGTCACAGTATGTGTATTAGGAGTTTCAGTATTCACTCTGATCACAATATCATGATTAGGAGTTTCAGTATTCACTCTGATCACAGTACCAGGATTAGGAGTTTCAGTATTCACTCTGGTCACAGTAATCAGGATTAGGAGTTTCAGTATTCACTCTGATCACAGTACCAGGATTAGGAGTTTCAGTATTCACTCTGATCGCAGTACCAGGATTAGGAGTTTCAGTATTCACTCTGATCACAGTATCTGGATTCGGAGTTTCAGTATTCACTCTGATCACAGTGTCAGGATTAGGAGTTTCAGTATTCACTCTGATCACAGTACAGGATTAGGAGTTTCAGTATTCACTCTGATCACGGTATCTGGATTAGGAGTTTCAGTATTCACTCTGATCACAGTATCAGGATTAGGAGTTTCAGTATTCACTCTGATCACAGTACCAGGATTAGGAGTTTCAGTATTCACTCTGATCACAGTACCAGGATTAGGAGTTTCAGTATTCACTCTGATCACAGTACCAGGATTAGGAGTTTCAGTATTCACTCTGGACACAGTATCTGGATTAGGAGTTTCAGTATTCACTCTGATCACAATACCAGGATTAGGAGTTTCAGTATTCACTCTGATCACAGTACCAGGATTAGGAGTTTCAGTATTCACTCTGATCACAGTACCAGGATTAGGAGTTTCAGTATTCACTCTGATCGCAGTACCAGGATTAGGAGTTTCAGTATTCACTCTGATCACAGTATCTGGATTCGGAGTTTCAGTATTCACTCTGATCACAGTGTCAGGATTAGGAGTTTCAGTATTCACTCTGATCACAGTACCAGGATTAGGAGTTTCAGTATTCACTCAGATCACGGTATCTGGATTAGGAGTTTCAGTATTCACTCTGATCACAGTATCTGGATTAGGAGTTTCAGTATTCACTCTGATCACAGTACCAGGATTAGGAGTTTCAGTATTCACTCTGATCACAGTACCAGGATTAGGAGTTTCAGTATTCACTCTGATCACAGTACCAGGATTAGGAGTTTCAGTATTCACTCTGGACACAGTATCTGGATTAGGAGTTTCAGTATTCACTCTGATCACAGTACCAGGATTAGGAGTTTCAGTATTCACTCTGATCACAGTACCATGATTAGGAGTTTCAGTATTCACTCTGATCACTGTACCAGGATTAGGAGTTTCAGTATTCACTCTGACCACAGTACCAGGATTAGGAGTTTCAGTATACACTCTGATCACAGTACCAGGATTAGGAGTTTCAGTATTCACTCTGATCACAGTGTCAGGATTAGGAGTTTCAGTATTCACTCTGGTCACAGTATGTGTATTAGGAGTTTCAGTATTCACTCTGATCACAATATCATGATTAGGAGTTTCAGTATTCACTCTGATCACAGTACCAGGATTAGGAGTTTCAGTATTCACTCTGGTCACAGTAATTAGGCTTAGGAGTTTCAGTATTCACTCTGATCACAGTACCAGGATTAGGAGTTTCAGTATTCACTCTGATCGCAGTACCAGGATTAGGAGTTTCAGTATTCACTCTGATCACAGTATCTGGATTCGGAGTTTCAGTATTCACTCTGATAACAGTGTCAGGATTAGGAGTTTCAGTATTCACTCTGATCACAGTACCAGGATTAGGAGTTTCAGTATTCACTCTGATCACAGTATCTGGATTAGGAGTTTCAGTATTCACTCTGATCACAGTGTCAAGATTAGGAGTTTCAGTATTCACTCTGATCACAGTATCTGGATTAGGAGTTTCAGTATTCACTCTGATCACAGTACCAGGATTAGGAGTTTCAGTCTTCACTCTGATCACAGTACCAGGATTAGGAGTTTAAGTATTCACTCTGATCACAGTACCAGGATTAGGAGTTTCAGTATTCACTCTGGACACAGTATCTGGATTAGGAGTTTCAGTATTCACTCTGATCACAGTACCAGGATTAGGAGTTTCAGTATTCACTCTGATCACAGTACCAGGATTAGGAGTTTCAGTGTTCACTCTGATCACAGTATCAGGATTAGGAGTTTCAGTATTCACTCTGATCTCAGTACCAGGATTAGGAGTTTCAGTATTCACTCTGATCACAGTGCCAGGATTAGGAGTTTCAGTATTCACTCTGATCACAGTACCAGGATTAGGAGTTTCAGTATTCACTCTGGACACAGTATCTGGATTAGGAGTTTCAGTATTCACTCTGATCACAGTACCAGGATTAGGAGTTTCAGTATTCACTCTGATCACAGTACCAGGATTAGGAGTTTCAGTATTCACTCTAATCACAGTACCAGGATTAGGAGTTTCAGTATTCACTCTGATCACAATATCATGATTCGGAGTTTCAGTATTCACTCTGATCACAGTACCAGGATTAGGAGTTTCAGTATACACTCTGATCGCAGTACCAGGATTAGGAGTTTCAGTATTCACTCTGATCACAGTATCTGGATTCGGAGTTTCAGTATTCACTCTGATAACAGTGTCAGGATTAGGAGTTTCAGTATTCACTCTGATCACAGTGCCAGGATTAGGAGTTTCAGTATTCACTCTGATCACAGTATCTGGATTAGGAGTTTCAGTATTCACTCTGATCACAGTACCTGGATTAGGAGTTTCAGTATTCACTCTAATCACAGTACCAGGATTAGGAGTTTCAGTATTCACTCTGATCACAGTATCATGATTAGGAGTTTCAGTATTCACTCTGATCACAGTACCAGGATTAGGAGTTTCAGTATACACTCTGATCGCAGTACCAGGATTAGGAGTTTCAGTATTCACTCTGATCACAGTACCAGGATTAGGAGTTTCAGTATACACTCTGATCGCAGTACCAGGATTAGGAGTTTCAGTATTCACTCTGATCACAGTATCTGGATTAGGAGTTTCAGTATTCACTCTGATCACAGTACCAGGATTAGGAGTTTCAGTATTCACTCTGATCACAGTACCAGGATTAGGAGTTTCAGTATTCACTCTGGACACAGTATCTGGATTAGGAGTTTCAGTATTCACTCTGATCACAGTACCAGGATTAGGAGTTTCAGTATTCACTCTGATCACAGTACCAGGATTAGGAGTTTCAGTATTCACTCTGATCACAGTATCATGATTAGCAGTTTCAGTATTCATTCTGATCACTGTACCAGGATTAGGAGTTTCAGTATTCACTCTGATCACAGTACCAGGATTAGGAGTTTCAGTATTCACTCTGGTCACAGTATCTGGATTAGGAGTTTCAGTCTTCACTCTGATCACAGTGTCAAGATTAGGAGTTTCAGTATTCACTCTGATCACAGTATCAGGATTAGGAGTTTCAGTATTCACTCTGATCACAGTGTCAGGGTTGAAAAGTTTCAGAATTCAATCTGCTCACAGTACCAGGATTAGGAGTTTCAGTATTCACTCTGATCACAGTACCAGGATTAGGAGTTTCAGTATTCACTCTGATTACAGTACCAGGATTAGGAGTTTCAGTATTCACTCTGATCACAGTATCATGATTAGGAGTTTCAGTATTCACTCTGATCACAGTACCAGGATTAGGAATTTCAGCATTCACTCTGATCACAGTATCAGGATTAGGAGTTTCAGTATTCACTCTGATCACAGTACCAGGATTAGGAGTTTCAGTATTCACTGTGATCACAGTGTCAGGATTAGGAGTTTCAGTACTCACTCTGGTCACAGTATCTGGATTAGGAGTTTCAGTATTCACTCTGATCACAGTACCAGGATTAGTAGTTTCAGTATTCACTCTGATCACAGTGTCAGGATTAGGAGTTTCAGTATTCACACTGGTCACAGTATGTGTATTAGGAGTTTCAGTATTCACTCTGATCACAATATCATGATTAGGAGTTTCAGTATTCACTCTGATCACAGTACCAGGATTAGGAGTTTCAGTATTCACTCTGGTCACAGTAATCAGGATTAGGAGTTTCAGTATTCACTCTGATCACAGTACCAGGATTAGGAGTTTCAGTATTCACTCTGATCGCAGTACCAGGATTAGGAGTTTCAGTATTCACTCTGATCACAGTATCTGGATTCGGAGTTTCAGTATTCACTCTGATCACAGTGTCAGGATTAGGAGTTTCAGTATTCACTCTGATCACAGTACAGGATTAGGAGTTTCAGTATTCACTCTGATCACGGTATCTGGATTAGGAGTTTCAGTATTCACTCTGATCACAGTATCAGGATTAGGAGTTTCAGTATTCACTCTGATCACAGTACCAGGATTAGGAGTTTCAGTATTCACTCTGATCACAGTACCAGGATTAGGAGTTTCAGTATTCACTCTGATCACAGTACCAGGATTAGGAGTTTCAGTATTCACTCTGGACACAGTATCTGGATTAGGAGTTTCAGTATTCACTCTGATCACAATACCAGGATTAGGAGTTTCAGTATTCACTCTGATCACAGTACCAGGATTAGGAGTTTCAGTATTCACTCTGATCACAGTACCAGGATTAGGAGTTTCAGTATTCACTCTGATCGCAGTACCAGGATTAGGAGTTTCAGTATTCACTCTGATCACAGTATCTGGATTCGGAGTTTCAGTATTCACTCTGATCACAGTGTCAGGATTAGGAGTTTCAGTATTCACTCTGATCACAGTACCAGGATTAGGAGTTTCAGTATTCACTCAGATCACGGTATCTGGATTAGGAGTTTCAGTATTCACTCTGATCACAGTATCTGGATTAGGAGTTTCAGTATTCACTCTGATCACAGTACCAGGATTAGGAGTTTCAGTATTCACTCTGATCACAGTACCAGGATTAGGAGTTTCAGTATTCACTCTGATCACAGTACCAGGATTAGGAGTTTCAGTATTCACTCTGGACACAGTATCTGGATTAGGAGTTTCAGTATTCACTCTGATCACAGTACCAGGATTAGGAGTTTCAGTATTCACTCTGATCACAGTACCATGATTAGGAGTTTCAGTATTCACTCTGATCACTGTACCAGGATTAGGAGTTTCAGTATTCACTCTGACCACAGTACCAGGATTAGGAGTTTCAGTATACACTCTGATCACAGTACCAGGATTAGGAGTTTCAGTATTCACTCTGATCACAGTGTCAGGATTAGGAGTTTCAGTATTCACTCTGGTCACAGTATGTGTATTAGGAGTTTCAGTATTCACTCTGATCACAATATCATGATTAGGAGTTTCAGTATTCACTCTGATCACAGTACCAGGATTAGGAGTTTCAGTATTCACTCTGGTCACAGTAATTAGGCTTAGGAGTTTCAGTATTCACTCTGATCACAGTACCAGGATTAGGAGTTTCAGTATTCACTCTGATCGCAGTACCAGGATTAGGAGTTTCAGTATTCACTCTGATCACAGTATCTGGATTCGGAGTTTCAGTATTCACTCTGATAACAGTGTCAGGATTAGGAGTTTCAGTATTCACTCTGATCACAGTACCAGGATTAGGAGTTTCAGTATTCACTCTGATCACAGTATCTGGATTAGGAGTTTCAGTATTCACTCTGATCACAGTGTCAAGATTAGGAGTTTCAGTATTCACTCTGATCACAGTATCTGGATTAGGAGTTTCAGTATTCACTCTGATCACAGTACCAGGATTAGGAGTTTCAGTCTTCACTCTGATCACAGTACCAGGATTAGGAGTTTAAGTATTCACTCTGATCACAGTACCAGGATTAGGAGTTTCAGTATTCACTCTGGACACAGTATCTGGATTAGGAGTTTCAGTATTCACTCTGATCACAGTACCAGGATTAGGAGTTTCAGTATTCACTCTGATCACAGTACCAGGATTAGGAGTTTCAGTGTTCACTCTGATCACAGTATCAGGATTAGGAGTTTCAGTATTCACTCTGATCTCAGTACCAGGATTAGGAGTTTCAGTATTCACTCTGATCACAGTGCCAGGATTAGGAGTTTCAGTATTCACTCTGATCACAGTACCAGGATTAGGAGTTTCAGTATTCACTCTGGACACAGTATCTGGATTAGGAGTTTCAGTATTCACTCTGATCACAGTACCAGGATTAGGAGTTTCAGTATTCACTCTGATCACAGTACCAGGATTAGGAGTTTCAGTATTCACTCTAATCACAGTACCAGGATTAGGAGTTTCAGTATTCACTCTGATCACAATATCATGATTCGGAGTTTCAGTATTCACTCTGATCACAGTACCAGGATTAGGAGTTTCAGTATACACTCTGATCGCAGTACCAGGATTAGGAGTTTCAGTATTCACTCTGATCACAGTATCTGGATTCGGAGTTTCAGTATTCACTCTGATAACAGTGTCAGGATTAGGAGTTTCAGTATTCACTCTGATCACAGTGCCAGGATTAGGAGTTTCAGTATTCACTCTGATCACAGTATCTGGATTAGGAGTTTCAGTATTCACTCTGATCACAGTACCTGGATTAGGAGTTTCAGTATTCACTCTAATCACAGTACCAGGATTACGAGTTTCAGTATTCACTCTGATCACAGTATCATGATTAGGAGTTTCAGTATTCACTCTGATCACAGTACCAGGATTAGGAGTTTCAGTATACACTCTGATCGCAGTACCAGGATTAGGAGTTTCAGTATTCACTCTGATCACAGTACCAGGATTAGGAGTTTCAGTATACACTCTGATCGCAGTACCAGGATTAGGAGTTTCAGTATTCACTCTGATCACAGTATCTGGATTAGGAGTTTCAGTATTCACTCTGATCACAGTACCAGGATTAGGAGTTTCAGTATTCACTCTGATCACAGTACCAGGATTAGGAGTTTCAGTATTCACTCTGGACACAGTATCTGGATTAGGAGTTTCAGTATTCACTCTGATCACAGTACCAGGATTAGGAGTTTCAGTATTCACTCTGATCACAGTACCAGGATTAGGAGTTTCAGTATTCACTCTGATCACAGTATCATGATTAGCAGTTTCAGTATTCATTCTGATCACTGTACCAGGATTAGGAGTTTCAGTATTCACTCTGATCACAGTACCAGGATTAGGAGTTTCAGTATTCACTCTGGTCACAGTATCTGGATTAGGAGTTTCAGTCTTCACTCTGATCACAGTGTCAAGATTAGGAGTTTCAGTATTCACTCTGATCACAGTATCAGGATTAGGAGTTTCAGTATTCACTCTGATCACAGTGTCAGGGTTGAAAAGTTTCAGAATTCAATCTGCTCACAGTACCAGGATTAGGAGTTTCAGTATTCACTCTGATCACAGTACCAGGATTAGGAGTTTCAGTATTCACTCTGATCACAGTACCAGGATTAGGAGTTTCAGTATTCACTCTGATCACAGTATCATGATTAGGAGTTTCAGAATTCACTCTGATCACAGTACCAGGATTAGGAATTTCAGCATTCACTCTGATCACAGTATCAGGATTAGGAGTTTCAGTATTCACTCTGATCACAGTACCAGGATTAGGAGTTTCAGTATTCACTGTGATCACAGTGTCAGGATTAGGAGTTTCAGTATTCACTCTGGTCACAGTATCTGGATTAGGAGTTTCAGTATTCACTCTGCTCACAGAATTCGGACTAGGAATTTCAGTATTCACTCTGATCACAGTATCAGGATCGGAGTTTCAGTATTCACTCTGATCACAGTGTCAGGGTTGAAAAGTTTCAGAATTCAATCTGCTCACAGTACTAGGATTAGGAGTTTCAGTATTCACTCTGATCACAGTACCAGGATTAGGAGTTTCAGTATTCACTCTGATCACAGTATCAGGGTTAGGAGTTTCAGTATTCACTCTGATCACAGTACCAGGATTAGGAGTTTCAGTATTCACTCTGATCACAGTACCAGGGTTAGGAGTTTCAGTATTCACTCTGGTCACACTACCAGGATTAGGAGTTTCAGTATTCACTCTGGTCACAGTACCAGGATTAGGAGTTTCAGTATTCACTCTGGTCACAGTACCAGGATTAGGAGTTTCAGTATTCACTCTGATCACAGTACCAGGATTAGGAGTTTCAGTATTCACTCTGATCACAGTATCAGGATTAGGAGTTTCAGTATTCACTCTGATCTCAGTACCAGGATTAGGAGTTTCAGTATTCACTCTGCTCACAGTGCCAGGATTAGGAGTTTCAGTATTCACTCTGATCACAGTATCTGGATTAGGAGTTTCAGTATTCACTCTGATCACAGTACCAGGATTAGGAGTTTCAGTATTCACTCTAATCACAGTACCAGGATTAGGAGTTTCAGTATTTACTCTGATCACAGTATCATGATTAGGAGTTTCAGTATTCACTCTGATCACAGTACCAGGATTAGGAGTTTCAGTATACACTCTGATCACAGTACCAGGATTAGTAGTTTCAGTATTCACTCTGATCACAGTGTCAGGATTAGGAGTTTCAGTATTCACTCTGGTCACAGTATGTGTATTAGGAGTTTCAGTATTCACTCTGATCACAATATCATGATTAGGAGTTTCAGTATTCACTCTGATCACAGTACCAGG
Organism: Chiloscyllium plagiosum; assembly: GCF_037043375.1. Taxonomy (NCBI): domain Eukaryota; kingdom Metazoa; phylum Chordata; class Chondrichthyes; order Orectolobiformes; family Hemiscylliidae; genus Chiloscyllium; species Chiloscyllium plagiosum. The sequence continues at coordinate 48,096,282 of NW_028270174.1, forward strand.
ATTAGGAGTTTCAGTATTCACTCTGGTCACAATAATCAGGATTAGGAGTTTCAGTATTCACTCTGATCACAGTACCAGGATTAGGAGTTTCAGTATTCACTCTGATCGCAGTACCAGGATTAGGAGTTTCAGTATTCACTCTGATCACAGTATCTGGATTCGGAGTTTCAGTATTCACTCTGATCACAGTGTCAGGATTAGGAGTTTCAGTATTCACTCTGATCACAGTACCAGGATTAGGAGTTTCAGTATTCACTCTGATCACGGTATCTGGATTAGGAGTTTCAGTATTCACTCTGATCACAGTATCTGGATTAGGAGTTTCAGTATTCACTCTGATCACAGTACCAGGATTAGGAGTTTCAGTATTCACTCTGATCACAGTACCAGGATTAGGAGTTTCAGTATTCACTCTGATCACAGTACCAGGATTAGGAGTTTCAGTATTCACTCTGGACACAGTATCTGGATTAGGAGTTTCAGTATTCACTCTGATCACAGTACCAGGATTAGGAGTTTCAGTATTCACTCTGATCACAGTACCAGGATTAGGAGTTTCAGTATTCACTCTGATCACAGTACCAGGATTAGGAGTTTCAGTATTCACTCTGATCGCAGTACCAGGATTAGGAGTTTCAGTATTCACTCTGATCACAGTATCTGGATTCGGAGTTTCAGTATTCACTCTGATCACAGTGTCAGGATTAGGAGTTTCAGTATTCACTCAGATCACGGTATCTGGATTAGGAGTTTCAGTATTCACTCTGATCACAGTATCTGGATTAGGAGTTTCAGTATTCACTCTGATCACAGTACCAGGATTAGGAGTTTCAGTATTCACTCTGATCACAGTACCAGGATTAGGAGTTTCAGTATTCACCCTGATCACAGTACCAGGATTAGGAGTTTCAGTATTCACTCTGGACACAGTATCTGGATTAGGAGTTTCAGTATTCACTCTGATCACAGTACCAGGATTAGGAGTTTCAGTATTCACTCTGATCACAGTACCATGATTAGGAGTTTCAGTATTCACTCTGATCACTGTACCAGGATTAGGAGTTTCAGTATTCACTCTGACCACAGTACCAGGATTAGGAGTTTCAGTATACACTCTGATCACAGTACCAGGATTAGGAGTTTCAGTATTCACTCTAATCACAGTACCAGGATTAGGAGTTTCAGTATTTACTCTGATCACAGTATCATGATTAGGAGTTTCAGTATTCACTCTAATCACAGTACCAGGATTAGGAGTTTCAGTATTTACTCTGATCACAGTATCATGATTAGGAGTTTCAGTATTCACTCTGATCACAGTACCAGGATTAGGAGTTTCAGTATACACTCTGATCACAGTACCAGGATTAGTAGTTTCAGTATTCACTCTGATCACAGTGTCAGGATTAGGAGTTTCAGTATTCACTCTGGTCACAGTATGTGTATTAGGAGTTTCAGTATTCACTCTGATCACAATATCATGATTAGGAGTTTCAGTATTCACTCTGATCACAGTACCAGGATTAGGAGTTTCAGTATTCACTCTGGTCACAATAATCAGGATTAGGAGTTTCAGTATTCACTCTGATCACAGTACCAGGATTAGGAGTTTCAGTATTCACTCTGATCGCAGTACCAGGATTAGGAGTTTCAGTATTCACTCTGATCACAGTATCTGGATTCGGAGTTTCAGTATTCACTCTGATCACAGTGTCAGGATTAGGAGTTTCAGTATTCACTCTGATCACAGTACCAGGATTAGGAGTTTCAGTATTCACTCTGATCACGGTATCTGGATTAGGAGTTTCAGTATTCACTCTGATCACAGTATCTGGATTAGGAGTTTCAGTATTCACTCTGATCACAGTACCAGGATTAGGAGTTTCAGTATTCACTCTGATCACAGTACCAGGATTAGGAGTTTCAGTATTCACTCTGATCACAGTACCAGGATTAGGAGTTTCAGTATTCACTCTGGACACAGTATCTGGATTAGGAGTTTCAGTATTCACTCTGATCACAGTACCAGGATTAGGAGTTTCAGTATTCACTCTGATCACAGTACCAGGATTAGGAGTTTCAGTATTCACTCTGATCACAGTACCAGGATTAGGAGTTTCAGTATTCACTCTGATCGCAGTACCAGGATTAGGAGTTTCAGTATTCACTCTGATCACAGTATCTGGATTCGGAGTTTCAGTATTCACTCTGATCACAGTGTCAGGATTAGGAGTTTCAGTATTCACTCAGATCACGGTATCTGGATTAGGAGTTTCAGTATTCACTCTGATCACAGTATCTGGATTAGGAGTTTCAGTATTCACTCTGATCACAGTACCAGGATTAGGAGTTTCAGTATTCACTCTGATCACAGTACCAGGATTAGGAGTTTCAGTATTCACCCTGATCACAGTACCAGGATTAGGAGTTTCAGTATTCACTCTGGACACAGTATCTGGATTAGGAGTTTCAGTATTCACTCTGATCACAGTACCAGGATTAGGAGTTTCAGTATTCACTCTGATCACAGTACCATGATTAGGAGTTTCAGTATTCACTCTGATCACTGTACCAGGATTAGGAGTTTCAGTATTCACTCTGACCACAGTACCAGGATTAGGAGTTTCAGTATACACTCTGATCACAGTACCAGGATTAGGAGTTTCAGTATTCACTCTAATCACAGTACCAGGATTAGGAGTTTCAGTATTTACTCTGATCACAGTATCATGATTAGGAGTTTCAGTATTCACTCTGATCACAGTACCAGGATTAGGAGTTTCAGTATACACTCTGATCACAGTACCAGGATTAGTAGTTTCAGTATTCACTCTGATCACAGTGTCAGGATTAGGAGTTTCAGTATTCACTCTGGTCACAGTATGTGTATTAGGAGTTTCAGTATTCACTCTGTTCACAATATCATGATTAGGAGTTTCAGTATTCACTCTGATCACAGTACCAGGATTAGGAGTTTCAGTATTCACTCTGGTCACAGTAATCAGGATTAGGAGTTTCAGTATTCACTCTGATCACAGTACCAGGATTAGGAGTTTCAGTATTCACTCTGATCGCAGTACCAGGATTAGGAGTTTCAGTATTCACTCTGATCACAGTATCTGGATTCGGAGTTTCAGTATTCACTCTGATCACAGTGTCAGGATTAGGAGTTTCAGTATTCACTCTGATCACAGTACCAGGATTAGGAGTTTCAGTATTCACTCTGATCACGGTATCTGGATTAGGAGTTTCAGTATTCACTCTGATCACAGTATCTGGATTAGGAGTTTCAGTATTCACTCTGATCACAGTACCAGGATTAGGAGTTTCAGTATTCACTCTGATCACAGTACCAGGATTAGGAGTTTCAGTATTCACTCTGATCACAGTACCAGGATTAGGAGTTTCAGTATTCACTCTGGACACAGTATCTGGATTAGGAGTTTCAGTATTCACTCTGATCACAGTACCAGGATTAGGAGTTTCAGTATTCACTCTGATCACAGTACCAGGATTAGGAGTTTCAGTATTCACTCTGATCACAGTACCAGGATTAGGAGTTTCAGTATTCACTCTGATCGCAGTACCAGGATTAGGAGTTTCAGTATTCACTCTGATCACAGTATCTGGATTCGGAGTTTCAGTATTCACTCTGATCACAGTGTCAGGATTAGGAGTTTCAGTATTCACTCAGATCACGGTATCTGGATTAGGAGTTTCAGTATTCACTCTGATCACAGTATCTGGATTAGGAGTTTCAGTATTCACTCTGATCACAGTACCAGGATTAGGAGTTTCAGTATTCACTCTGATCACAGTACCAGGATTAGGAGTTTCAGTATTCACCCTGATCACAGTACCAGGATTAGGAGTTTCAGTATTCACTCTGGACACAGTATCTGGATTAGGAGTTTCAGTATTCACTCTGATCACAGTACCAGGATTAGGAGTTTCAGTATTCACTCTGATCACAGTACCATGATTAGGAGTTTCAGTATTCACTCTGATCACTGTACCAGGATTAGGAGTTTCAGTATTCACTCTGACCACAGTACCAGGATTAGGAGTTTCAGTATACACTCTGATCACAGTACCAGGATTAGGAGTTTCAGTATTCACTCTAATCACAGTACCAGGATTAGGAGTTTCAGTATTTACTCTGATCACAGTATCATGATTAGGAGTTTCAGTATTCACTCTGATCACAGTACCAGGATTAGGAGTTTCAGTATACACTCTGATCACAGTACCAGGATTAGTAGTTTCAGTATTCACTCTGATCACAGTGTCAGGATTAGGAGTTTCAGTATTCACTCTGGTCACAGTATGTGTATTAGGAGTTTCAGTATTCACTCTGTTCACAATATCATGATTAGGAGTTTCAGTATTCACTCTGATCACAGTACCAGGATTAGGAGTTTCAGTATTCACTCTGGTCACAGTACCAGGATTAGGAGTTTCAGTATTCACTCTGATCGCAGTACCAGGATTAGGAGTTTCAGTATTCACTCTGATCACAGTATCTGGATTCGGAGTTTCAGTATTCACTCTGATCACAGTGTCAGGATTAGGAGTTTCAGTATTCACTCTGATCACAGTACCAGGATTAGGAGTTTCAGTATTCACTCTGATCACGGTATCTGGATTAGGAGTTTCAGTATTCACTCTGATCACAGTATCTGGATTAGGAGTTTCAGTATTCACTCTGATCACAGTACCAGGATTAGGAGTTTCAGTATTCACTCTGATCACAGTACCAGGATTAGGAGTTTCAGTATTCACCCTGATCACAGTACCAGGATTAGGAGTTTCAGTATTCACTCTGGACACAGTATCTGGATTAGGAGTTTCAGTATTCACTCTGATCACAGTACCAGGATTAGGAGTTTCAGTATTCACTCTGATCACAGTACCATGATTAGGAGTTTCAGTATTCACTCTGATCACTGTACCAGGATTAGGAGTTTCAGTATTCACTCTGACCACAGTACCAGGATTAGGAGTTTCAGTATACACTCTGATCACAGTACCAGGATTAGGAGTTTCAGTATTCACTCTAATCACAGTACCAGGATTAGGAGTTTCAGTATTTACTCTGATCACAGTATCATGATTAGGAGTTTCAGTATTCACTCTGATCACAGTACCAGGATTAGGAGTTTCAGTATACACTCTGATCACAGTACCAGGATTAGTAGTTTCAGTATTCACTCTGATCACAGTGTCAGGATTAGGAGTTTCAGTATTCACTCTGGTCACAGTATGTGTATTAGGAGTTTCAGTATTCACTCTGTTCACAATATCATGATTAGGAGTTTCAGTATTCACTCTGATCACAGTACCAGGATTAGGAGTTTCAGTATTCACTCTGGTCACAGTAATCAGGATTAGGAGTTTCAGTATTCACTCTGATCACAGTACCAGGATTAGGAGTTTCAGTATTCACTCTGATCGCAGTACCAGGATTAGGAGTTTCAGTATTCACTCTGATCACAGTATCTGGATTCGGAGTTTCAGTATTCACTCTGATCACAGTGTCAGGATTAGGAGTTTCAGTATTCACTCTGATCACAGTACCAGGATTAGGAGTTTCAGTATTCACTCTGATCACGGTGTCAGGATTAGGAGTTTCAGTATTCACTCTGATCACAGTACCAGGAATAGGAGTTTCAGTATTCACTCTGATCACAGTACCAGGATTAGGAGTTTCAGTATTCACTCTGATCACAGTGTCAGGATTAGGAGTTTCAGTATTCACTCTGGTCACAGTATCTGGATTAGGAGTTTCAGTCTTCACTCTGCTCACAGAATTCGGATTAGGAGTTTCAGTATTCACTCTGATCACAGTACCAGGATTAGGAGTTTCAGTATTCACTCTGATCACAGTACCAGGATTAGGAGTTTCAGTATTCACTCTGATCACAGTGTCAGGATTAGGAGTTTCAGTATTCACTCTGGTCACAGTATCTGGATTAGGAGTTTCAGTCTTCACTCTGCTCACAGAATTCGGATTAGGAGTTTCAGTATTCACTCTGATCACAGTATCAGGATTAGGAGTTTCAGTATTCACTCTAATCACAGTACCAGGATTAGGAGTTTCAGTATTTACTCTGATCACAGTATCATGGTTAGGAGTTTCAGTATTCACTCTGATCACAGTACCAGGATTAGGAGTTTCAGTATTCACTCTGATCACAGTACCAGGATTAGTAGTTTCAGTATTCACTCTGATCACAGTGTCAGGATTAGGAGTTTCAGTATTCACTCTGGTCACAGTATGTGTATTAGGAGTTTCAGTATTCACTCTGATCACAATATCATGATTAGGAGTTTCAGTATTCACTCTGATCACAGTACCAGGATTAGGAGTTTCAGTATTCACTCTGGTCACAGTAATCAGGATTAGGAGTTTCAGTATTCACTCTGATCACAGTACCAGGATTAGGAGTTTCAGTATTCACTCTGATCGCAGTACCAGGATTAGGAGTTTCAGTATTCACTCTGATCACAGTATCTGGATTCGGAGTTTCAGTATTCACTCTGATCACAGTGTCAGGATTAGGAGTTTCAGTATTCACTCTGATCACAGTACCAGGATTAGGAGTTTCAGTATTCACTCTGATCACGGTATCTGGATTAGGAGTTTCAGTATTCACTCTGATCACAGTATCTGGATTAGGAGTTTCAGTATTCACTCTGATCACAGTACCAGGATTAGGAGTTTCAGTATTCACTCTGATCACAGTACCAGTATTAGGAGTTTCAGTATTCACTCTGATCACAGTACCAGGATTAGGAGTTTCAGTATTCACTCTGGACACAGTATCTGGATTAGGAGTTTCAGTATTCACTCTGATCACAGTACCAGGATTAGGAGTTTCAGTATTCACTCTGATCACAGAACCAGGATTAGGAGTTTCAGTATTCACTCTGATCACAGTACCAGGATTAGGAGTTTCAGTATTCACTCTGATCGCAGTACCAGGATTCGGAGTTTCAGTATTCACTCTGATCACAGTATCTGGATTCGGAGTTTCAGTATTCACTCTGATCACAGTGTCAGGATTAGGAGTTTCAGTATTCACTCTGATCACAGTACCAGGATTAGGAGTTTCAGTATTCACTCAGATCACGGTATCTGGATTAGGAGTTTCAGTATTCACTCTGATCACAGTATCTGGATTAGGAGTTTCAGTATTCACTCTGATCACAGTACCAGGATTAGGAGTTTCAGTATTCACTCTGATCACAGTACCAGGATTAGGAGTTTCAGTATTCACTCTGATCACAGTACCAGGATTAGGAGTTTCAGTATTCACTCTGGACACAGTATCTGGATTAGGAGTTTCAGTATTCACTCTGATCACAGTACCAGGATTAGGAGTTTCAGTATTCACTCTGATCACAGTACCATGATTAGGAGTTTCAGTATTCACTCTGATCACTGTACCAGGATTAGGAGTTTCTGTATTCACTCTGACCACTGTCCCAGGATTAGGAGTTTCAGTATACACTCTGATCACAGTACCAGGATTAGGAGTTTCAGTATTCACTCTGATCACAGTGTCAGGATTAGGAGTTTCAGTATTCACTCTGGTCACAGTATGTGTATTAGGAGTTTCAGTATTCACTCTGATCACAGTACCAGGATTAGGAGTTTCAGTATTCACTCTGGTCAGAGTAATCAGTCTTAGGAGTTTCAGTATTCACTCTGATCACAGTACCAGGATTAGGAGTTTCAATATTCACTCTGATCGCAGTACCAGGATTAGGAGTTTCAGTATTCACTCTGATCACAGTATCTGGATTCGGAGTTTCAGTATTCACTCTGATCACAGTGTCAGGATTAGGAGTTTCAGTATTCACTCTGATCACAGTACCAGGATTAGGAGTTTCAGTATTCACTCTGATCACAGTATCTGGATTAGGAGTTTCAGTATTCACTCTGATCACAGTGTCAAGATTAGGAGTTTCAGTATTCACTCTGATCACAGTATCTGGATTAGGAGTTTCAGTATTCACTCTGATCACAGTACCAGGATTAGGAGTTTCAGTATTCACTCTGATCACAGTACCAGGATTAGGAGTTTAAGTATTCACTCTGATCACAGTACCAGGATTAGGAGTTTCAGTATTCACTCTGGACACAGTATCTGGATTAGGAGTTTCAGTATTCACTCTGATCACAGTACCAGGATTAGGAGTTTCAGTATTCACTCTGATCACAGTACCAGGATTAGGAGTTTCAGTGTTCACTCTGATCACAGTATCAGGATTAGGAGTTTCAGTATTCACTCTGATCTCAGTACCAGGATTAGGAGTTTCAGTATTCACTCTGATCACAGTGCCAGGATTAGGAGTTTCAGTATTCACTCTGATCACAGTATCTGGATTAGGAGTTTCAGTATTCACTCTGATCACAGTACCAGGATTAGGAGTTTCAGTATTCACTCTAATCACAGTACCAGGATTAGGAGTTTCAGTATTCACTCAGATCACGGTATCTGGATTAGGAGTTTCAGTATTCACTCTGATCACAGTATCTGGATTAGGAGTTTCAGTATTCACTCTGATCACAGTACCAGGATTAGGAGTTTCAGTATTCACTCTGATCACAGTACCAGGATTAGGAGTTTCAGTATTCACTCTGATCACAGTACCAGGATTAGGAGTTTCAGTATTCACTCTGGACACAGTATCTGGATTAGGAGTTTCAGTATTCACTCTGATCACTGTACCAGGATTAGGAGTTTCAGTATTTACTCTGGTCACAGTATGTGTATTAGGAGTTTCAGTATTCACTCTGATCACAATATCATGATTAGGAGTTTCAGTATTCACTCTGATCACAGTACCAGGATTAGGAGTTTCAGTATTCACTCTGGTCACAGTAATCAGGATTAGGAGTTTCAGTATTCACTCTGATCACAGTACCAGGATTAGGAGTTTCAGTATTCACTCTGATCGCAGTACCAGGATTAGGAGTTTCAGTATTCACTCTGATCACAGTATCTGGATTCGGAGTTTCAGTATTCACTCTGATCACAGTGTCAGGATTAGGAGTTTCAGTATTCACTCTGATCACAGTACCAGGATTAGGAGTTTCAGTATTCACTCTGATCACGGTATCTGGATTAGGAGTTTCAGTATTCACTCTGATCACAGTATCTGGATTAGGAGTTTCAGTATTCACTCTGATCACAGTACCAGGATTAGGAGTTTCAGTATTCACTCTGATCACAGTACCAGGATTAGGAGTTTCAGTATTCACTCTGATCACAGTACCAGGATTAGGAGTTTCAGTATTCACTCTGTACACAGTATCTGGATTAGGAGTTTCAGTATTCACTCTGATCACAGTACCAGGATTAGGAGTTTCAGTATTCACTCTGATCACAGTACCAGGATTAGGAGTTTCGGTATTCACTCTGATCACAGTACCAGGATTAGGAGTTTCAGTATTCACTCAGATCACGGTATCTGGATTAGGAGTTTCAGTATTCACTCTGATCACAGTATCTGGATTAGGAGTTTCAGTATTCACTCTGATCACAGTATAGGGATTAGGAGTTTCAGTATTCACTCTGATCACAGTACCAGGATTAGGAGTTTCAGTATTCACTCTGGACACAGTATCTGGATTAGGAATTTCAGTATTCACTCTGATCACAGTACCAGGATTAGGAGTTTCAGTATTCACTCTGGTCACAGTATGTGTATTAGGAGTTTCAGTATTCACTCTGATCACAATATCATGATTAGGAGTTTCAGTATTCACTCTGATCACAGTACCAGGATTAGGAGTTTCAGTATTCACTCTGATCGCAGTACCAGGATTAGGAGTTTCAGTATTCACTCTGATCACAGTATCTGGATTCGGAGTTTCAGTATTCACTCTGATCACAGTGTCAGGATTAGGAGTTTCAGTATTCACTCTGATCACAGTACCAGGATTAGGAGTTTCAGTATTCACTCTGATCACAGTATCTGGATTAGGAGTTTCAGTATTCACTCTGATCACAGTGTCAAGATTAGGAGTTTCAGTATTCACTCTGATAACAGTATCTGGATTAGGAGTTTCAGTATTCACTCTGATCACAGTACCAGGATTAGGAGTTTCAGTATTCACTCTGATCACAGTATCATGATTAGGAGTTTCAGTATTCACTCTGATCACAGTACCAGGATTAGGAGTTTCAGTATACACTCTGATCACAGTACCAGGATTAGTAGTTTCTGTATTCACTCTGATCACAGTACCAGGATTAGGAGTTTCAGTATTCACTCTGATCACAGTATCTGGATTAGGAGTTTCAGTATTCACTCTGATCACAGTGTCAAGATTAGGAGTTTCAGTATTCACTCTGATCACAGTATCTGGATTAGGAGTTTCAGTATTCACTCTGATCACAGTACCAGGATTAGGAGTTTCAGTATTCACTCAGATCACGGTATCTGGATTAGGAGTTTCAGTATTCACTCTGATCACAGTATCTGGATTAGGAGTTTCAGTATTCACTCTGATCACAGTACCAGGATTAGGAGTTTCAGTATTTACTCTGATCACAGTATCATGATTAGGAGTTTCAGTATTCACTCTGATCACAGTACCAGGATTAGGAGTTTCAGTATACACTCTGATCACAGTACCAGGATTAGTAGTTTCAGTATTCAATCTGATCACAGTGTCAGGATTAGGAGTTTCAGTATTCACTCTGGTCACAGTATGTGTATTAGGAGTTTCAGTATTCACTCTGATCACAATATCATGATTAGGAGTTTCAGTATTCACTCTGATCACAGTACCAGGATTAGGAGTTTCAGTATTCACTCTGGTCACAGTAATCAGGATTAGGAGTTTCAGTATTCACTCTGATCACAGTACCAGGATTAGGAGTTTCAGTATTCACTCTGATCACAGTATCTGGATTCGGAGTTTCAGTATTCACTCTGATCACAGTGTCAGGATTAGGGGTTTCAGTATTCACTCTGATCACAGTACCAGGATTAGGAGTTTCAGTATTCACTCTGATCACGGTATCTGGATTAGGAGTTTCAGTATTCACTCTGATCACAGTATCTGGATTAGGAGTTTCAGTATTCACTCTGATCACAGTACCAGGATTAGGAGTTTCAGTATTCACTCTGATCACAGTACCAGGATTAGGAGTTTCAGTATTCACTCTGATCACAGTACCAGGATTAGGAGTTTCAGCATTCACTCTGGACACAGTATCTGGATTAGGAGTTTCAGTATTCACTCTGATCACAGTACCAGGATTAGGAGTTTCAGTATTCACTCTGATCACAGTACCAGGATTAGGAGTTTCAGTATTCACTCTGATCACAGCATCATGATTAGGAGTTTCAGTATTCACTCTGATCACTGTACCAGGATTAGGAGTTTCAGTATTCACTCTGACCACAGTACCAGGATTAGGAGTTTCAGTATACACTCTGATCACAGTACCAGGATTAGGAGTTTCAGTATTCACTCTGATCACAGTGTCAGGATTAGGAGTTTCAGTATTCACTCTGGTCACAGTATGTGTATTAGGAGTTTCAGTATTCACTCTGATCACAATATCATGATTAGGAGTTTCAGTATTCACTCTGATCACGGTATCTGGATTAGGAGTTTCAGTATTCACTCTGATCACAGTATCTGGATTAGGAGTTTCAGTATTCACTCTGATCACAGTACCAGGATTAGGAGTTTCAGTGTTCACTCTGATCACAGTACCAGGATTAGGAGTTTCAGTATTCACTCTGATCACAGTACCAGGATTAGGAGTTTCAGTATTCACTCTGGACACAGTATCTGGATTAGGAGTTTCAGTATTCACTCTGATCACAGTACCAGGATTAGGAGTTTCAGTATTCACTCTGATCACAGAACCAGGATTAGGAGTTTCAGTATTCACTCTGATCACAGTACCAGGATTAGGAGTTTCAGGATTCACTCTGATCGCAGTACCAGGATTAGGAGTTTCAGTATTCACTCTGATCACAGTATCTGGATTCGGAGTTTCAGTATTCACTCTGATCACAGTGTCAGGATTAGGAGTTTCAGTATTCACTCTGATCACAGTACCAGGATTAGGAGTTTCAGTATTCACTCAGATCACGGTATCTGGATTAGGAGTTTCAGTATTCACTCTGATCACAGTATCTGGATTAGGAGTTTCAGTATTCACTCTGATCACAGTACCAGGATTAGGAGTTTCAGTATTCACTCTGATCACAGTACCAGGATTAGGAGTTTCAGTATTCACTCTGATCACAGTACCAGGATTAGGAGTTTCAGTATTCACTCTGGACACAGTATCTGGATTAGGAGTTTCAGTATTCACTCTGATCACAGTACCAGGATTAGGAGTTTCAGTATTCACTCTGATCACAGAACCAGGATTAGGAGTTTCAGTATTCACTCTGATCACAGTACCAGGATTAGGAGTTTCAGTATTCACTCTGACCACTGTCCCAGGATTAGGAGTTTCAGTATAAACTCTGATCACAGTACCAGGATTAGGAGTTTCAGTATTCACTCTGATCACAGTGTCAGGATTAGGAGTTTCAGTATTCACTCTGGTCACAGTATGTGTATTAGGAGTTTCAGTATTCACTCTGATCACAATATCATGATTAGGAGTTTCAGTATTCACTCTGATCACAGTACCAGGATTAGGAGTTTCAGTATTCACTCTGGTCACAGTAATCAGTCTTAGGAGTTTCAGTATTCACTCTGATCACAGTGTCAGGATTAGGAGTTTCAGTATTCACTCTGATCGCAGTACCAGGATTAGGAGTTTCAGTATTCACTCTGATCACAGTATCTGGATTCGGAGTTTCAGTATTCACTCTGATCACAGTGTCAGGATTAGGAGTTTCAGTATTCACTCTGATCACAGTACCAGGATTAGGAGTTTCAGTATTCACTCTGATCACAGTATCTGGATTAGGAGTTTCAGTATTCACTCTGATCACAGTGTCAAGATTAGGAGTTTCAGTATTCACTCTGATCACAGTATCTGGATTAGGAGTTTCAGTATTCACTCTGATCACAGTACCAGGATTAGGAGTTTCAGTATTCACTCTGATCACAGTACCAGGATTAGGAGTTTAAGTATTCACTCTGATCACAGTACCAGGATTAGGAGTTTCAGTATTCACTCTGGACACAGTATCTGGATTAGGAGTTTCAGTATTCACTCTGATCACAGTACCAGGATTAGGAGTTTCAGTATTCACTCTGATCACAGTACCAGGATTAGGAGTTTCAGTGTTCACTCTGATCACAGTATCAGGATTAGGAGTTTCAGTATTCACTCTGATCTCAGTACCAGGATTAGGAGTTTCAGTATTCACTCTGATCACAGTGCCAGGATTAGGAGTTTCAGTATTCACTCTGATCACAGTATCTGGATTAGGAGTTTCAGTATTCACTCTGATCACAGTACCAGGATTAGGAGTTTCAGTATTCACTCTAATCACAGTACCAGGATTAGGAGTTTCAGTATTCACTCAGATCACGGTATCTGGATTAGGAGTTTCAGTATTCACTCTGATCACAGTATCTGGATTAGGAGTTTCAGTATTCACTCTGATCACAGTACCAGGATTAGGAGTTTCAGTATTCACTCTGATCACAGTACCAGGATTAGGAGTTTCAGTATTCACTCTGATCACAGTACCAGGATTAGGAGTTTCAGTATTCACTCTGGACACAGTATCTGGATTAGGAGTTTCAGTATTCACTCTGATCACTGTACCAGGATTAGGAGTTTCAGTATTCACTCTGGTCACAGTATGTGTATTAGGAGTTTCAGTATTCACTCTGATCACAATATCATGATTAGGAGTTTCAGTATTCACTCTGATCACAGTACCAGGATTAGGAGTTTCAGTATTCACTCTGGTCACAGTAATCAGGATTAGGAGTTTCAGTATTCACTCTGATCACAGTACCAGGATTAGGAGTTTCAGTATTCACTCTGATCGCAGTACCAGGATTAGGAGTTTCAGTATTCACTCTGATCACAGTATCTGGATTCGGAGTTTCAGTATTCACTCTGATCACAGTGTCAGGATTAGGAGTTTCAGTATTCACTCTGATCACAGTACCAGGATTAGGAGTTTCAGTATTCACTCTGATCACGGTATCTGGATTAGGAGTTTCAGTATTCACTCTGATCACAGTATCTGGATTAGGAGTTTCAGTATTCACTCTGATCACAGTACCAGGATTAGGAGTTTCAGTATTCACTCTGATCACAGTACCAGGATTAGGAGTTTCAGTATTCACTCTGATCACAGTACCAGGATTAGGAGTTTCAGTATTCACTCTGGACACAGTATCTGGATTAGGAGTTTCAGTATTCACTCTGATCACAGTACCAGGATTAGGAGTTTCAGTATTCACTCTGATCACAGTACCAGGATTAGGAGTTTCAGTATTCACTCTGATCACAGTACCAGGATTAGGAGTTTCAGTATTCACTCAGATCACGGTATCTGGATTAGGAGTTTCAGTATTCACTCTGATCACAGTATCTGGATTAGGAGTTTCAGTATTCACTCTGATCACAGTATAGGGATTAGGAGTTTCAGTATTCACTCTGATCACAGTACCAGGATTAGGAGTTTCAGTATTCACTCTGGACACAGTATCTGGATTAGGAATTTCAGTATTCACTCTGATCACAGTACCAGGATTAGGAGTTTCAGTATTCACTCTGGTCACAGTATGTGTATTAGGAGTTTCAGTATTCACTCTGATCACAATATCATGATTAGGAGTTTCAGTATTCACTCTGATCACAGTACCAGGATTAGGAGTTTCAGTATTCACTCTGATCGCAGTACCAGGATTAGGAGTTTCAGTATTCACTCTGATCACAGTATCTGGATTCGGAGTTTCAGTATTCACTCTGATCACAGTGTCAGGATTAGGAGTTTCAGTATTCACTCTGATCACAGTACCAGGATTAGGAGTTTCAGTATTCACTCTGATCACAGTATCTGGATTAGGAGTTTCAGTATTCACTCTGATCACAGTGTCAAGATTAGGAGTTTCAGTATTCACTCTGATCACAGTATCTGGATTAGGAGTTTCAGTATTCACTCTGATCACAGTACCAGGATTAGGAGTTTCAGTATTCACTCTGATCACAGTATCATGATTAGGAGTTTCAGTATTCACTCTGATTGCAGTACCAGGATTAGGAGTTTCAGTATACACTCTGATCACAGTACCAGGATTAGTAGTTTCAGTATTCACTCTGATCACAGTACCAGGATTAGGAGTTTCAGTATTCACTCTGATCACAGTATCTGGATTAGGAGTTTCAGTATTCACTCTGATCACAGTGTCAAGATTAGGAGTTTCAGTATTCACTCTGATCACAGTATCTGGATTAGGAGTTTCAGTATTCACTCTGATCACAGTACCAGGATTAGGAGTTTCAGTATTCACTCAGATCACGGTATCTGGATTAGGAGTTTCAGTATTCACTCTGATCACAGTATCTGGATTAGGAGTTTCAGTATTCACTCTGATCACAGTACCAGGATTAGGAGTTTCAGTATTTACTCTGATCACAGTATCATGATTAGGAGTTTCAGTATTCACTCTGATCACAGTACCAGGATTAGGAGTTTCAGTATACACTCTGATCACAGTACCAGGATTAGTAGTTTCAGTATTCAATCTGATCACAGTGTCAGGATTAGGAGTTTCAGTATTCACTCTGGTCACAGTATGTGTATTAGGAGTTTCAGTATTCACTCTGATCACAATATCATGATTAGGAGTTTCAGTATTCACTCTGATCACAGTACCAGGATTAGGAGTTTCAGTATTCACTCTGGTCACAGTAATCAGGATTAGGAGTTTCAGTATTCACTCTGATCACAGTACCAGGATTAGGAGTTTCAGTATTCATTCTGATCACAGTATCTGGATTCGGAGTTTCAGTATTCACTCTGATCACAGTGTCAGGATTAGGGGTTTCAGTATTCACTCTGATCACAGTACCAGGATTAGGAGTTTCAGTATTCACTCTGATCACGGTATCTGGATTAGGAGTTTCAGTATTCACTTTGATCACAGTATCTGGATTAGGAGTTTCAGTATTCACTCTGATCACAGTACCAGGATTAGGAGTTTCAGTATTCACTCTGATCACAGTACCAGGATTAGGAGTTTCAGTATTCACTCTGATCACAGTACCAGGATTAGGAGTTTCAGCATTCACTCTGGACACAGTATCTGGATTAGGAGTTTCAGTATTCACTCTGATCACAGTACCAGGATTAGGAGTTTCAGTATTCACTCTGATCACAGTACCAGGATTAGGAGTTTCAGTATTCACTCTGATCACAGCATCATGATTAGGAGTTTCAGTATTCACTCTGATCACTGTACCAGGATTAGGAGTTTCAGTATTCACTCTGACCACAGTACCAGGATTAGGAGTTTCAGTATACACTCTGATCACAGTACCAGGATTAGGAGTTTCAGTATTCACTCTGATCACAGTGTCAGGATTAGGAGTTTCAGTATTCACTCTGGTCACAGTATGTGTATTAGGAGTTTCAGTATTCACTCTGATCACAATATCATGATTAGGAGTTTCAGTATTCACTCTGATCACAGTACCAGGATGAGGAGTTTCAGTATTCACTCTGGTCACAGTAATCAGGCTTAGGAGTTTCAGTATTCACTCTGATCACAGTACCAGGATTAGGAGTTTCAGTATTCACTCTGATCGCAGTACCAGGATTAGGAGTTTCAGTATTCACTCTGATCACAGTATCTGGATTCGGAGTTTCAGTATTCACTCTGATCACAGTGTCAGGATTAGGAGTTTCAGTATTCACTCTGATCACAGTGCCAGGATTAGGAGTTTCAGTATTCACTCTGGACACAGTATCTGGATTAGGAGTTTCAGTATTCACTCTGATCACAGTGTCAAGATTAGGAGTTTCAGTATTCACTCTGATCACAGTATCTGGATTAGGAGTTTCAGTATTCACTCTGATCACAGTACCAGGATTAGGAGTTTCAGTATTCACTCTGATCACAGTACCAGGATTAGGAGTTTCAGTATTCACTCTGATCACAGTACCAGGATTAGGAGTTTCAGTATTCACTCTGGACACAGTATCTGGATTAGGAGTTTCAGTATTCACTCTGATCACAGTACCAGGATTAGGAGTTTCAGTATTCACTCTGATCACAGTACCAGGATTAGGAGTTTCAGTATTCACTCTGATCACAGCATCATGATTAGGAGTTTCAGTATTCACTCTGATCACTGTACCAGGATTAGGAGTTTCAGTATTCACTCTGACCACAGTACCAGGATTAGGAGTTTCAGTATTCACTCTGATCACAGTGTCAGGATTAGGAGTTTCAGTATACACTCTGGTCACAGTATCTGGATTAGGAGTTTCAGTATTCACTCTGATCACAGTACGAGGATTAGGAGTTTCAGTATTCAGTCTGATCACAGTGCCAGGATTAGGAGTTTCAGTATTCACTCTGATCACAGTATCAGGGTTAGGAGTTTCAGTATTCACTCTGACCACAGTACCAGGATTAGGAGTTTCAGTATTCACTCTGATCACAGTACCAGGGTTAGGAGTTTCAGTATTCACTCTGGTCACAGTACCAGGATTAGGAGTTTCAGTATTCACTCTGGTCACAGTACCAGGATTAGGAGTTTCAGTATTCACTCTGTTCACAGTACCAGGATTAGGAGTTTCAGTATTCACTCTGATCACAGTACCAGGATTAGGAGTTTCAGTATTCACACTGATCACAGTATCAGGATTAGGAGTTTCAGTATTCACTCTGATCTCAGTACCAGGATTAGGAGTTTCAGTATTCACTCTGATCACAGTGCCAGGATTAGGAGTTTCAGTATTCACTCTGATCACAGTATCTGGATTAGGAGTTTCAGTATTCACTCTGATCACAGTACCAGGATTAGGAGTTTCAGTATTCACTCTAATCACAGTACCAGGATTAGGAGTTTCAGTATTTACTCTGATCACAGTATCATGATTAGGAGTTTCAGTATTCACTCTGATCACAGTACCAGGATTAGGAGTTTCAGTATACACTCTGATCACAGTACCAGGATTAGGAGTTTCAGTATTCACTCTGATCACAGTGTCAGGATTAGGAGTTTCAGTATTCACTCTGGTCACAGTATGTGTATTAGGAGTTTCAGTATTCACTCTGATCACAATATCATGATTAGGAGTTTCAGTATTCACTCTGATCACAGTACCAGGATTAGGAGTTTCAGTATTCACTCTGGTCACAGTAATCAGGATTAGGAGTTTCAGTATTCACTCTGATCACAGTACCAGGATTAGGAGTTTCAGTATTCACTCTGATCGCAGTACCAGGATTAGGAGTTTCAGTATTCACTCTGATCACAGTATCTGGATTCGGAGTTTCAGTATTCACTCTGATCACAGTGTCAGGATTAGGAGTTTCAGTATTCACTCTGATCACAGTACCAGGATTAGGAGTTTCAGTATTCACTCTGATCACGGTATCTGGATTAGGAGTTTCAGTATTCACTCTGATCACAGTATCTGGATTAGGAGTTTCAGTATTCACTCTGATCACAGTACCAGGATTAGGAGTTTCAGTATTCACTCTGATCACAGTACCAGGATTAGGAGTTTCAGTATTCACTCTGATCACAGTACCAGGATTAGGAGTTTCAGTATTCACTCTGGACACAGTATCTGGATTAGGAGTTTCAGTATTCACTCTGATCACAGTACCAGGATTAGGAGTTTCAGTATTCACTCTGATCACAGTACCAGGATTAGGAGTTTAAGTATTCACTCTGATCACAGCATCATGATTAGGAGTTTCAGTATTCACTCTGATCACTGTACCAGGATTAGGAGTTTCAGTATTCACTCTGACCACAGTACCAGGATTAGGAGTTTCAGTATACACTCTGATCACAGTACCAGGATTAGGAGTTTCAGTATTCACTCTGATCACAGTGTCAGGAATAGGAGTTTCAGTATTCACTCTGGTCACAGTATGTGTATTAGGAGTTTCAGTATTCACTCTGATCACAATATCATGATTAGGAGTTTCAGTATTCACTCTGATCACAGTACCAGGATTAGGAGTTTCAGTATTCACTCTGGTCTCAGTAATCAGGCTTAGGAGTTTCAGTATTCACTCTGATCACAGTACCAGGATTAGGAGTTTCAGTATTCACTCTGGTCACAGTATGTGTATTAGGAGTTTCAGTATTCACTCTGATCACAGTACCATGATTAGGAGTTTCAGTATTCACTCTGATCACAGTGCCAGGATTAGGAGTTTCAGTATTCACTCTGATCACAGTATCAGGGTTAGGAGTTTCAGTATTCACTCTGGTCACAGTAATCAGGCTTAGGAGTTTCAGTATTCACTCTGATCACAGTATCAGGATTAGGAGTTTCAGTATTCACTCTGATCTCAGTACCAGCATTACGAGTTTCAGTATTCACTCTGATCACAGTGCCAGGATTAGGAGTTTCAGTATTCACTCTGATCACAGTATCTGGATTAGGAGTTTCAGTATTCACTCTGATCACAGTACCAGGATTAGGAGTTTCAGTATTCACTCTAATCACAGTACCAGGATTAGGAGTTTCAGTATTTACTCTGATCACAGTATCATGATTAGGAGTTTCAGTATTCACTCTGATCACAGTACCAGGATTAGGAGTTTCAGTATACACTCTGATCACAGTACCAGGATTAGGAGTTTCAGTATTCACTCTGATCACAGTGTCAGGATTAGGAGTTTCAGTATTCACTCTGGTCACAGTATGTGTATTAGGAGTTTCAGTATTCACTCTGATCACAATATCATGATTAGGAGTTTCAGTATTCACTCTGATCACAGTACCAGGATTAGGAGTTTCAGTATTCACTCTGGTCACAGTAATCAGGATTAGGAGTTTCAGTATTCACTCTGATCACAGTACCAGGATTAGGAGTTTCAGTATTCACTCTGATCACAGTATCATGATTAGGAGTTTCAGTATTCACTCTGATCACAGTACCAGGATTAGGAGTTTCAGTATTCACTCTGATCACAGTGTCAGGATTAGGAGTTTCAGTATTCACTCTGGTCACAGTATGTGTATTAGGAGTTTCAGTATTCACTCTGATCACAATATCATGATTAGGAGTTTCAGTATTCACTCTGATCACAGTACCAGGATTAGGAGTTTCAGTATTCACTCTGGTC
This sequence comes from Chiloscyllium plagiosum, assembly GCF_037043375.1. Taxonomy (NCBI): domain Eukaryota; kingdom Metazoa; phylum Chordata; class Chondrichthyes; order Orectolobiformes; family Hemiscylliidae; genus Chiloscyllium; species Chiloscyllium plagiosum. Next base: position 48,116,567 of record NW_028270174.1, read on the forward strand.
ACAGTAATCAGGATTAGGAGTTTCAGTATTCACTCTGATCACAGTACCAGGATTAGGAGTTTCAGTATTTACTCTGATCACAGTATCATGATTAGGAGTTTCAGTATTCACTCTGATCACAGTACCAGGATTAGGAGTTTCAGTATACACTCTGATCACAGTACCAGGATTAGGAGTTTCAGTATTCACTCTGATCACAGTGTCAGGATTAGGAGTTTCAGTATTCACTCTGGTCACAGTATGTGTATTAGGAGTTTCAGTATTCACTCTGATCACAATATCATGATTAGGAGTTTCAGTATTCACTCTGATCACAGTACCAGGATTAGGAGTTTCAGTATTCACTCTGGTCACAGTAATCAGGATTAGGAGTTTCAGTATTCACTCTGATCACAGTACCAGGATTAGGAGTTTCAGTATTCACTCTGATCACAGTGTCAGGATTAGGAGTTTCAGTATTCACTCTGATCACAGTACCAGGATTAGGAGTTTCAGTATTCACTCTGATCACGGTATCTGGATTAGGAGTTTCAGTATTCACTCTGATCACAGTACCAGGATTAGGAGTTTCAGGATTCACTCTGATCGCAGTACCAGGATTAGGAGTTTCAGTATTCACTCTGATCACAGTATCTGGATTCGGAGTTTCAGTATTCACTCTGATCACAGTGTCAGGATTAGGAGTTTCAGTATTCACTCTGATCACAGTACCAGGATTAGGAGTTTCAGTATTCACTCAGATCACGGTATCTGGATTAGGAGTTTCAGTATTCACTCTGATCACAGTATCTGGATTAGGAGTTTCAGTATTCACTCTGATCACAGTACCAGGATTAGGAGTTTCAGTATTCACTCTGATCACGGTGTCAGGATTAGGAGTTTCAGTATTCACTCTGGCCACAGTACCAGGATTAGGAGTTTCAGTATTCACTCTGTTCACAGTACCAGGATTAGGAGTTTCAGTATTCACTCTGATCACAGTACCAGGATTAGGAGTTTCAGTATTCACTCTGATCACAGTATCAGGATTAGGAGTTTCAGTATTCACTCTGATCTCAGTACCAGGATTAGGAGTTTCAGTATTCACTCTGATCACAGTGCCAGGATTAGGAGTTTCAGTATTCACTCTGATCACAGTATCTGGATTAGGAGTTTCAGTATTCACTCTGATCACAGTACCAGGATTAGGAGTTTCAGTATTCACTCTAATCACAGTACCAGGATTAGGAGTTTCAGAATTTACTCTGATCACAGTATCATGATTAGGAGTTTCAGTATTCACTCTGATCACAGTACCAGGATTAGGAGTTTCAGTATACACTCTGATCACAGTACCAGGATTAGGAGTTTCAGTATTCACTCTGATCACAGTGTCAGGATTAGGAGTTTCAGTATTCACTCTGGTCACAGTATGTGTATTAGGAGTTTCAGTATTCACTCTGATCACAATATCATGATTAGGAGTTTCAGTATTCACTCTGATCACAGTACCAGGATTAGGAGTTTCAGTATTCACTCTGGTCACAGTAATCAGGATTAGGAGTTTCAGTATTCACTCTGATCACAGTACCAGGATTAGGAGTTTCAGTATTCACTCTGATCGCAGTACCAGGATTAGGAGTTTCAGTATTCACTCTGATCACAGTATCTGGATTCGGAGTTTCAGTATTCACTCTGATCACAGTGTCAGGATTAGGAGTTTCAGTATTCACTCTGATCACAGTACCAGGATTAGGAGTTTCAGTATTCACTCTGATCACGGTATCTGGATTAGGAGTTTCAGTATTCACTCTGATCACAGTATCTGGATTAGGAGTTTCAGTATTCACTCTGATCACAGTACCAGGATTAGGAGTTTCAGTATTCACTCTGATCACAGTACCAGGATTCGGAGTTTCAGTATTCACTCTGATCACAGTACCAGGATTAGGAGTTTCAGTATTCACTCTGGACACAGTATCTGGATTAGGAGTTTCAGTATTCACTCTGATCACAGTACCAGGATTAGGAGTTTCAGTATTCACTCTGATCACAGTACCAGGATTAGGAGTTTAAGTATTCACTCTGATCACAGCATCATGATTAGGAGTTTCAGTATTCACTCTGATCACTGTACCAGGATTAGGAGTTTCAGTATTCACTCTGACCACAGTACCAGGATTAGGAGTTTCAGTATACACTCTGATCACAGTACCAGGATTAGGAGTTTCAGTATTCACTCTGATCACAGTGTCAGGATTAGGAGTTTCAGTATTCACTCTGGTCACAGTATGTGTATTAGGAGTTTCAGTATTCACTCTGATCACAATATCATGATTAGGAGTTTCAGTATTCACTCTGATCACAGTACCAGGATTAGGAGTTTCAGTATTCACTCTGGTCACAGTAATCAGGCTTAGGAGTTTCAGTATTCACTCTGATCACAGTACCAGGATTAGGAGTTTCAGTATTCACTCTGGTCACAGTATGTGTATTAGGAGTTTCAGTATTCACTCTGATCACAGTACCATGATTAGGAGTTTCAGTATTCACTCTGATCACAGTGCCAGGATTAGGAGTTTCAGTATTCACTCTGATCACAGTATCAGGGTTAGGAGTTTCAGTATTCACTCTGGTCACAGTAATCAGGCTTAGGAGTTTCAGTATTCACTCTGATCACAGTATCAGGATTAGGAGTTTCAGTATTCACTCTGATCTCAGTACCAGCATTAGGAGTTTCAGTATTCACTCTGATCACAGTGCCAGGATTAGGAGTTTCAGTATACACTCTGATCACAGTACCAGGATTAGGAGTTTCAGTATTCACTCTAATCACAGTACCAGGATTAGGAGTTTCAGTATTTACTCTGATCACAGTATCATGATTAGGAGTTTCAGTATTCACTCTGATCACAGTACCAGGATTAGGAGTTTCAGTATACACTCTGATCACAGTACCAGGATTAGGAGTTTCAGTATTCACTCTGATCACAGTGTCAGGATTAGGAGTTTCAGTATTCACTCTGGTCACAGTATGTGTATTAGGAGTTTCAGTATTCACTCTGATCACAATATCATGATTAGGAGTTTCAGTATTCACTCTGATCACAGTACCAGGATTAGGAGTTTCAGTATTCACTCTGGTCACAGTAATCAGGATTAGGAGTTTCAGTATTCACTCTGATCACAGTACCAGGATTAGGAGTTTCAGTATTCACTCTGATCGCAGTACCAGGATTAGGAGTTTCAGTATTCACTCTGATCAAGGTATCTGGATTCGGAGTTTCAGTATTCACTCTGATCACAGTGTCAGGATTAGGAGTTTCAGTATTCACTCTGATCACAGTACCAGGATTAGGAGTTTCAGTATTCACTCTGATCACGGTATCTGGATTAGGAGTTTCAGTATTCACTCTGATCACAGTATCTGGATTAGGAGTTTCAGTATTCACTCTGATCACAGTACCAGGATTAGGAGTTTCAGTATTCACTCTGATCACAGTACCAGGATTAGGAGTTTCAGTATTCACTCTGATCACAGTACCAGGATTAGGAGTTTCAGTATTCACTCTGGACACAGTATCTGGATTAGGAGTTTCAGTATTCACTCTGATCACAGTACCAGGATTAGGAGTTTCAGTATTCACTCTGATCACAGTACCAGGATTAGGAGTTTAAGTATTCACTCTGATCACAGCATCATGATTAGGAGTTTCAGTATTCACTCTGATCACTGTACCAGGATTAGGAGTTTCAGTATTCACTCTGACCACAGTACCAGGATTAGGAGTTTCAGTATACACTCTGATCACAGTACCAGGATTAGGAGTTTCAGTATTCACTCTGATCACAGTGTCAGGATTAGGAGTTTCAGTATTCACTCTGGTCACAGTATGTGTATTAGGAGTTTCAGTATTCACTCTGATCACAATATCATGATTAGGAGTTTCAGTATTCACTCTGATCACAGTACCAGGATTAGGAGTTTCAGTATTCACTCTGGTCACAGTAATCAGGCTTAGGAGTTTCAGTATTCACTCTGATCACAGTACCAGGATTAGGAGTTTCAGTATTCACTCTGATCGCAGTACCAGGATTAGGAGTTTCAGTATTCACTCTGATCACAGTATCTGGATTCGGAGTTTCAGTATTCACTCTGATCACAGTGTCAGGATTAGGAGATTCATTATTCACTCTGATCACAGTACCAGGATTAGGAGTTTCAGTATTCACTCTGATCACAGTATCTGGATTAGGAGTTTCAGTATTCACTCTGATCACAGTGTCAAGATTAGGAGTTTCAGTATTCACTCTGATCACAGTATCTGGATTAGGAGTTTCAGTATTCACTCTGATCACAGTACCAGGATTAGGAGTTTCAGTATTCACTCTGATCACAGTACCAGGATTAGGAGTTTCAGTATTCACTCTGATCACAGTACCAGGATTAGGAGTTTCAGTATTCACTCTGGACACAGTATCTGGATTAGGAGTTTCAGTATTCACTCTGATCACAGTACCAGGATTAGGAGTTTCAGTATTCACTCTGATCACAGTACCAGGATTAGGAGTTTCAGTATTCACTCTGATCACAGCATCATGATTAGGAGTTTCAGTATTCACTCTGATCACTGTACCAGGATTAGGAGTTTCAGTATTCACTCTGACCACAGTACCAGGATTAGGAGTTTCAGTATACACTCTGATCACAGTACCAGGATTAGGAGTTTCAGTATTCACTCTGATCACAGTGTCAGGATTAGGAGTTTCAGTATTCACTCTGGTCACAGTATGTGTATTAGGAGTTTCAGTATTCACTCTGATCACAATATCATGATTAGGAGTTTCAGTATTCACTCTGATCACAGTACCAGGATTAGGAGTTTCAGTATTCACTCTGGTCACAGTAATCAGGCTTAGGAGTTTCAGTATTCACTCTGATCACAGTACCAGGATTAGGAGTTTCAGTATTCACTCTGGTCACAGTATGTGTATTAGGAGTTTCAGTATTCACTCTGATCACAGTACCATGATTAGGAGTTTCAGTATTCACTCTGATCACAGTGCCAGGATTAGGAGTTTCAGTATTCACTCTGATCACAGTATCAGGGTTAGGAGTTTCAGTATTCACTCTGGTCACAGTAATCAGGCTTAGGAGTTTCAGTATTCACTCTGATCACAGTATCAGGATTAGGAGTTTCAGTATTCACTCTGATCTCAGTACCAGCATTAGGAGTTTCAGTATTCACTCTGATCACAGTGCCAGGATTAGGAGTTTCAGTATTCACTCTGATCACAGTATCTGGATTAGGAGTTTCAGTATTCACTCTGATCACAGTACCAGGATTAGGAGTTTCAGTATTCACTCTAATCACAGTACCAGGATTAGGAGTTTCAGTATTTACTCTGATCACAGTATCATGATTAGGAGTTTCAGTATTCACTCTGATCACAGTACCAGGATTAGGAGTTTCAGTATACACTCTGATCACAGTACCAGGATTAGGAGTTTCAGTATTCACTCTGATCACAGTGTCAGGATTAGGAGTTTCAGTATTCACTCTGGTCACAGTATGTGTATTAGGAGTTTCAGTATTCACTCTGATCACAATATCATGATTAGGAGTTTCAGTATTCACTCTGATCACAGTACCAGGATTAGGAGTTTCAGTATTCACTCTGGTCACAGTAATCAGGATTAGGAGTTTCAGTATTCACTCTGATCACAGTACCAGGATTAGGAGTTTCAGTATTCACTCTGATCGCAGTACCAGGATTAGGAGTTTCAGTATTCACTCTGATCAAGGTATCTGGATTCGGAGTTTCATTATTCACTCTGATCACAGTGTCAGGATTAGGAGTTTCAGTATTCACTCTGATCACAGTACCAGGATTAGGAGTTTCAGTATTCACTCTGATCACGGTATCTGGATTAGGAGTTTCAGTATTCACTCTGATCACAGTGTCAGGATTAGGAGTTTCAGTATTCACTCTGATCACAGTACCAGGATTAGGAGTTTCAGTATTCACTCTGATCACAGTACCAGGATTAGGAGTTTCAGTATTCACTCTGATCACAGTACCAGGATTAGGAGTTTCAGTATTCACTCTGGACACAGTATCTGGATTAGGAGTTTCAGTATTCACTCTGATCACAGTACCAGGATTAGGAGTTTCAGTATTCACTCTGATCACAGTACCAGGATTAGGAGTTTAAGTATTCACTCTGATCACAGCATCATGATTAGGAGTTTCAGTATTCACTCTGATCACTGTACCAGGATTAGGAGTTTCAGTATTCACTCTGACCACAGTACCAGGATTAGGAGTTTCAGTATACACTCTGATCACAGTACCAGGATTAGGAGTTTCAGTATTCACTCTGATCACAGTGTCAGGATTAGGAGTTTCAGTATTCACTCTGGTCACAGTATGTGTATTAGGAGTTTCAGTATTCACTCTGATCACAATATCATGATTAGGAGTTTCAGTATTCACTCTGATCACAGTACCAGGATTAGGAGTTTCAGTATTCACTCTGGTCACAGTAATCAGGCTTAGGAGTTTCAGTATTCACTCTGATCACAGTACCAGGATTAGGAGTTTCAGTATTCACTCTGATCGCAGTACCAGGATTAGGAGTTTCAGTATTCACTCTGATCACAGTATCTGGATTCGGAGTTTCAGTATTCACTCTGATCACAGTGTCAGGATTAGGAGTTTCATTATTCACTCTGATCACAGTACCAGGATTAGGAGTTTCAGTATTCACTCTGATCACAGTATCTGGATTAGGAGTTTCAGTATTCACTCTGATCACAGTGTCAAGATTAGGAGTTTCAGTATTCACTCTGATCACAGTATCTGGATTAGGAGTTTCAGTATTCACTCTGATCACAGTACCAGGATTAGGAGTTTCAGTATTCACTCTGATCACAGTACCAGGATTAGGAGTTTCAGTATTCACTCTGATCACAGTACCAGGATTAGGAGTTTCAGTATTCACTCTGGACACAGTATCTGGATTAGGAGTTTCAGTATTCACTCTGATCACAGTACCAGGATTAGGAGTTTCAGTATTCACTCTGATCACAGTACCAGGATTAGGAGTTTCAGTATTCACTCTGATCACAGCATCATGATTAGGAGTTTCAGTATTCACTCTGATCACTGTACCAGGATTAGGAGTTTCAGTATTCACTCTGACCACAGTACCAGGATTAGGAGTTTCAGTATTCACTCTGATCACAGTGTCAGGATTAGGAGTTTCAGAATACACTCTGGTCACAGTATCTGGATTAGGAGTTTCAGTATTCACTCTGATCACAGTACCAGGATTAGGAGTTTCAGTATTCACTCTGATCACAGTACCAGGATTAGGAGTTTCAGTATTCACTCTGATCACAGTATCAGGGTTAGGAGTTTCAGTATTCACTCTGATCACAGTACCAGGATTAGTAGTTTCAGTATTCACTCTGATCACAGTACCAGGGTTAGGAGTTTCAGTATTCACTCTGGTCACAGTACCAGGATTAGGAGTTTCAGTATTCACTCTGGTCACAGTACCAGGATTAGGAGTTTCAGTATTCTCTCTGTTCACAGTACCAGGATTAGGAGTTTCAGTATTCACTCTGATCACAGTACCAGGATTAGGAGTTTCAGTATTCACTCTGATCACAGTATCAGGATTAGGAGTTTCAGTATTCACTCTGATCTCAGTACCAGGATTAGGAGTTTCAGTATTCACTCTGATCACAGTGCCAGGATTAGGAGTTTCAGTATTCACTCTGATCACAGTATCTGGATTAGGAGTTTCAGTATTCACTCTGATCACAGTACCAGGATTAGGAGTTTCAGTATTCACTCTAATCACAGGACCAGGATGAGGAGTTTCAGTATTTACTCTGATCACAGTATCATGATTAGGAGTTTCAGTATTCACTCTGATCACAGTACCAGGATTAGGAGTTTCAGTATACACTCTGATCACAGTACCAGGATTAGGAGTTTCAGTATTCACTCTGATCACAGTGTCAGGATTAGGAGTTTCAGTATTCACTCTGGTCACAGTATGTGTATGAGGAGTTTCAGTATTCACTCTGATCACAATATCATGATTAGGAGTTTCAGTATTCACTCTGATCACAGTACCAGGATTAGGAGTTTCAGTATTCACTCTGGTCACAGTAATCAGGATTAGGAGTTTCAGTATTCACTCTGATCACAGTACCAGGATTAGGAGTTTCAGTATTCACTCTGATCGCAGTACCAGGATTAGGAGTTTCAGTATTCACTCTGATCACAGTATCTGGATTCGGAGTTTCAGTATTCACTCTGATCACAGTGTCAGGATTAGGAGTTTCAGTATTCACTCTGATCACAGTACCAGGATTAGGAGTTTCAGTATTCACTCTGATCACGGTATCTGGATTAGGAGTTTCAGTATTCACTCTGATCACAGTATCTGGATTTGGAGTTTCAGTATTCACTCTGATCACAGTACCAGGATTAGGAGTTTCAGTATTCACTCTGATCACAGTACCAGGATTAGGAGTTTCAGTATTCACTCTGATCACAGTACCAGGATTAGGAGTTTCAGTATTCACTCTGGACACAGTATCTGGATTAGGAGTTTCAGTATTCACTCTGATCACAGTACCAGGATGAGGAGTTTCAGTATTCACTCTGATCACAGTACCAGGATTAGGAGTTTCAGTATTCACTCTGATCACAGCATCATGATTAGGAGTTTCAGTATTCACTCTGATCACTGTACCAGGATTAGGAGTTTCAGTATTCACTCTGACCACAGTACCAGGATTAGGAGTTTCAGTATACACTCTGATCACAGTACCAGGATTAGGAGTTTCAGTATTCACTCTGATCACAGTGTCAGGATTAGGAGTTTCAGTATTCACTCTGGTCACAGTATGTGTATTAGGAGTTTCAGTATTCACTCTGATCACAATATCATGATTAGGAGTTTCAGTATTCACTCTGATCACAGTACCAGGATTAGGAGTTTCAGTATTCACTCTGGTCACAGTAATCAGGCTTAGGAGTTTCAGTATTCACTCTGATCACAGTACCAGGATTAGGAGTTTCAGTATTCACTCTGGTCACAGTATGTGTATTAGGAGTTTCAGTATTCACTCTGATCACAGTACCAGGATTAGGAGTTTCAGTATTCACTCTGATCACAGTGCCAGGATTAGGAGTTTCAGTGTTCACTCTGATCACAGTATCAGGGTTAGGAGTTTCAGTATTCACTCTGGTCACAGTAATCAGGCTTAGGAGTTTCAGTATTCACTCTGATCACAGTATCAGGATTAGGAGTTTCAGTATTCACTCTGATCTCAGTACCAGCATTAGGAGTTTCAGTATTCACTCTGATCACAGTGCCAGGATTAGGAGTTTCAGTATTCACTCTGATCACAGTATCTGGATTAGGAGTTTCAGTATTCACTCTGATCACAGTACCAGGATTAGGAGTTTCAGTATTCACTCTAATCACAGTACCAGGATTAGGAGTTTCAGTATTTACTCTGATCACAGTATCATGATTAGGAGTTTCAGTATTCACTCTGATCACAGTACCAGGATTAGGAGTTTCAGTATACACTCTGATCACAGTACCAGGATTAGGAGTTTCAGTATTCACTCTGATCACAGTGTCAGGATTAGGAGTTTCAGTATTCACTCTGGTCACAGTATGTGTATTAGGAGTTTCAGTATTCACTCTGATCACAATATCATGATTAGGAGTTTCAGTATTCACTCTGATCACAGTACCAGGATTAGGAGTTTCAGTATTCACTCTGGTCACAGTAATCAGGATTAGGAGTTTCAGTATTCACTCTGATCACAGTACCAGGATTAGGAGTTTCAGTATTCACTCTGATCGCAGTACCAGGATTAGGAGTTTCAGTATTCACTCTGATAACAGTATCTGGATTCGGAGTTTCAGTATTCACTCTGATCACAGTGTCAGGATTAGGAGTTTCAGTATTCACTCTGATCACAGTACCAGGATTAGGAGTTTCAGTATTCACTCTGATCACGGTATCTGGATTAGGAGTTTCAGTATTCACTCTGATCACAGTATCTGGATTAGGAGTTTCAGTATTCACTCTGATCACAGTACCAGGATTAGGAGTTTCAGTATTCACTCTGATCACAGTACCAGGATTAGGAGTTTCAGTATTCACTCTGATCACAGTACCAGGATTAGGAGTTTCAGTATTCACTCTGGACACAGTATCTGGATTAGGAGTTTCAGTATTCACTCTGATCACAATACCAGGATTAGGAGTTTCAGTATTCACTCTGATCACAGTACCAGGATTAGGAGTTTAAGTATTCACTCTGATCACAGCATCATGATTAGGAGTTTCAGTATTCACTCTGATCACTGTACCAGGATTAGGAGTTTCAGTATTCACTCTGACCACAGTACCAGGATTAGGAGTTTCAGTATACACTCTGATCACAGTACCAGGATTAGGAGTTTCAGTATTCACTCTGATCACAGTGTCAGGATTAGGAGTTTCAGTATTCACTCTGGTCACAGTATGTGTATTAGGAGTTTCAGTATTCACTCTGATCACAATATCATGATTAGGAGTTTCAGTATTCACTCTGATCACAGTGTCAGGATTAGGAGTTTCAGTATTCACTCTGATCACAGTACCAGGATTAGGAGTTTCAGTATTCACTCTGATCACGGTATCTGGATTAGGAGTTTCAGTATTCACTCTGATCACAGTATCTGGATTTGGAGTTTCAGTATTCACTCTGATCACAGTACCAGGATTAGGAGTTTCAGTATTCACTCTGATCACAGTACCAGGATTAGGAGTTTCATTATTCACTCTGATCACAGTACCAGGATTAGGAGTTTCAGTATTCACTCTGGACACAGTATCTGGCTTAGGAGTTTCAGTATTCACTCTGATCACAGTACCAGGATTAGGAGTTTCAGTATTCACTCTGATCACAGTACCAGGATTAGGAGTTTAAGTATTCACTCTGATCACAGCATCATGATTAGGAGTTTCAGTATTCACTCTGATCACTGTACCAGGATTAGGAGTTTCAGTATTCACTCTGACCACAGTACCAGGATTAGGAGTTTCAGTATACACTCTGATCACAGTACCAGGATTAGGAGTTTCAGTATTCACTCTGATCACAGTGTCAGGATTAGGAGTTTCAGTATTCACTCTGGTCACAGTATGTGTATTAGGAGTTTCAGTATTCACTCTGATCACAATATCATGATTAGGAGTTTCAGTATTCACTCTGATCACAGTACCAGGATTAGGAGTTTCAGTATTCACTCTGGTCACAGTAATCAGGCTTAGGAGTTTCAGTATTCACTCTGATCACAGTACCAGGATTAGGAGTTTCAGTATTCACTCTGATCGCAGTACCAGGATTAGGAGTTTCAATATTCACTCTGATCACAGTATCTGGATTCGGAGTTTCAGTATTCACTCTGATCACAGTGTCAGGATTAGGAGTTTCATTATTCACTCTGATCACAGTACCAGGATTAGGAGTTTCAGTATTCACTCTGATCACAGTATCTGGATTAGGAGTTTCAGTATTCACTCTGATCACAGTGTCAAGATTAGGAGTTTCAGTATTCACTCTGATCACAGTATCTGGATTAGGAGTTTCAGTATTCACTCTGATCACAGTACCAGGATTAGGAGTTTCAGTATTCACTCTGATCACAGTACCAGGATTAGGAGTTTCAGTATTCACTCTGATCACAGTACCAGGATTAGGAGTTTCAGTATTCACTCTGGACACAGTATCTGGATTAGGAGTTTCAGTATTCACTCTGATCACAGTACCAGGATTAGGAGTTTCAGTATTCACTCTGATCACAGTACCAGGATTAGGAGTTTCAGTATTCACTCTGATCACAGCATCATGATTAGGAGTTTCAGTATTCACTCTGATCACTGTACCAGGATTAGGAGTTTCAGTATCCACTCTCACCACAGTACCAGGATTAGGAGTTTCAGTATTCACTCTGATCACAGTGTCAGGATTAGGAGTTTCAGTATACACTCTGGTCACAGTATCTGGATTAGGAGTTTCAGTATTCACTCTGATCACAGTACCAGGATTAGGAGTTTCAGTATTCACTCTGATCACAGTACCAGGATTAGGAGTTTCAGTATTCACTCTGATCACAGTATCAGGGTTAGGAGTTTCAGTATTCACTCTGATCACAGTACCAGGATTAGGAGTTTCAGTATTCACTCTGATCACAGTACCAGGGTTAGGAGTTTCAGTATTCACTCTGGTCACAGTACCAGGATTAGGAGTTTCAGTATTCACTCTGGTCACAGTACCAGGATTAGGAGTTTCAGTATTCTCTCTGTTCACAGTACCAGGATTAGGAGTTTCAGTATTCACTCTGATCACAGTACCAGGATTAGGAGTTTCAGTATTCACTCTGATCACAGTACCAGGATTAGGAATTTCAGTATTCACTCTGATCACAGTATCAGGATTAGGTTTTCAGTATTCACTCTGGTCACAGTATCTGGATTAGGAGTTTCAGTATTCACTCTGATCACAGTATCATGATTAGGAGTTTCAGTATTCTCTCTGATCACAGTACCAGGATTAGGAGTTTCAGTATTCACTCTAATCACAGTACCAGGATGAGGAGTTTCAGTATTTACTCTGATCACAGTATCATGATTAGGAGTTTCAGTATTCACTCTGATCACAGTACCAGGATTAGGAGTTTCAGTATACACTCTGATCACAGTACCAGGATTAGGAGTTTCAGTATTCACTCTGATCACAGTGTCAGGATTAGGAGTTTCAGTATTCACTCTGGTCACAGTATGTGTATTAGGAGTTTCAGTATTCACTCTGATCACAATATCATGATTAGGAGTTTCAGTATTCACTCTGATCACAGTACCAGGATTAGGAGTTTCAGTATTCACTCTGGTCACAGTAATCAGGATTAGGAGTTTCAGTATTCACTCTGATCACAGTACCAGGATTAGGAGTTTCAGTATTCACTCTGATCGCAGTACCAGGATTAGGAGTTTCAGTATTCACTCTGATCACAGTATCTGGATTCGGAGTTTCAGTATTCACTCTGATCACAGTGTCAGGATTAGGAGTTTCAGTATTCACTCTGATCACAGTACCAGGATTAGGAGTTTCAGTATTCACTCTGATCACGGTATCTGGATTAGGAGTTTCAGTATTCACTCTGATCACAGTATCTGGATTTGGAGTTTCAGTATTCACTCTGATCACAGTACCAGGATTAGGAGTTTCAGTATTCACTCTGATCACAGTACCAGGATTAGGAGTTTCAGTATTCACTCTGATCACAGTACCAGGATTAGGAGTTTCAGTATTCACTCTGGACACAGTATCTGGATTAGGAGTTTCAGTATTCACTCTGATCACAGTACCAGGATTAGGAGTTTCAGTATTCACTCTGATCACAGTACCAGGATTAGGAGTTTCAGTATTCACTCTGATCACAGCATCATGATTAGGAGTTTCAGTATTCACTCTGATCACTGTACCAGGATTAGGAGTTTCAGTATTCACTCTGACCACAGTACCAGGATTAGGAGTTTCAGTATACACTCTGATCACAGTACCAGGATTAGGAGTTTCAGTAATCACTCTGATCACAGTGTCAGGATTAGGAGTTTCAGTATTCACTCTGGTCACAGTATGTGTATTAGGAGTTTCAGTATTCACTCTGATCACAATATCATGATTAGGAGTTTCAGTATTCACTCTGATCACAGTACCAGGATTAGGAGTTTCAGTATTCACTCTGGTCACAGTAATCAGGCTTAGGAGTTTCAGTATTCACTCTGATCACAGTACCAGGATTAGGAGTTTCAGTATTCACTCTGATCGCAGTACCAGGATTAGGAGTTTCAGTATTCACTCTGATCACAGTATCTGGATTCGGAGTTTCAGTGTTCACTCTGATCACAGTGTCAGGATTAGGAGTTTCAGTATTCACTCTGATCACAGTACCAGGATTAGGAGTTTCAGTATTCACTCTGATCACAGTATCTGGATTAGGAGTTTCAGTATTCACTCTGATCACAGTGTCAAGATTAGGAGTTTCAGTATTCACTCTGATCACAGTATCTGGATTAGGAGTTTCAGTATTCACTCTGATCACAGTACCAGGATTAGGAGTTTCAGTATTCACTCTGATCACAGTACCAGGATTAGGAGTTTCAGTATTCACTCTGATCACAGTACCAGGATTAGGAGTTTCAGTATTCACTCTGGACACAGTATCTGGATTAGGAGTTTCAGTACTCACTCTGATCACAGTACCAGGATTAGGAGTTTCAGTATTCACTCTGATCACAGTACCAGGATTAGGAGTTTCAGTATTCACTCTGATCACAGCATCATGATTAGGAGTTTCAGTATTCACTCTGATCACTGTACCAGGATTAGGAGTTTCAGTATTCACTCTGACCACAGTACCAGGATTAGGAGTTTCAGTATTCACTCTGATCACAGTGTCAGAATTAGGAGTTTCAGTATACACTCTGGTCACAGTATCTGGATTAGGAGTTTCAGTATTCACTCTGCTCACAGAATTCGGATTAGGAGTTTCAGTATTCACTCTGATCACAGTACCAGGGTTAGAAGTTTCAGTATTCACTCTGATCACAGTGTCAGCGTTGAAAAGTTTCAGAATTCAATCTGCTCACAGTACCAGGATTAGGAGTTTCAGTATTCACTCTGATCACAGTACCAGGATTAGGAGTTTCAGTATTCACTCTGGTCACAGTATCTGGATTAGGAGTTTCAGTATTCACTCTGATCACAGTACCAGGGTTAGGAGTTTCAGTATTCACTCTGATCACAGTACCAGGATTAGGAGTTTCAGTATTCACTCTGGTCACAGTACCAGGATTAGGAGTTTCAGTATTCACTCTGATCACAGTACCAGGATTAGGAGTTTCAGTATTCACTCTGGTCACAGTACCAGGATTAGGAGTTTCAGTATTCACTCTGATCACAGTACCAGGATTAGGAGTTTCAGTATTCACTCTGATCACAGTATCAGGATTAGGAGTTTCAGTATTCACTCTGATCACAGTACCAGGATTAGGAGTTTCAGTATTCACTCTGATCGCAGTATCAGGATTTGGAGTTTCAGTATTCACTCTGATCACAGTACCAGGATTAGGAGTTTCAGTATTCACTCTGATCACAGTGCCAGGATTAGGAGTTTCAGTATTCACTCTGATCACAGTATCAGGGTTAGGATTTTCAGTATTCACTCTGATCACAGTACCAGGATTAGGAGTTTCAGTATTCACTCTGATCACAGTACCAGGGTTAGGAGTTTCAGTATTCACTCTGGTCACAGTACCAGGATTAGGAGTTTCAGTATTCACTCTGATCACTGTACCAGGATTAGGAGTTTCAGTATTCACTCTGGTCACAGTACCAGGATTAGGAGTTTCAGTATTCACTCTGATCACAGTACCAGGATAAGGAATTTCAGTATTCACTCTGATCACAGTGTCAGGATTAGGAGTTTCAGTATTCACTCTGGTCACAGTATGTGTATTAGGAGTTTCAGTATTCACTCTGATCACAATATCATGATTAGGAGTTTCAGTATTCACTCTGATCACAGTACCAGGATTAGGAGTTTCAGTATTCACTCTGGTCACAGTAAACAGGATTAGGAGTTTCAGTATTCACTCTGATCACAGTACCAGGATTAGGAGTTTCAGTATTCACTCTGATCGCAGTACCAGGATTAGGAGTTTCAGTATTCACTCTGATCACAGTATCTGGATTCGGAGTTTCAGTATTCACTCTGATCACAGTGTCAGGATTAGGAGTTTCAGTATTCACTCTGATCACAGTACCAGGATTAGGAGTTTCAGTATTCACTCTGATCACAGTATCTGGATTTGAGTTTCAGTATTCACTCTGATCACAGTGTCAAGATTAGGAGTTTCAGTATTCACTCTGATCACAGTATCTGGATTAAAAGTTTCAGTATTCACTCTGATCACAGTACCAGGATTAGGAGTTTCAGTATTCACTCTGATCACAGTACCAGGATTAGGAGTTTCAGTATTCACTCTGATCACAGTACTAGGATTAGGAGTTTCAGTATTCACTCTGGACACAGTATCTGGATTAGGAGTTTCAGTATTCACTCTGATCACAGTACCAGGATTAGGAGTTTCAGTATTCACTCTGATCACAGTACCAGGATTAGGAGTTTCAGTATTCACTCTGATCACAGCATCATGATTAGGAGTTTCAGTATTCACTCTGATCACTGTACCAGGATTAGGAGTTTCAGTATTCACTCTGACCACAGTACCAGGATTAGGAGTTTCAGTATACACTCTGATCACAGTACCAGGATTAGGAGTTTCAGTATTCACTCTGGACACAGTATCTGGATTAGGAGTTTCAGTATTCACTCTGATCACAGTACCAGGATTAGGAGTTTCAGTATTCACTCTGATCACAGTACCAGGATTAGGAGTTTCAGTATTCACTCTGATCACAGCATCATGATTAGGAGTTTCAGTATTCACTCTGATCACTGTACCAGGATTAGGAGTTTCAGTATTCACTCTGACCACAGTACCAGGATTAGGAGTTTCAGTATACACTCTGATCACAGTGTCAGGATTAGGAGTTTCAGTATTCACTCTGGTCACAGTATGTGTATTAGGAGTTTCAGTATTCACTCTGATCACAATATCATGATTAGGAGTTTCAGTATTCACTCTGATCACAGTACCAGGATTAGGAGTTTCAGTATTCACTCTGGTCACAGTAATCAGGCTTAGGAGTTTCAGTATTCACTCTGATCACAGTACCAGGATTAGGAGTTTCAGTATTCACTCTGATCGCAGTACCAGGATTAGGAGTTTCAGTATTCACTCTGATCACAGTATCTGGATTCGGAGTTTCAGTATTCACTCTGATCACAGTGTCAGGATTAGGAGTTTCAGTATTCACTCTGATCACTGTACCAGGATTAGGAGTTTCAGTATTCACTCTGATCACAGTATCTGGATTAGGAGTTTCAGTATTCACTCTGATCACAGTGTCAAGATTAGGAGTTTCAGTATTCACTCTGATCACAGTATCTGGATTAGGAGTTTCAGTATTCACTCTGATCACAGTACCAGGATTAGGAGTTTCAGTATTCACTCTGATCACAGTACCAGGATTAGGAGTTTAAGTATTCACTCTGATCACAGTACCAGGATTAGGAGTTTCAGTATTCACTCTGGACACAGTATCTGGATTAGGAGTTTCAGTATTCACTCTGATCACAGTACCAGGATTAGGAGTTTCAGTATTCACTCTGATCACAGTACCAGGATTAGGAGTTTCAGTGTTCACTCTGATCACAGTATCAGGATTAGGAGTTTCAGTATTCACTCTGATCTCAGTACCAGGATTAGGAGTTTCAGTATTCACTCTGATCACAGTGCCAGGATTAGGAGTTTCAGTATTCACTCTGATCACAGTATCTGGATTAGGAGTTTCAGTATTCACTCTGATCACAGTACCAGGATTAGGAGTTTCAGTATTCACTCTAATCACAGTACCAGGATTAGGAGTTTCAGTATTTACTCTGATCACAGTATCATGATTAGGAGTTTCAGTATTCACTCTGATCACAGTACCAGGATTAGGAGTTTCAGTATACACTCTGATCACAGTGTCAGGATTAGGAGTTTCAGTATTCACTCTGGTCACAGTATGTGTATTAGGAGTTTCAGTATTCACTCTGATCACAATATCATGATTAGGAGTTTCAGTATTCACTCTGATCACAGTACCAGGATTAGGAGTTTCAGTATTCACTCTGGTCACAGTAATCAGGATTAGGAGTTTCAGTATTCACTCTGATCACAGTATCTGGATTCGGAGTTTCAGTATTCACTCTGATCACAGTGTCAGGATTAGGGGTTTCAGTATTCACTCTGATCACAGTACCAGGATTAGGAGTTTCAGTATTCACTCTGATCACGGTATCTGGATTAGGAGTTTCAGTATTCACTCTGATCACAGTATCTGGATTAGGAGTTTCAGTATTCACTCTGATCACAGTACCAGGATTAGGAGTTTCAGTATTCACTCTGATCACAGTACCAGGATTAGGAGTTTCAGTATTCACTCTGATCACAGTACCAGGATTAGGAGTTTCAGTATTCACTCTGGACACAGTATCTGGATTAGGAGTTTCAGTATTCACTCTGATCACAGTACCAGGATTAGGAGTTTCAGTATTCACTCTGATCACAGTACCAGGATTAGGAGTTTCAGTATTCACTCTGATCACAGCATCATGATTAGGAGTTTCAGTATTCACTCTGATCACTGTACCAGGATTAGGAGTTTCAGTATTCACTCTGACCACAGTACCAGGATTAGGAGTTTCAGTATACACTCTGATCACAGTACCAGGATTAGGAGTTTCAGTATTCACTCTGATCACAGTGTCAGGATTAGGAGTTTCAGTATTCACTCTGGTCACAGTATGTGTATTAGGAGTTTCAGTATTCACTCTGATCACAATATCATGATTAGGAGTTTCAGTATTCACTCTGATCACAGTACCAGGATTAGGAGTTTCAGTATTCACTCTGGTCACAGTAATCAGGTTTAGGAGTTTCAGTATTCACTCTGATCACAGTACCAGGATTAGGAGTTTCAGTATTCACTCTGATCGCAGTACCAGGATTAGGAGTTTCAGTATTCACTCTGATCACAGTATCTGGATTCGGAGTTTCAGTATTCACTCTGATCACAGTGTCAGGATTAGGAGTTTCAGTATTCACTCTGATCACAGTACCAGGATTAGGAGTTTCAGTATTCACTCTGATCACAGTATCTGGATTAGGAGTTTCAGTATTCACTCTGATCACAGTGTCAAGATTAGGAGTTTCAGTATTCACTCTGATCACAGTATCTGGATTAGGAGTTTCAGTATTCACTCTGATCACAGTACCAGGATTAGGAGTTTCAGTATTCACTCTGATCACAGTACCAGGATTAGGAGTTTCAGTATTCACTCTGGACACAGTATCTGGATTAGGAGTTTCAGTATTCACTCTGATCACAGTACCAGGATTAGGAGTTTCAGTATTCACTCTGATCACAGTACCAGGATTAGGAGTTTCAGTATTCACTCTGATCACAGCATCATGATTAGGAGTTTCAGTATTCACTCTGATCACTGTACCAGGATTAGGAGTTTCAGTATTCACTCTGACCACAGTACCAGGATTAGGAGTTTCAGTATTCACTCTGATCACAGTGTCAGGATTAGGAGTTTCAGTATACACTCTGGTCACAGTATCTGGATTAGGAGTTTCAGTATTCACTCTGATCACAGTACCAGGATTAGGAGTTTCAGTATTCACTCTGATCACAGTGCCAGGATTAGGAGTTTCAGTATTCACTCTGATCACAGTATCAGGGTTAGGAGTTTCAGTATTCACTCTGATCACAGTACCAGGATTAGGAGTTTCAGTATTCACTCTGATCACAGTACCAGGGTTAGGAGTTTCAGTATTCACTCTGGTCACAGTACCAGGATTAGGAGTTTCAGTATTCACTCTGGTCACAGTACCAGGATTAGGAGTTTCAGTATTCACTCTGTTCACAGTACCAGGATTAGGAGTTTCAGTATTCACTCTAGTCACAGTACCAGGATTAGGAGTTTCAGTATTCACTCTGATCACAGTGTCAGGATTAGGAGTTTCAGTATTCACTCTGGTCACAGTATCTGGATTAGGAGTTTCAGTGGTCACTCTGCTCACAGAATTCGGATTAGGAGTTTCAGTATTCACTCTGATCACAGTACCAGGGTTAGAAGTTTCAGTATTCACTCTGATCACAGTGTCAGGGTTGAAAAGTTTCAGAATTCAATCTGCTCACAGTACCAGGATTAGGAGTTTCAGTATTCACTCTGATCACAGTACCAGGATTAGGAGTTTCAGTATTCACTCTGGTCACAGTATCTGGATTAGGAGTTTCAGTATTCACTCTGATCACAGTACCAGGGTTAGGAGTTTCAGTATTCACTCTGATCACAGTACCAGGATTAGGAGTTTCAGTATTCACTCTGGTCACAGTACCAGGATTAGGAGTTTCAGTATTCACTCTGATCTCAGTACCAGGATTAGGAGTTTCAGTATTCACTCTGATCACAGTGCCAGGATTAGGAGTTTCAGTATTCACTCTGATCACAGTATCTGGATTAGGAGTTTCAGTATTCACTCTGATCACAGTACCAGGATTAGGAGTTTCAGTATTCACTCTAATCACAGTACCAGGATTAGGAGTTTCAGTATTTACTCTGATCACAGTATCATGATTAGGAGTTTCAGTATTCACTCTGATCACAGTACCAGGATTAGGAGTTTCAGTATACACTCTGATCACAGTTCCAGGATTAGGAGTTTCAGTATTCACTCTGATCACAGTGTCAGGATTAGGAGTTTCAGTATTCACTCTGGTCACAGTATGTGTATTAGGAGTTTCAGTATTCACTCTGATCACAATATCATGATTAGGAGTTTCAGTATTCACTCTGATCACAGTACCAGGATTAGGAGTTTCAGTATTCACTCTGGTCACAGTAATCAGGATTAGGAGTTTCAGTATTCACTCTGATCACAGTACCAGGATTAGGAGTTTCAGTATTCACTCTGATCGCAGTACCAGGATTAGGAGTTTCAGTATTCACTCTGATCACAGTATCTGGATTCGGAGTTTCAGTATTCACTCTGATCACAGTGTCAGGATTAGGAGTTTCAGTATTCACTCTGATCACAGTACCAGGATTAGGAGTTTCAGTATTCACTCTGATCACGGTATCTGGATTTGGAGTTTCAGTATTCACTCTGATCACAGTATCTGGATTAGGAGTTTCAGTATTCACTCTGATCACAGTACCAGGATTAGGAGTTTCAGTATTCACTCTGATCACAGTACCAGGATTAGGAGTTTCAGTATTCACTCTGATCACAGTACCAGGATTAGGAGTTTCAGTATTCACTCTGGACACAGTATCTGGATTAGGAGTTTCAGTATTCACTCTGATCACAGTACCAGGATTAGGAGTTTCAGTATTCACTCTGATCACAGTACCAGGATTAGGAGTTTAAGTATTCACTCTGATCACAGCATCATGATTAGGAGTTTCAGTATTCACTCTGATCACTGTACCAGGATTAGGAGTTTCAGTATTCACTCTGACCACAGTACCAGGATTAGGAGTTTCAGTATACACTCTGATCACAGTACCAGGATTAGGAGTTTCAGTATTCACTCTGATCACAGTGTCAGGATTAGGAGTTTCAGTATTCACTCTGGTCACAGTATGTGTATTAGGAGTTTCAGTATTCACTCTGATCACAATATCATGATTAGGAGTTTCAGTATTCACTCTGATCACAGTACCAGGATTAGGAGTTTCAGTATTCCCTCTGGTCACAGTAATCAGGCTTAGGAGTTTCAGTATTCACTCTGATCACAGTACCAGGATTAGGAGTTTCAGTATTCACTCTGATCGCAGTACCAGGATTAGGAGTTTCAGTATTCACTCTGATCACAGTATCTGGATTCGGAGTTTCAGTATTCACTCTGATCACAGTGTCAGGATTAGGAGTTTCAGTATTCACTCTGATCACAGTACCAGGATTAGGAGTTTCAGTATTCACTCTGATCACAGTATCTGGATTAGGAGTTTCAGTATTCACTCTGATCACAGTGTCAAGATTAGGAGTTTCAGTATTCACTCTGATCACAGTATCTGGATTAGGAGTTTCAGTATTCACTCTGATCACAGTACCAGGATTAGGAGTTTCAGTATTCACTCTGATCACAGTACCAGGATTAGGAGTTTCAGTATTCACTCTGATCACAGTACCAGGATTAGGAGTTTCAGTATTCACTCTGGACACAGTATCTGGATTAGGAGTTTCAGTATTCACTCTGATCACAGTACCAGGATTAGGAGTTTCAGTATTCACTCTGATCACAGTACCAGGATTAGGAGTTTCAGTATTCACTCTGATCACAGCATCATGATTAGGAGTTTCAGTATTCACTCTGATCACTGTACCAGGATTAGGAGTTTCAGTATTCACTCTGACCACAGTACCAGGATTAGGAGTTTCAGTATTCAGTCTGATCACAGTGTCAGGATTAGGAGTTTCAGTATACACTCTGGTCACAGTATCTGGATTAGGAGTTTCAGTATTCACTCTGATCACAGTACCAGGATTAGGAGTTTCAGTATTCACTCTGATCACAGTGCCAGGATTAGGAGTTTCAGTATTCACTCTGATCACAGTATCAGGGTTAGGAGTTTCAGTATTCACTCTGATCACAGTACCAGGATTAGGAGTTTCAGTATTCACTCTGATCACAGTACCAGGGTTAGGAGTTTCAGTATTCACTCTGGTCACAGTACCAGGATTAGGAGTTTCAGTATTCACTCTGGTCACAGTACCAGGATTAGGAGTTTCAGTATTCTCTCTGTTCACAGTACCAGGATTAGGAGTTTCAGTATTCACTCTGATCACAGTACCAGGATTAGGAGTTTCAGTATTCACTCTGATCACAGTATCAGGATTAGGAGTTTCAGTATTCACTCTGATCTCAGTACCAGGATTAGGAGTTTCAGTATTCACTCTGATCACAGTGCCAGGATTAGGAGTTTCAGTATTCACTCTGATCACAGTATCTGGATTAGGAGTTTCAGTATTCACTCTGATCACAGTACCAGGATTAGGAGTTTCAGTATTCACTCTAATCACAGTACCAGGATTAGGAGTTTCAGTATTTACTCTGATCACAGTATCATGATTAGGAGTTTCAGTATTCACTCTGATCACTGTACCAGGATTAGGAGTTTCAGTATACACTCTGATCACAGTATCTGGATTAGGAGTTTCAGTATTCACTCTGATCACAGTGTCAGGATTAGGAGTTTCAGTATTCACTCTGGTCACAGTATGTGTATTAGGAGTTTCAGTATTCACTCTGATCACAATATCATGATTAGGAGTTTCAGTATTCACTCTGATCACAGTACCAGGATTAGGAGTTTCAGTATTCACTCTGGTCACAGTAATCAGGATTAGGAGTTTCAGTATTCACTCTGATCACAGTACCAGGATTAGGAGTTTCAGTATTCACTCTGATCGCAGTACCAGGATTAGGAGTTTCAGTATTCACTCTGATCACAGTATCTGGATTCGGAGTTTCAGTATTCACTCTGATCACAGTGTCAGGATTAGGAGTTTCAGTATTCACTCTGATCACAGTACCAGGATTAGGAGTTTCAGTATTCACTCTGATCACGGTATCTGGATTAGGAGTTTCAGTATTCACTCTGATCACAGTATCTGGATTTGGAGTTTCAGTATTCACTCTGATCACAGTACCAGGATTAGGAGTTTCAGTATTCACTCTGATCACAGTACCAGGATTAGGAGTTTCAGTATTCACTCTGATCACAGTACCAGGATTAGGAGTTTCAGTATTCACTCTGGACACAGTATCTGGATTAGGAGTTTCAGTATTCACTCTGATCACAGTACCAGGATTAGGAGTTTCAGTATTCACTCTGATCACAGTACCAGGATTAGGAGTTTCAGTATTCACTCTGATCACAGCAGCATGATTAGGAGTTTCAGTATTCACTCTGATCACTGTACCAGGATTAGGAGTTTCAGTATTCACTCTGACCACAGTACCAGGATTAGGAGTTTCAGTATACACTCTGATCACAGTACCAGGATTAGGAGTTTCAGTATTCACTCTGATCACAGTGTCAGGATTAGGAGTTTCAGTATTCACTCTGGTCACAGTATGTGTATTAGGAGTTTCAGTATTCACTCTGATCACAATATCATGATTAGGAGTTTCAGTATTCACTCTGATCACAGTACCAGGATTAGGAGTTTCAGTATTCACTCTGGTCACAGTAATCAGGCTTAGGAGTTTCAGTATTCACTCTGATCACAGTACCAGGATTAGGAGTTTCAGTATTCACTCTGATCGCAGTACCAGGATTAGGAGTTTCAGTATTCACTCTGATCACAGTATCTGGATTCAGAGTTTCAGGGTTCACTCTGATCACAGTGTCAGGATTAGGAGTTTCAGTATTCACTCTGATCACAGTACCAGGATTAGGAGTTTCAGTATTCACTCTGATCACAGTATCTGGATTAGGAGTTTCAGTATTCACTCTGATCACAGTGTCAAGATTAGGAGTTTCAGTATTCACTCTGATCACAGTATCTGGATTAGGAGTTTCAGTATTCACTCTGATCACAGTACCAGGATTAGGAGTTTCAGTATTCACTCTGATCACAGTACCAGGATTAGGAGTTTCAGTATTCACTCTGATCACAGTACCAGGATTAGGAGTTTCAGTATTCACTCTGGACACAGTATCTGGATTAGGAGTTTCAGTATTCACTCTGATCACAGTACCAGGATTAGGAGTTTCAGTATTCACTCTGATCACAGTACCAGGATTAGGAGTTTCAGTATTCACTCTGATCACAGCATCATGATTAGGAGTTTCAGTATTCACTCTGATCACTGTACCAGGATTAGGAGTTTCAGTATTCACTCTGACCACAGTACCAGGATTAGGAGTTTCAGTATTCACTCTGATCACAGTGTCAGGATTAGGAGTTTCAGTATACACTCTGGTCACAGTATCTGGATTAGGAGTTTCAGTATTCACTCTGCTCACAGAATTCGGATTAGGAGTTTCAGTATTCACTCTGATCACAGTACCAGGGTTAGAAGTTTCAGTATTCACTCTGATCACAGTGTCAGCGTTGAAAAGTTTCAGAATTCAATCTGCTCACAGTACCAGGATTAGGAGTTTCAGTATTCACTCTGATCACAGTACCAGGATTAGGAGTTTCAGTATTCACTCTGGTCACAGTATCTGGATTAGGAGTTTCAGTATTCACTCTGATCACAGTACCAGGGTTAGGAGTTTCAGTATTCACTCTGATCACAGTACCTGGATTAGGAGTTTCAGTATTCACTCTGGTCACAGTACCAGGATTAGGAGTTTCAGTATTCACTCTGATCACAGTACCAGGATTAGGAGTTTCAGTATTCACTCTGGTCACAGTACCAGGATTAGGAGTTTCAGTATTCACTCTGATCACAGTACCAGGATTAGGAGTTTCAGTATTCACTCTGATCACAGTATCAGGATTAGGAGTTTCAGTATTCACTCTGATCACAGTACCAGGATTAGGAGTTTCAGTATTCACTCTGATCACAGTATCAGGATTTGGAGTTTCAGTATTCACTCTGATCACAGTACCAGGATTAGGAGTTTCAGTATTCACTCTGATCACAGTACCAGGATTAGGAGTTTCAGTAGTCACTCTGATCACAGTATCAGGGTTAGGATTTTCAGTATTCACTCTGATCACAGTACCAGGATTAGGAGTTTCAGTATTCACTCTGATCACAGTACCAGGGTTAGGAGTTTCAGTATTCACTCTGGTCACAGTACCAGGATTAGGAGTTTCAGTATTCACTCTGGTCACAGTACCAGGATTAGGAGTTTCAGTATTCACTCTGGTCACAGTACCAGGATTAGGAGTTTCAGTATTCACTCTGATCACAGTACCAGGATAAGGAATTTCAGTATTCACTCTGATCACAGTGTCAGGATTAGGAGTTTCAGTATTCACTCTGGTCACAGTATGTGTATTAGGAGTTTCAGGATTCACTCTGATCACAATATCATGATTAGGAGTTTCAGTATTCACTCTGATCACAGTACCAGGATTAGGAGTTTCAGTATTCACTCTGGTCACAGTAAACAGGATTAGGATTTTCAGTATTCACTCTGATCACAGTACCAGGATTAGGAGTTTCAGTATTCACTCTGATCGCAGTACCAGGATTAGGAGTTTCAGTATTCACTCTGATCACAGTATCTGGATTCGGAGTTTCAGTATTCACTCTGATCACAGTGTCAGGATTAGGAGTTTCAGTATTCACTCTGATCACAGTACCAGGATTAGGAGTTTCAGTATTCACTCTGATCACAGTATCTGGATTAGGAGTTTCAGTATTCACTCTGATCACAGTGTCAAGATTAGGAGTTTCAGTATTCACTCTGATCACAGTATCTGGATTAAAAGTTTCAGTATTCACTCTGATCACAGTACCAGGATTAGGAGTTTCAGTATTCACTCTGATCACAGTACCAGGATTAGGAGTTTCAGTATTCACTCTGATCACAGTACTAGGATTAGGAGTTTCAGTATTCACTCTGGACACAGTATCTGGATTAGGAGTTTCAGTATTCACTCTGATCACAGTACCAGGATTAGGAGTTTCAGTATTCACTCTGATCACAGTACCAGGGTTAGGAGTTTCAGTACTCACTCTGGTCACAGTACCAGGATTAGAAGTTTCAGTATTCACTCTGATCACAGTGTCAGCGTTGAAAAGTTTCAGAATTCAATCTGCTCACAGTACCAGGATTAGGAGTTTCAGTATTCACTCTGATCACAGTGTCAGGATTAGGAGTTTCAGTATTCACTCTGATCACAGTACCAGGATTAGGAGTTTCAGTATTCACTCTGATCACAGTATCTGGATTAGGAGTTTCAGTATTCACTCTGATCACAGTGTCAAGATTAGGAGTTTCAGTATTCACTCTGATCACAGTATCTGGATTAAAAGTTTCAGTATTCACTCTGATCACAGTACCAGGATTAGGAGTTTCAGTATTCACTCTGATCACAGTACCAGGATTAGGAGTTTCAGTATTCACTCTGATCACAGTACTAGGATTAGGAGTTTCAGTATTCACTCTGGACACAGTATCTGGATTAGGAGTTTCAGTATTCACTCTGATCACAGTACCAGGATTAGGAGTTTCAGTATTCACTCTGATCACAGTACCAGGATTAGGAGTTTCAGTATTCACTCTGATCACAGCATCATGATTAGGAGTTTCAGTATTCACTCTGATCACTGTACCAGGATTAGGAGTTTCAGTATACACTCTGACCACAGTACCAGAATTAGGAGTTTCAGTATACACTCTGATCACAGTACCAGGATTAGGAGTTTCAGTATTCACTCTGATCACAGTGTCAGGATTAGGAGTTTCAGTATTCACTCTGGTCACAGTATGTGTATTAGGAGTTTCAGCATTCACTCTGATCACAATATCATGATTAGGAGTTTCAGTATTCACTCTGATCTCAGTACCAGGATTAGGAGTTTCAGTATTCACTCTGGTCACAGTAATCAGGATTAGGAGTTTCAGTATTCACTCTGATCACAGTACCAGGATTAGGGGTTTCAGTATTCACTCTGATCGCAGTATCAGGATTAGGAGTTTCAGTATTCACTCTGATCACAGTATCTGGATTCGGAGTTTCAGTGTTCACTCTGATCACAGTGTCAGGATTAGGAGTTTCAGTATTCACTCTGATCACAGTACCAGGATTAGGAGTTTCAGTATTCACTCTGATCACAGTATCTGGATTAGGAGTTTCAGTATTCACTCTGATCACAGTGTCAAGATTAGGAGTTTCAGTATTCACTCTGATCACAGTATCTGGATTAGGAGTTTCAGTATTCACTCTGATCACAGTACCAGGATTAGGAGTTTCAGTATTCACTCTGATCACAGTACCAGGATTAGGAGTTTCAGTATTCACTCTGATCACAGTACCAGGATTAGGAGTTTCAGTATTCACTCTGGACACAGTATCTGGATTAGGAGTTTCAGTATTCACTCTGATCACAGTACCAGGATTAGGAGTTTCAGTATTCACTCTGATCACAGTACCAGGATTAGGAGTTTCAGTATTCACTCTGATCACAGCATCATGATTAGGAGTTTCAGTATTCACTCTGATCACTGTACCAGGATTAGGAGTTTCAGTATTCACTCTGACCACAGTACCAGGATTAGGAGTTTCAGTATTCACTCTGATCACAGTGTCAGGATTAGAAGTTTCAGTATACACTCCGGTCACAGTATCTGGATTAGGAGTTTCAGTATTCACTCTGCTTACAGAATTCGGATTAGGAGTTTCAGTATTCACTCTGATCACAGTACCAGGGTTAGAAGTTTCAGTATTCACTCTGATCACAGTGTCAGCGTTGAAAAGTTTCAGAATTCAATCTGCTCACAGTACCAGGATTAGGAGTTTCAGTATTCACTCTGATCACAGTACCAGGATTAGGAGTTTCAGTATTCACTCTGGTCACAGTATCTGGATTAGGAGTTTCAGTATTCACTCTGATCACAGTACCAGGGTTAGGAGTTTCAGTATTCACTCTGATCACAGTACCAGGATTAGGAGTTTCAGTATTCACTCTGGTCACAGTACCAGGATTAGGAGTTTCAGTATTCACTCTGATCACAGTACCAGGATTAGGAGTTTCAGTATTCACTCTGGTCACAGTACCAGGATTAGGAGTTTCAGTATTCACTCTGATCACAGTACCAGGATTAGGAGTTTCAGTATTCACTCTGATCACAGTATCAGGATTAGGAGTTTCAGTATTCACTCTGATCACAGTACCAGGATTAGGAGTTTCAGTGTTCACTCTGATCACAGTATCAGGATTTGGAGTTTCAGTATTCACTCTGATCACAGTACCAGGATTAGGAGTTTCAGTATTCACTCTGATCACAGTGCCAGGATTAGGAGTTTCAGTATTCACTCTGATCACAGTATCAGGGTTAGGAGTTTCAGTATTCACTCTGATCACAGTACCAGGATTAGGAGTTTCAGTATTCACTCTGATCACAGTACCAGGGTTAGGAGTTTCAGTATTCACTCTGGTCACAGTACCAGGATTAGGAGTTTCAGTATTCAATCTGGTACCAGTACCAGGATTAGGAGTTTCAGTATTCACTCTGGTCACAGTACCAGGATTAGGAGTTTCAGGATTCACTCTGATCACAGTACCAGGATTAGGAGTTTCAGTATTCACTCTGATCACAGTATCAGGATTAGGAGTTTCAGTATTCACTCTGATCACAGTACCAGGATTAGGAGTTTCAGTATTCACTCTGATCACAGTATCTGGATTAGGAGTTTCAGTATTCACTCTGATCACAGTACCAGGATTAGGAGTTTCAGTATTCACTCTAATCACAGTACCAGGATTAGGAGTTTCCGTATTCACTCTGATCACAGTATCATGATTAGGAGTTTCAGTATTCAATCTGATCACAGTACCAGGATTAGGAGTTTCAGTATACACTCTGATCACAGTACCAGGATTAGGAGTTTCAGTATTCACTCTGATCACAGTGTCAGGATTAGGAGTTTCAGTATTCACTCTGGTCACAGTATGTGTATTAGGAGTTTCAGTATTCACTCTGATCACAATATCATGATTAGGAGTTTCAGTATTCACTCTGATCACAGTACCAGGATTAGGAGTTTCAGTATTCACTCTGGTCACAGTAATCAGGATTAGGAGTTTCAGTATTCACTCTGATCACAGTACCAGGATTAGGAGTTTCAGTATTCACTCTGATCGCAGTACCAGGATTAGGAGTTTCAGTATTCACTCTGATCACAGTATCTGGATTCGGAGTTTCAGTATTCACTCTGATCACAGTGTCAGGATTAGGAGTTTCAGTATTCACTCTGATCACAGTACCAGGATTAGGAGTTTCAGTATTCACTCTGATCACAGTATCTGGATTAGGAGTTTCAGTATTCACTCTGATCACAGTGTCAAGATTAGGAGTTTCAGTATTCACTCTGATCACAGAATCTGGATTAGGAGTTTCAGTATTCACTCTGATCACAGTACCAGGATTAGGAGTTTCAGTATTCACTCTGATCACAGTACCAGGATTAGGAGTTTCAGTATTCACTCTGATCACAGTACCAGGATTAGGAGTTTCAGTATTCACTCTGGACACAGAATCTGGATTCGGAGTTTCAGTATTCACTCTGATCACAGTACCAGGATTAGGAGTTTCAGTATTCACTCTGATCACAGTACCAGGATTAGGAGTTTCAGTATTCACTCTGATCACAGCATCATGATTAGGAGTTTCAGTATTCACTCTGATCACTGTACCAGGATTAGGAGTTTCAGTATTCACTCTGATCACAGTACCAGGATTAGGAGTTTCAGTATTCACTCTGATCACAGTGTCAGGATTAGGAGTTTCAGTATACACTCTGGTCACAGTATCTGGATTAGGAGTTTCAGTATTCACTCTGATCACAGAATTCGGATTAGGAGTTTCAGTATTCACTCTGATCACAGTACCAGGATTAGGAGTTTCAGTATTCACTCTGGTCACAGTGTCAGCGTTGAAAAGTTTCAGAATTCAATCTGCTCACAGTACCAGGATTAGGGGTTTCAGTATTCACTCTGATCACAGTACCAGGATTAGGAGTTTCAGTATTCACTCTGGTCACAGTATCTGGATTAGGAGTTTCAGTATTCACTCTGATCACAGTACCAGGGTTAGGAGTTTCAGTATTCACTCTGATCACAGTACCAGGATTAGGAGTTTCAGTATTCACTCTGGTCACAGTTCCAGGATTAGGAGTTTCAGTATTCACTCTGGTCACAGTACCAGGATTAGGAGTTTCAGTATTCACTCTGGTCACAGTACCAGGATTAGGAGTTTCAGTATTCACTCTGATCACAGTACCAGGATTAGGAGTTTCAGTATTCACTCTGATCACAGTATCAGGATTAGGAGTTTCAGTATTCACTCTGATCACAGTACCAGGATTAGGAGTTTCAGTATTCACTCTGATCACAGTGCCAGGATTAGGAGTTTCAGTATTCACTCTGATCACAGTACCAGGATTAGGAGTTTCAGTATTCACTCTGGTCACAGTACCAGGATTAGGAGTTTCAGTATTCACTCTGATCACAGTACCAGGATTAGGAGTTTCAGTATTCACTCTGATCACAGTATCAGGATTAGGAGTTTCAGTATTCACTCTGATCACAGTACCAGGATTAGGAGTTTCAGTATTCACTCTGATCACAGTATCAGGATTTGGAGTTTCAGTATTCACTCTGATCACAGTACCAGGATTAGGAGTTTCAGTATTCACTCTGATCACAGTGCCAGGATTAGGAGTTTCAGTAGTCACTCTGATCACAGTATCAGGGTTAGGATTTTCAGTATTCACTCTGATCACAGTACCAGGATTAGGAGTTTCAGTATTCACTCTGATCACAGTACCAGGGTTAGGAGTTTCAGTATTCACTCTGATCACAGTACCAGGATTAGGAGTTTCAGTATTCACTCTGATCACAGTACCAGGATTAGGAGTTTCAGTATTCACTCTGATCACAGTATCATGATTAGGAGTTTCAGTATTCACTCTGATCACAGTACCAGGATTAGGAATTTCAGCATTCACTCTGATCACAGTATCAGGATTAGGAGTTTCAGTATTCACTCTGATCACAGTACCAGGATTAGGAGTTTCTGTATTCACTGTGATCACAGTGTCAGGATTAGGAGTTTCAGTATTCACTCTGGTCACAGTAACTGTATTAGGAGTTTCAGTTTTCACTCTGCTCACAGAATTCGGACTAGGAGTTTCAGTATTCACTCTGATCACAGTACCAGGATTAGGAGTTTCAGTATTCACTCTGATCACAGAGCCAGGATTAGGAGTTTCAGTATTCACTCTGATCACAGTATCAGGGTTAGGAGTTTCAGTATTCACTCTGATCACAGTACCAGGATTAGGAGTTTCAGAATTCACTCTGATCACAGTACCAGGGTTAGGAGTTTCAGTATTCACTCTGGTCACAGGACCAGGATTCGGAGTTTCAGTATTCACTCTGATCACAGTGTCAGGATGAGGAGTTTCAGTATTCACTCTGGTCACAGTATCTGGATTAGGAGTTTCAATATTCACTCTGATCACAGTGTCAGGGTTGAAAAGTTTCAGAATTCAATCTGCTCACAGTACCAGGATTAGGAGTTTCAGTATTCACTCTGATCACAGTACCAGGATTAGGAGTTTGAGTATTCACTCTGATCACAGTACCAGGATTTGGAGTTTCAGTATTCACTCTGGTCACAGTATCTGGATTAGGAGTTTCAGTATTCACTCTGATCACAGTACCAGGATTAGGAGTTTCAGTATTCACTCTGATCACAGTACCAGGATTAGGAGTTTCAGTATTCACTCTGATCACAGTATCATGATTAGGAGTTTCAGTATTCACTCTGATCACAGTACCAGGATTAAGAGTTTCAGTATTCACTCTGATCACAGTACCAGGATTAGGAGTTTCAGTATTCTCTCTGATCACAGTTCCCGGATTAGGAGTTTCAGTATTCACTCTGGTCACAGTATCTGGATTAGTAGTTTCAGTATTCACTCTGATCACAGTACCAGGATTAGGAGTTTCAGTATTCACTCTGATCACAGTCCCAGGGTTAGAAGTTTCAGTATTCACTCTGATCACAGTGTCAGGGTTGAAAAGTTTCAGAATTCAATCTGCTCACAGAACCAGGATTAGGAGTTTCAGTATTCACTCTGATCACAGTACCAGGATTAGGAGTTTCAGTATTCACTCTGGTCACAGTATCTGGATTACGAGTTTCAGTATTCACTCTGATCACAGTACCAGGGTTAGGAGTTTGAGTATTCACTCTGATCACAGTACCAGGATTAGGAGTTTCAGTACTCACTCTGGTCACAGTACCAGGATTAGGAGTTTCAGTATTCACTCTGATCACAGTACCAGGATTAGGAGTTTCAGTATTCACTCTGGTCACAGTATCTGGATTAGGAGTTTCAGTATTCACTCTGATCACAGTACCAGGATTAGGAGTTTCAGTATTCACTCTGATCACAGTATCAGTATTAGGAGTTTCAGTATTCACTCTGGTCACAGTACCAGGATTAGGAGTTTCAGTATTCACTCTGGTCACAGTACCAGGATTAGGAGTTTCAGTATTCACTCTGATCACAGTATCATGATTAGGAGTTTCAGTATTCACTCTGATCACAGTACCAGGATTAAGAGTTTCAGTATTCACTCTGATCACAGTCCCAGGATTAGGACTTTCAGTATTCACTCTGGTCACAGTATCTGGATTACGAGTTTCAGTATTCACTCTGATAACAGTAACAGGGGTAGGAGTTTCAGTATTCACCCTGATCACAGTACCAGGATTAGGAGTTTCAGTATTCACTCTGATCTCAGTGTCAGGATTAGGAGTTTCAGTATAAACTCTGGTCACAGTATCTGGATTACGAGTTTCAGTATTCACTCTGCTCACAGAATTCGGATTAGGAGTTTCAGTATTCACTCTGATCACAGTACCAGGATTAGGAGTTTCAGTATTCACTCTGGTCACAGTATCTGGATTAGGAGTTTCAGTATTCACTCTGATCACAGTACCAGGATTAGGAGTTTCAGTATTCACTCTGATCACAGTACCAGGATTAGGAGTTTCAGTATTCACTCTGATCACAGTATCATGATTAGGAGTTTCAGTATTCACTCTGATCACAGTACCAGGATTAAGAGTTTCAGTATTCACTCTAGTCACAGTACCAGGATTAGGAGTTTCAGTATTCACTCTGATCACAGTGTCAGGATTAGGAGTTTCAGTATTCACTCTGGTCACAGTATCTGGATTAGGAGTTTCAGTATTCACTCTGATCACAGTACCAGGATTAGGAGTTTCAGTATTCACTCTGGTCACAGTATCTGGATTAGGAGTTTCAGTATTCACTCTGATCACAGTACCAGGGTTAGGAGTTTCAGTATTCACTCTGATCACAGTACCAGGATTAGGAGTTTCAGTATTCACTCTGGTCACAGTACCAGGATTAGGAGTTTCAGTATTCACTCTGATCACAGTACCAGGATTAGGAGTTTCAGTATTCACTCTGGTCACAGTACCAGGATTAGGAGTTTCAGTATTCACTCTGGTCACAGTACCAGGATTAGGAGTTTCAGTATTCACTCTGATCACAGTATCATGATTAGGAGTTTCAGTATTCACTCTGATCACAGTACCAGGATTAAGAGTTTCAGTATTCACTCTAGTCACAGTACCAGGATTAGGAGTTTCAGTATTCACTCTGATCACAGTGTCAGGATTAGGAGTTTCAGTATTCACTCTGGTCACAGTATCTGGATTAGGAGTTTCAGTATTCACTCTGATCACAGTACCAGGATTAGGAGTTTCAGTATTCACTCTGGTCACAGTATCTGGATTAGGAGTTTCAGTATTCACTCTGATCACAGTACCAGGGTTAGGAGTTTCAGTATTCACTCTGATCACAGTACCAGGATTAGGAGTTTCAGTATTCACTCTGGTCACAGTACCAGGATTAGGAGTTTCAGTATTCACTCTGATCACAGTACCAGGATTAGGAGTTTCAGTATTCACTCTGATCACAGTACCAGGATTAGGAGTTTCAGTATTCACTCTGATCACAGTATCAGGATTAGGAGTTTCAGTATTCACTCTGATCACAGTAACAGGATTAGGAGTTTCAGTATTCACTCTGATCACAGTATCAGGATTAGGAGTTTCAGTATTCACTCTGATCACAGTACCAGGATTAGGAGTTTCAGTATTCACTCTGATCACAGTATCAGGATTAGGAGTTTCAGTATTCACTCTGATCACAGTGCCAGGATTAGGAGTTTCAGTATTCACTCTGATCACAATAACAGGATTAGGAGTTTCAGTATTCACTCTGATCACAGTTCCAGGATTAGGAGTTTCAGTATTCACTCTGATCACAGAGCCAGGATTAGGAGTTTCAGTATTCACTCTGATCACAGTATCAGGGTTAGGAGTTTCAGTATTCACTCTGATCACAGTACCAGGATTAGGAGTTTCAGTATTCACTCTGATCACAGTACCAGGGTTAGGAGTTTCAGTATTCACTCTGGTCACAGGACCAGGATTCGGAGTTTCAGTATTCACTCTGATCACAGTGTCAGGATGAGGAGTTTCAGTATTCACTCTGGTCACAGTATCTGGATTAGGAGTTTCAATATTCACTCTGATCACAGTGTCAGGGTTGAAAAGTTTCAGAATTCAATCTGCTCACAGTACCAGGATTAGGAGTTTCAGTATTCACTCTGATCACAGTACCAGGATTAGGAGTTTCAGTATTCACTCTGGTCACAGTATCTGGATTAGGAGTTTCAGTATTCACTCTGATCACAGTACCAGGGTTAGGAGTTTGAGTATTCACTCTGATCACAGTACCAGGATTAGGAGTTTCAGTATTCACTCTGGTCACAGAATCTGGATTAGGAGTTTCAGTATTCACTCTGATCACAGTACCAGGATTAGGAGTTTCAGTATTCACTCTGATCACAGTACCAGGATTAGGAGTTTCAGTATTCACTCTGATCACAGTATCATGATTAGGAGTTTCAGTATTCACTCTGATCACAGTACCAGGATTAAGAGTTTCAGTATTCACTCTGATCACAGTACCAGGATTGGGAGTTTCAGTATTCACTCTGATCACAGTTCCCGGATTAGGAGTTTCAGTATTCACTCTGGTCACAGTATCTGGATTAGTAGTTTCAGTATTCACTCTGATCACAGTACCAGGATTAGGAGTTTCAGTATTCACTCTGATCACAGTCCCAGGGTTAGAAGTTTCAGTATTCACTCTGATCACAGTGTCAGGGTTGAAAAGTTTCAGAATTCAATCTGCTCACAGTACCAGGATTAGGAGTTTCAGTATTCACTCTGATCACAGTACCAGGATTAGGAGTTTCAGTATTCACTCTGGTCACAGTATCTGGATTACGAGTTTCAGTATTCACTCTGATCACAGTACCAGGGTTAGGAGTTTCAGTATTCACTCTGATCACAGTATCAGGGTTAGGAGTTTCAGTATTCACTCTGATCACAGTACCAGGATTAGGAGTTTCAGTATTCACTCTGATCACAGTACCAGGGTTAGGAGTTTCAGTATTCACTCTGGTCACAGGACCAGGATTCGGAGTTTCAGTATTCACTCTGATCACAGTGTCAGGATGAGGAGTTTCAGTATTCACTCTGGTCACAGTATCTGGATTAGGAGTTTCAATATTCACTCTGATCACAGTGTCAGGGTTGAAAAGTTTCAGAATTCAATCTGCTCACAGTACCAGGATTAGGAGTTTCAGTATTCACTCTGATCACAGTACCAGGATTAGGAGTTTCAGTATTCACTCTGGTCACAGTATCTGGATTAGGAGTTTCAGTATTCACTCTGATCACAGTACCAGGGTTAGGAGTTTGAGTATTCACTCTGATCACAGTACCAGGATTAGGAGTTTCAGTATTCACTCTGGTCACAGTATCTGGATTAGGAGTTTCAGTATTCACTCTGATCACAGTACCAGGATTAGGAGTTTCAGTATTCACTCTGATCACAGTACCAGGATTAGGAGTTTCAGTATTCACTCTGATCACAGTATCATGATTAGGAGTTTCAGTATTCACTCTGATCACAGTACCAGGATTAAGAGTTTCAGTATTCACTCTGATCACAGTACCAGGATTGGGAGTTTCAGTATTCACTCTGATCACAGTTCCCGGATTAGGAGTTTCAGTATTCACTCTGGTCACAGTATCTGGATTAGTAGTTTCAGTATTCACTCTGATCACAGTACCAGGATTAGGAGTTTCAGTATTCACTCTGATCACAGTCCCAGGGTTAGAAGTTTCAGTATTCACTCTGATCACAGTGTCAGGGTTGAAAAGTTTCAGAATTCAATCTGCTCACAGTACCAGGATTAGGAGTTTCAGTATTCACTCTGATCACAGTACCAGGATTAGGAGTTTCAGTATTCACTCTGGTCACAGTATCTGGATTACGAGTTTCAGTATTCACTCTGATCACAGTACCAGGGTTAGGAGTTTCAGTATTCACTCTGATCACAGTACCAGGATTAGGAGTTTCAGTACTCACTCTGGTCACAGTACCAGGATTAGGAGTTTCAGTATTCACTCTGATCACAGTACCAGGATTAAGAGTTTCAGTATTCACTCTAGTCACAGTACCAGGATTAGGAGTTTCAGTATTCACTCTGATCACAGTGTCAGGATTAGGAGTTTCAGTATTCACTCTGGTCACAGTATCTGGATTAGGAGTTTCAGTATTCACTCTGATCACAGTACCAGGATTAGGAGTTTCAGTATTCACTCTGGTCACAGTATCTGGATTAGGAGTTTCAGTATTCACTCTGATCACAGTACCAGGGTTAGGAGTTTCAGTATTCACTCTGATCACAGTACCAGGATTAGGAGTTTCAGTATTCACTCTGGTCACAGTACCAGGATTAGGAGTTTCAGTATTCACTCTGATCACAGTACCAGGATTAGGAGTTTCAGTATTCACTCTGATCACAGTACCAGGATTAGGAGTTTCAGTATTCACTCTGATCACAGTATCAGGATTAGGAGTTTCAGTATTCACTCTGATCACAGTAACAGGATTAGGAGTTTCAGTATTCACTCTGATCACAGTATCAGGATTAGGAGTTTCAGTATTCACTCTGATCACAGTACCAGGATTAGGAGTTTCAGTATTCACTCTGATCACAGTATCAGGATTAGGAGTTTCAGTATTCACTCTGATCACAGTGCCAGGATTAGGAGTTTCAGTATTCACTCTGATCACAATAACAGGATTAGGAGTTTCAGTATTCACTCTGATCACAGTTCCAGGATTAGGAGTTTCAGTATTCACTCTGATCACAGAGCCAGGATTAGGAGTTTCAGTATTCACTCTGATCACAGTATCAGGGTTAGGAGTTTCAGTATTCACTCTGATCACAGTACCAGGATTAGGAGTTTCAGTATTCACTCTGATCACAGTACCAGGGTTAGGAGTTTCAGTATTCACTCTGGTCACAGGACCAGGATTCGGAGTTTCAGTATTCACTCTGATCACAGTGTCAGGATGAGGAGTTTCAGTATTCACTCTGGTCACAGTATCTGGATTAGGAGTTTCAATATTCACTCTGATCACAGTGTCAGGGTTGAAAAGTTTCAGAATTCAATCTGCTCACAGTACCAGGATTAGGAGTTTCAGTATTCACTCTGATCACAGTACCAGGATTAGGAGTTTCAGTATTCACTCTGGTCACAGTATCTGGATTAGGAGTTTCAGTATTCACTCTGATCACAGTACCAGGGTTAGGAGTTTGAGTATTCACTCTGATCACAGTACCAGGATTAGGAGTTTCAGTATTCACTCTGGTCACAGTATCTGGATTAGGAGTTTCAGTATTCACTCTGATCACAGTACCAGGATTAGGAGTTTCAGTATTCACTCTGATCACAGTACCAGGATTAGGAGTTTCAGTATTCACTCTGATCACAGTACCAGGATTAGGAGTTTCAGTATTCACTCTGGTCACAGTACCCGGATTAGGAGTTTCAGTATTCACTCTGGTCACAGTATCTGGATTAGTAGTTTCAGTATTCACTCTGATCACAGTACCAGGATTAGGAGTTTCAGTATTCACTCTGATCACAGTCCCAGGGTTAGAAGTTTCAGTATTCACTCTGATCACAGTGTCTGGGTTGAAAAGTTTCAGAATTCAATCTGCTCACAGTACCAGGATTAGGAGTTTCAGTATTCACTCTGATCACAGTACCAGGATTAGGAGTTTCAGTATTCACTCTGGTCACAGTACCAGGATTAGGAGTTTCAGTATTCACTCTGATCACAGTACCAGGGTTAGGAGTTTCAGTATTCACTCTGATCACAGTATCAGGGTTAGGAGTTTCAGTATTCACTCTGATCACAGTACCAGGATTAGGAGTTTCAGTATTCACTCTGATCACAGTACCAGGGTTAGGAGTTTCAGTATTCACTCTGGTCACAGGACCAGGATTCGGAGTTTCAGTATTCACTCTGATCACAGTGTCAGGATGAGGAGTTTCAGTATTCACTCTGGTCACAGTATCTGGATTAGGAGTTTCAATATTCACTCTGATCACAGTGTCAGGGTTGAAAAGTTTCAGAATTCAATCTGCTCACAGTACCAGGATTAGGAGTTTCAGTATTCACTCTGATCACAGTACCAGGATTAGGAGTTTCAGTATTCACTCTGGTCACAGTATCTGGATTAGGAGTTTCAGTATTCACTCTGATCACAGTACCAGGGTTAGGAGTTTGAGTATTCACTCTGATCACAGTACCAGGATTAGGAGTTTCAGTATTCACTCTGGTCACAGTATCTGGATTAGGAGTTTCAGTATTCACTCTGATCACAGTACCAGGATTAGGAGTTTCAGTATTCACTCTGATCACAGTACCAGGATTAGGAGTTTCAGTATTCACTCTGATCACAGTATCATGATTAGGAGTTTCAGTATTCACTCTGATCACAGTACCAGGATTAAGAGTTTCAGTATTCACTCTGATCACAGTACCAGGATTGGGAGTTTCAGTATTCACTCTGATCACAGTTCCCGGATTAGGAGTTTCAGTATTCACTCTGGTCACAGTATCTGGATTAGTAGTTTCAGTATTCACTCTGATCACAGTACCAGGATTAGGAGTTTCAGTATTCACTCTGATCACAGTCCCAGGGTTAGAAGTTTCAGTATT
Organism: Chiloscyllium plagiosum; assembly: GCF_037043375.1. NCBI lineage: Eukaryota > Metazoa > Chordata > Chondrichthyes > Orectolobiformes > Hemiscylliidae > Chiloscyllium > Chiloscyllium plagiosum. The sequence goes on from NW_028270174.1 coordinate 48,156,223, forward strand.
CACTCTGATCACAGTGTCAGGGTTGACAAGTTTCAGAATTCAATCTGCTCACAGTACCAGGATTAGGAGTTTCAGTATTCACTCTGATCACAGTACCAGGATTAGGAGTTTCAGTATTCACTCTGGTCACAGTATCTGGATTACGAGTTTCAGTATTCACTCTGATCACAGTACCAGGGTTAGGAGTTTCAGTATTCACTCTGATCACAGTACCAGGATTAGGAGTTTCAGTACTCACTCTGGTCACAGTACCAGGATTAGGAGTTTCAGTATTCACTCTGATCACAGGACCAGGATTAGGAGTTTCAGTATTCACTCTGGTCACAGTATCTGGATTAGGAGTTTCAGTATTCACTCTGATCACAGTACCAGGATTAGGAGTTTCAGTATTCACTCTGATCACAGTATCAGTATTAGGAGTTTCAGTTTTCACTCTGATCACAGTACCAGGATTAGGAGTTTCAATATTCACTCTGATCACAGTAATCAGCATTAGGAGTTTCAGTATTCACTCTGATCACAGTATCAGGATTAGGAGTTTCAGTATTCACTCTGATCACAGTGCCAGGATTAGGAGTTTCAGTATTCACTCTGATCACTGTACCAGGATTAGGAGTTTCAGTATTCACTCTGATCACTGTACCAGGATTAGGAGTTTCAGTATTCACTCTGATCACAGTACCAGGATTAGGAGTTTCAGTATTCACTCTGATCACAGTGCCAGGATTAGGAGTTTCAGTATTCACTCTGATCACAGTATCAGGGTTAGGAGTTTCAGTATTCACTCTGATCACAGTACCAGGATTAGGAGTTTCAGTATTCACTCTGATCACAGTACCAGGGTTCGGAGTTTCAGTATTCACTCTGGTCACAGTACCAGGATTCGGAGTTTCAGTATTCACTCTGATCACAGTACCAGGATTAGGAGTTTCAGTATTCACTCTGGTCACAGTACCAGGATTAGGAGTTTCAGTATTCACTCTGATCACAGTACCAGGATTAGGAGTTTCAGTATTCACTCTGATCACAGTATCAGGATTAGGAGTTTCAGTATTCACTCTGATCACAGTACCAGGATTAGGAGTTTCAGTATTCACTCTGATCACAGTATCAGGATTAGGAGTTTCAGTATTCACTCTGATCACAGTGCCAGGATTAGGAGTTTCAGTATTCACTCTGATCACAGTATCTGGATTAGGAGTTTCCGTATTTACTCTGATCACAGTACCAGGATTAGGAGTTTCAGGATTCACTCTCATCACAGTACCTGGATTAGGAGTTTCCGTATTCACTCTGATCACAGTATCATGATTAGGAGTTTCAGTATTCACTCTGATCACAGTACCAGGATTAGGAGTTTCAGTATTCACTCTGATCACAGTTCCAGGATTAGGAGTTTCAGTATTCACTCTGATCACAGTGTCAGGATTAGGAGTTTCAGTATTCACTCTGGTCACAGTATCTGTTTTAGGAGTTTCAGTATTCACTCTGGTCACAGTATCTGGATTAGGAATTTCAGTATTCACTCTGATCACAGTATCAGGATCGGAGTTTCAGTATTCACTCTGATCACAGTGTCAGGGTTGTAAAGTTTCAAAATTCAATCTGCTCACAGTACCAGGATTAGGAGTTTCAGTATTCACTCTGATCACAGTACCAGGATTAGGAGTTTCAGTATTCACTCTGGTCACAGTATCTGGATTAGGAGTTTCAGTATTCACTCAGATCACAGTACCAGGGTTAGGAGTTTCAGTATTCACTCTGATCACAGTACCAGGATTAGGAGTTTCAGTATTCACTCTGATCACAGTACCAGGATTAGGAGTTTCAGTATTCACTCTGGTACAGTACCAGGATTAGGAGTTTCAGTATTCACTCTGATCACAGTACCAGGATTAGGAGTTTCAGTATTCACTCTGGTCACAGTACCAGGATTAGGAGTTTCAGTATTCACTCTGGTCACAGTACCAGGATTAGGAGTTTCAGTATTCACTCTGATCACAGTACCAGGATTAGGAGTTTCAGTATTCACTCTGATCACAGTATCAGGATTAGGAGTTTCAGTATTCACTCTGATCACAGTACCAGGATTAGGAGTTTCAGTATTCACTCTGATCACAGTATCAGGATTAGGAGTTTCACTATTCACTCTGATCACAGTGCCAGGATTAGGAGTTTCAGTATTCACTCTGATCACAGTCCCAGGATTAGGACTTTCAGTATTCACTCTGGTCACAGTATCTGGATTACGAGTTTCAGTATTCACTCTGATAACAGTAACAGGGGTAGGAGTTTCAGTATTCACCCTGATCACAGTACCAGGATTAGGAGTTTCAGTATTCACTCTGATCTCAGTGTCAGGATTAGGAGTTTCAGTATAAACTCTGGTCACAGTATCTGGATTACGAGTTTCAGTATTCACTCTGCTCACAGAATTCGGATTAGGAGTTTCAGTATTCACTCTGATCACAGTACCAGGATTAGGAGTTTCAGTATTCACTCTGGTCACAGTATCTGGATTAGGAGTTTCAGTATTCACTCTGATCACAGTACCAGGATTAGGAGTTTCAGTATTCACTCTGATCACAGTACCAGGATTAGGAGTTTCAGTATTCACTCTGATCACAGTATCTGGATTAGGAGTTTCAGTATTCACTCTGATCACAGTACCAGGATTAAGAGTTTCAGTATTCACTCTAGTCACAGTACCAGGATTAGGAGTTTCCGTATTCACTCTGATCACAGTATCATGATTAGGAGTTTCAGTATTCACTCTGATCACAGTACCAGGATTAGGAGTTTCAGTATTCACTCTGATCACAGTTCCAGGATTAGGAGTTTCAGTATTCACTCTGATCACAGTGTCAGGATTAGGAGTTTCAGTATTCACTCTGGTCACAGTATCTGTTTTAGGAGTTTCAGTATTCACTCTGGTCACAGTATCTGGATTAGGAATTTCAGTATTCACTCTGATCACAGTATCAGGATCGGAGTTTCAGTATTCACTCTGATCACAGTGTCAGGGTTGTAAAGTTTCAAAATTCAATCTGCTCACAGTACCAGGATTAGGAGTTTCAGTATTCACTCTGATCACAGTACCAGGATTAGGAGTTTCAGTATTCACTCTGGTCACACTATCTGGATTAGGAGTTTCAGTATTCACTCAGATCACAGTACCAGGGTTAGGAGTTTCAGTATTCACTCTGATCACAGTACCAGGATTAGGAGTTTCAGTATTCACTCTGATCACAGTACCAGGATTAGGAGTTTCAGTATTCACTCTGGTACAGTACCAGGATTAGGAGTTTCAGTATTCACTCTGATCACAGTACCAGGATTAGGAGTTTCAGTATTCACTCTGGTCACAGTACCAGGATTAGGAGTTTCAGTATTCACTCTGGTCACAGTACCAGGATTAGGAGTTTCAGTATTCACTCTGATCACAGTACCAGGATTAGGAGTTTCAGTATTCACTCTGATCACAGTATCAGGATTAGGAGTTTCAGTATTCACTCTGATCACAGTACCAGGATTAGGAGTTTCAGTATTCACTCTGATCACAGTATCAGGATTAGGAGTTTCACTATTCACTCTGATCACAGTGCCAGGATTAGGAGTTTCAGTATTCACTCTGATCACAGTCCCAGGATTAGGACTTTCAGTATTCACTCTGGTCACAGTATCTGGATTACGAGTTTCAGTATTCACTCTGATAACAGTAACAGGGGTAGGAGTTTCAGTATTCACCCTGATCACAGTACCAGGATTAGGAGTTTCAGTATTCACTCTGATCTCAGTGTCAGGATTAGGAGTTTCAGTATAAACTCTGGTCACAGTATCTGGATTACGAGTTTCAGTATTCACTCTGCTCACAGAATTCGGATTAGGAGTTTCAGTATTCACTCTGATCACAGTACCAGGATTAGGAGTTTCAGTATTCACTCTGGTCACAGTATCTGGATTAGGAGTTTCAGTATTCACTCTGATCACAGTACCAGGATTAGGAGTTTCAGTATTCACTCTGATCACAGTACCAGGATTAGGAGTTTCAGTATTCACTCTGATCACAGTATCATGATTAGGAGTTTCAGTATTCACTCTGATCACAGTACCAGGATTAAGAGTTTCAGTATTCACTCTAGTCACAGTACCAGGATTAGGAGTTTCAGTATTCACTCTGATCACAGTGTCAGGATTAGGAGTTTCAGTATTCACTCTGGTCACAGTATCTGGATTAGGAGTTTCAGTATTCACTCTGATCACAGTACCAGGATTAGGAGTTTCAGTATTCACTCTGGTCACAGTATCTGGATTAGGAGTTTCAGTATTCACTCTGATCACAGTACCAGGGTTAGGAGTTTCAGTATTCACTCTGATCACAGTACCAGGATTAGGAGTTTCAGTATTCACTCTGGTCACAGTACCAGGATTAGGAGTTTCAGTATTCACTCTGATCACAGTACCAGGATTAGGAGTTTCAGTATTCACTCTGGTCACAGTACCAGGATTAGGAGTTTCAGTATTCACTCTGGTCACAGTACCAGGATTAGGAGTTTCAGTATTCACTCTGATCACAGTATCATGATTAGGAGTTTCAGTATTCACTCTGATCACAGTACCAGGATTAAGAGTTTCAGTATTCACTCTAGTCACAGTACCAGGATTAGGAGTTTCAGTATTCACTCTGATCACAGTGTCAGGATTAGGAGTTTCAGTATTCACTCTGGTCACAGTATCTGGATTAGGAGTTTCAGTATTCACTCTGATCACAGTACCAGGATTAGGAGTTTCAGTATTCACTCTGGTCACAGTATCTGGATTAGGAGTTTCAGTATTCACTCTGATCACAGTACCAGGGTTAGGAGTTTCAGTATTCACTCTGATCACAGTACCAGGATTAGGAGTTTCAGTATTCACTCTGGTCACAGTACCAGGATTAGGAGTTTCAGTATTCACTCTGATCACAGTACCAGGATTAGGAGTTTCAGTATTCACTCTGATCACAGTACCAGGATTAGGAGTTTCAGTATTCACTCTGATCACAGTATCAGGATTAGGAGTTTCAGTATTCACTCTGATCACAGTAACAGGATTAGGAGTTTCAGTATTCACTCTGATCACAGTATCAGGATTAGGAGTTTCAGTATTCACTCTGATCACAGTACCAGGATTAGGAGTTTCAGTATTCACTCTGATCACAGTATCAGGATTAGGAGTTTCAGTATTCACTCTGATCACAGTATCATGATTAGGAGTTTCAGTATTCACTCTGATCACAGTACCAGGATTAAGAGTTTCAGTATTCACTCTAGTCACAGTACCAGGATTAGGAGTTTCAGTATTCACTCTGATCACAGTGTCAGGATTAGGAGTTTCAGTATTCACTCTGGTCACAGTATCTGGATTAGGAGTTTCAGTATTCACTCTGATCACAGTACCAGGATTAGGAGTTTCAGTATTCACTCTGGTCACAGTATCTGGATTAGGAGTTTCAGTATTCACTCTGATCACAGTACCAGGGTTAGGAGTTTCAGTATTCACTCTGATCACAGTACCAGGATTAGGAGTTTCAGTATTCACTCTGGTCACAGTACCAGGATTAGGAGTTTCAGTATTCACTCTGATCACAGTACCAGGATTAGGAGTTTCAGTATTCACTCTGATCACAGTACCAGGATTAGGAGTTTCAGTATTCACTCTGATCACAGTATCAGGATTAGGAGTTTCAGTATTCACTCTGATCACAGTAACAGGATTAGGAGTTTCAGTATTCACTCTGATCACAGTATCAGGATTAGGAGTTTCAGTATTCACTCTGATCACAGTACCAGGATTAGGAGTTTCAGTATTCACTCTGATCACAGTATCAGGATTAGGAGTTTCAGTATTCACTCTGATCACAGTGCCAGGATTAGGAGTTTCAGTATTCACTCTGATCACAATAACAGGATTAGGAGTTTCAGTATTCACTCTGATCACAGTTCCAGGATTAGGAGTTTCAGTATTCACTCTGATCACAGAGCCAGGATTAGGAGTTTCAGTATTCACTCTGATCACAGTATCAGGGTTAGGAGTTTCAGTATTCACTCTGATCACAGTACCAGGATTAGGAGTTTCAGTATTCACTCTGATCACAGTACCAGGGTTAGGAGTTTCAGTATTCACTCTGGTCACAGGACCAGGATTCGGAGTTTCAGTCTTCACTCTGATCACAGTGTCAGGATTAGGAGTTTCAGTATTCACTCTGGTCACAGTATCTGGATTAGGAGTTTCAATATTCACTCTGATCACAGTGTCAGGGTTGAAAAGTTTCAGAATTCAATCTGCTCACAGTACCAGGATTAGGAGTTTCAGTATTCACTCTGATCACAGTACCAGGATTAGGAGTTTCAGTATTCACTCTGGTCACAGTATCTGGATTAGGAGTTTCAGTATTCACTCTGATCACAGTACCAGGGTTAGGAGTTTGAGTATTCACTCTGATCACAGTTCCATGATTAGGAGTTTCAGTATTCACTCTGGTCACAGTATCTGGATTAGGAGTTTCAGTATTCACTCTGATCACAGTACCAGGATTAGGAGTTTCAGTATTCACTCTGATCACAGTACCAGGATTAGGAGTTTCAGTATTCACTCTGATCACAGTATCATGATTAGGAGTTTCAGTATTCACTCTGGTCACAGTATCTGGATTAGGAGTTTCAGTATTCACTCTGATCACAGTACCAGGATTAGGAGTTTCAGTATTCACTCTGATCACAGTACCAGGATTAGGAGTTTCAGTATTCACTCTGATCACAGTACCAGGATTAGGAGTTTCAGTATTCACTCTGATCACAGTACCAGGATTAGGAGTTTCAGTATTCACTCTGATCACAGTATCAGGATTAGGAGTTTCAGTATAAACTCTGGTCACAGTATCTGGATTACGAGTTTCAGTATTCACTCTGCTCACAGAATTCGGATTAGGAGTTTCAGTATTCACTCTGATCACAGTACCAGGATTAGGAGTTTCAGTATTCACTCTGGTCACAGTATCTGGATTAGGAGTTCCAGTATTCACTCTGATCACAGTACCAGGATTAGGAGTTTCAGTATTCACTCTGATCACAGTACCAGGATTAGGAGTTTCAGTATTCACTCTGATCACAGTATCATGATTAGGAGTTTCAGTATTCACTCTGATCACAGTACCAGGATTAAGAGTTTCAGTATTCACTCTAGTCACAGTACCAGGATTAGGAGTTTCAGTATTCACTCTGATCACAGTGTCAGGATTAGGAGTTTCAGAATTCATTCTGGTCACAGTATCTGGATTAGGAGTTTCAGTATTCACTCTGATCACAGTACCAGGATTAGGAGTTTCAGTATTCACTCTGGTCACAGTATCTGGATTAGGAGTTTCAGTATTCACTCTGATCACAGTACCAGGGTTAGGAGTTTCAGTATTCACTCTGATCACAGTACCAGGATTAGGAGTTTCAGTATTCACTCTGGTCACAGTACCAGGATTAGGAGTTTCAGTATTCACTCTGATCACAGTACCAGGATTAGGAGTTTCTGTATTCACTCTGGTCACAGTACCAGGATTAGGAGTTTCAGTATTCACTCTGGTCACAGTACCAGGATTAGGAGTTTCAGTATTCACTCTGATCACAGTATCATGATTAGGAGTTTCAGTATTCACTCTGATCACAGTACCAGGATTAAGAGTTTCAGTATTCACTCTAGTCACAGTACCAGGATTAGGAGTTTCAGTATTCACTCTGATCACAGTGTCAGGATTAGGAGTTTCAGTATTCAGCCTGGTCACAGTATCTGGATTAGGAGATTCAGTATTCACTCTGATCACAGTACCAGGATTAGGAGTTTCAGTATTCACTCTGGTCACAGTATCTGGATTAGGAGTTTCAGTATTCACTCTGATCACAGTACCAGGGTTAGGAGTTTCAGTATTCACTCTGATCACAGTACCAGGATTAGGAGTTTCAGTATTCACTCTGGTCACAGTACCAGGATTAGGAGTTTCAGTATTCACTCTGATCACAGTACCAGGATTAGGAGTTTCAGTATTCACTCTGGTCACAGTACCAGGATTAGGAGTTTCAGTATTCACTCTGATCACAGTACCAGGATTAGGAGTTTCAGTATTCACTCTGATCACAGTACCAGGATTAGGAGTTTCAGTATTCACTCTGATCACAGTATCAGGATTAGGAGTTTCAGTATTCACTCTGATCACAGTAACAGGATTAGGAGTTTCAGTATTCACTCTGATCACAGTATCAGGATTAGGAGTTTCAGTATTCACTCTGATCACAGTACCAGGATTAGGAGTTTCAGTATTCACTCTGATCACAGTATCAGGATTAGGAGTTTCAGTATTCACTCTGATCACAGTGCCAGGATTAGGAGTTTCAGTATTCACTCTGATCACAATAACAGGATTAGGAGTTTCAGTATTCACTCTGATCACAGTTCCAGGATTAGGAGTTTCAGTATTCACTCTGATCACAGAGCCAGGATTAGGAGTTTCAGTATTCACTCTGATCACAGTATCAGGGTTAGGAGTTTCAGTATTCACTCTGATCACAGTACCAGGATTAGGAGTTTCAGTATTCACTCTGATCACAGTACCAGGGTTAGGAGTTTCAGTATTCACTCTGGTCACAGGACCAGGATTCGGAGTTTCAGTATTCACTCTGATCACAGTGTCAGGATTAGGAGTTTCAGTATTCACTCTGGTCACAGTATCTGGATTAGGAGTTTCAATATTCACTCTGATCACAGTGTCAGGGTTGAAAAGTTTCAGAATTCAATCTGCTCACAGTACCAGGATTAGGAGTTTCAGTATTCACTCTGATCACAGTACCAGGATTAGGAGTTTCAGTATTCACTCTGGTCACAGTATCTGGATTAGGAGTTTCAGTATTCACTCTGATCACAGTACCAGGGTTAGGAGTTTGAGTATTCACTCTGATCACAGTACCAGGATTAGGAGTTTCAGTATTCACTCTGGTCACAGTATCTGGATTAGGAGTTTCAGTATTCACTCTGATCACAGTACCAGGATTAGGAGTTTCAGTATTCACTCTGATCACAGTACCAGGATTAGGAGTTTCAGTATTCACTCTGATCACAGTATCATGATTAGGAGTTTCAGTATTCACTCTGATCACAGTACCAGGATTAAGAGTTTCAGTATTCACTCTGATCACAGTACCAGGATTAGGAGTTTCAGTATTCACTCTGATCACAGTTCCCGGATTAGGAGTTTCAGTATTCACTCTGGTCACAGTATCTGGATTAGTAGTTTCAGTATTCACTCTGATCACAGTACCAGGATTAGGAGTTTCAGTATTCACTCTGATCACAGTCCCAGGGTTAGAAGTTTCAGTATTCACTCTGATCACAGTGTCAGGGTTGAAAAGTTTCAGAATTCAATCTGCTCACAGTACCAGGATTAGGAGTTTCAGTATTCACTCTGATCACAGTACCAGGATTAGGAGTTTCAGTATTCACTCTGGTCACAGTATCTGGATTACGAGTTTCAGTATTCACTCTGATCACAGTACCAGGGTTAGGAGTTTCAGTATTCACTCTGATCACAGTACCAGGATTAGGAGTTTCAGTACTCACTCTGGTCACAGTACCAGGATTAGGAGTTTCATTATTCACTCTGATCACAGTACCAGGATTAGGAGTTTCAGTATTCACTCTGGTCACAGTATCTGGATTAGGAGTTTCAGTATTCACTCTGATCACAGTACCAGGATTAGGAGTTTCAGTATTCACTCTGATCACAGTATCAGTATTAGGAGTTTCAGTATTCACTCTGATCACAGTACCAGGATTAGGAGTTTCAATATTCACTCTGATCACAGTAATCAGCATTAGGAGTTTCAGTATTCACTCTGATCACAGTATCAGGATTAGGAGTTTCAGTATTCACTCTGATCACAGTGCCAGGATTAGGAGTTTCAGTATTCACTCTGATCACTGTACCAGGATTAGGAGTTTCAGTATTCACTCTGATCACTGTACCAGGATTAGGAGTTTCAGTATTCACTCTGATCACAGTACCAGGATTAGGAGTTTCAGTATTCACTCTGATCACAGTGCCAGGATTAGGAGTTTCAGTATTCACTCTGATCACAGTATCAGGGTTAGGAGTTTCAGTATTCACTCTGATCACAGTACCAGGATTAGGAGTTTCAGTATTCACTCTGATCACAGTACCAGGGTTCGGAGTTTCAGTATTCACTCTGGTCACAGTACCAGGATTCGGAGTTTCAGTATTCACTCTGATCACAGTACCAGGATTAGGAGTTTCAGTATTCACTCTGGTCACAGTACCAGGATTAGGAGTTTCAGTATTCACTCTGATCACAGTACCAGGATTAGGAGTTTCAGTATTCACTCTGATCACAGTATCAGGATTAGGAGTTTCAGTATTCACTCTGATCACAGTACCAGGATTAGGAGTTTCAGTATTCACTCTGATCACAGTATCAGGATTAGGAGTTTCAGTATTCACTCTGATCACAGTGCCAGGATTAGGAGTTTCAGTATTCACTCTGATCACAGTATCTGGATTAGGAGTTTCCGTATTTACTCTGATCACAGTACCAGGATTAGGAGTTTCAGGATTCACTCTCATCACAGTACCAGGATTAGGAGTTTCCGTATTCACTCTGATCACAGTATCATGATTAGGAGTTTCAGTATTCACTCTGATCACAGTACCAGGATTAGGAGTTTCAGTATTCACTCTGATCACAGTTCCAGGATTAGGAGTTTCAGTATTCACTCTGATCACAGTACCAGGATTAGGAGTTTCAGTATTCACTCTGATCACAGTATCATGATTAGGAGTTTCAGTATTCACTCTGATCACAGTACCAGGATTAAGAGTTTCAGTATTCACTCTAGTCACAGTACCAGGATTAGGAGTTTCAGTATTCACTCTGATCACAGTGTCAGGATTAGGAGTTTCAGTATTCACTCTGGTCACAGTATCTGGATTAGGAGTTTCAGTATTCACTCTGATCACAGTACCAGGATTAGGAGTTTCAGTATTCACTCTGGTCACAGTATCTGGATTAGGAGTTTCAGTATTCACTCTGATCACAGTACCAGGGTTAGGAGTTTCAGTATTCACTCTGATCACAGTACCAGGATTAGGAGTTTCAGTATTCACTCTGGTCACAGTACCAGGATTAGGAGTTTCAGTATTCACTCTGATCACAGTACCAGGATTAGGAGTTTCAGTATTCACTCTGGTCACAGTACCAGGATTAGGAGTTTCAGTATTCACTCTGGTCACAGTACCCGGATTAGGAGTTTCAGTATTCATTCTGATCACAGTATCATGATTAGGAGTTTCAGTATTCACTCTGATCACAGTACCAGGATTAAGAGTTTCAGTATTCACTCTAGTCACAGTACCAGGATTAGGAGTTTCAGTATTCACTCTGATCACAGTGTCAGGATTAGGAGTTTCAGTATTCACTCTGGTCACAGTATCTGGATTAGGAGTTTCAGTATTCACTCTGATCACAGTACCAGGGTTAGGAGTTTCAGTATTCACTCTGATCACAGTACCAGGATTAGGAGTTTCAGTATTCACTCTGGTCACAGTACCAGGATTAGGAGTTTCAGTATTCACTCTGATCACAGTACCGGGATTAGGAGTTTCAGTATTCACTCTGGTCACAGTACCAGGATTAGGAGTTTCAGTATTCACTCTGATCACAGTACCAGGATTAGGAGTTTCAGTATTCACTCTGATCACAGTACCAGGATTAGGAGTTTCAGTATTCACTCTGATCACAGTATCAGGATTAGGAGTTTCAGTATTCACTCTGATCACAGTAACAGGATTAGGAGTTTCAGTATTCACTCTGATCACAGTATCAGGATTAGGAGTTTCAGTATTCACTCTGATCACAGTACCAGGATTAGGAGTTTCAGTATTCACTCTGATCACAGTATCAGGATTAGGAGTTTCAGTATTCACTCTGATCACAGTGCCAGGATTAGGAGTTTCAGTATTCACTCTGATCACAATAACAGGATTAGGAGTTTCAGTATTCACTCTGATCACAGTTCCAGGATTAGGAGTTTCAGTATTCACTCTGATCACAGAGCCAGGATTAGGAGTTTCAGTATTCACTCTGATCACAGTATCAGGGTTAGGAGTTTCAGTATTCACTCTGATCACAGTACCATGATTAGGAGTTTCAGTATTCACTCTGATCACAGTACCAGGGTTAGGAGTTTCAGTATTCACTCTGGTCACAGGACCAGGATTCGGAGTTTCAGTATTCACTCTGATCACAGTGTCAGGATGAGGAATTTCAGTATTCACTCTGGTCACAGTATCTGGATTAGGAGTTTCAATATTCACTCTGATCACAGTGTCAGGGTTGAAAAGTTTCAGAATTCAATCTGCTCACAGTACCAGGATTAGGAGTTTCAGTATTCACTCTGATCACAGTACCAGGATTAGGAGTTTCAGTATTCACTCTGGTCACAGTATCTGGATTAGGAGTTTCAGTATTCACTCTGATCACAGTACCAGGGTTAGGAGTTTGAGTATTCACTCTGATCACAGTACCAGGATTAGGAGTTTCAGTATTCACTCTGGTCACAGTATCTGGATTAGGAGTTTCAGTATTCACTCTGATCACAGTACCAGGATTAGGAGTTTCAGTATTCACTCTGATCACAGTACCAGGATTAGGAGTTTCAGTATTCACTCTGATCACAGTATCATGATTAGGAGTTTCAGTATTCACTCTGATCACAGTACCAGGATTAAGAGTTTCAGTATTCACTCTGATCACAGTACCAGGATTGGGAGTTTCAGTATTCACTCTGATCACAGTTCCCGGATTAGGAGTTTCAGTATTCACTCTGGTCACAGTATCTGGATTAGTAGTTTCAGTATTCACTCTGATCACAGTACCAGGATTAGGAGTTTCAGTATTCACTCTGATCACAGTCCCAGGGTTAGAAGTTTCAGTATTCACTCTGATCACAGTGTCAGGGTTGAAAAGTTTCAGAATTCAATCTGCTCACAGTACCAGGATTAGGAGTTTCAGTATTCACTCTGATCACAGTACCAGGATTAGGAGTTTCAGTATTCACTCTGGTCACAGTATCTGGATTACGAGTTTCAGTATTCACTCTGATCACAGTACCAGGGTTAGGAGTTTCAGTATTCACTCTGATCACAGTACCAGGATTAGGAGTTTCAGTACTCACTCTGGTCACAGTACCAGGATTAGGAGTTTCAGTATTCACTCTGATCACAGGACCAGGATTAGGAGTTTCAGTATTCACTCTGGTCACAGTATCTGGATTAGGAGTTTCAGTATTCACTCTGATCACAGTACCAGGATTAGGAGTTTCAGTATTCACTCTGATCACAGTATCAGTATTAGGAGTTTCAGTTTTCACTCTGATCACAGTACCAGGATTAGGAGTTTCAATATTCACTCTGATCACAGTAATCAGCATTAGGAGTTTCAGTATTCACTCTGATCACAGTATCAGGATTAGGAGTTTCAGTATTCACTCTGATCACAGTGCCAGGATTAGGAGTTTCAGTATTCACTCTGATCACTGTACCAGGATTAGGAGTTTCAGTATTCACTCTGATCACTGTACCAGGATTAGGAGTTTCAGTATTCACTCTGATCACAGTACCAGGATTAGGAGTTTCAGTATTCACTCTGATCACAGTGCCAGGATTAGGAGTTTCAGTATTCACTCTGATCACAGTATCAGGGTTAGGAGTTTCAGTATTCACTCTGATCACAGTACCAGGATTAGGAGTTTCAGTATTCACTCTGATCACAGTACCAGGGTTCGGAGTTTCAGTATTCACTCTGGTCACAGTACCAGGATTCGGAGTTTCAGTATTCACTCTGATCACAGTACCAGGATTAGGAGTTTCAGTATTCACTCTGGTCACAGTACCAGGATTAGGAGTTTCAGTATTCACTCTGATCACAGTACCAGGATTACGAGTTTCAGTATTCACTCTGATCACAGTATCAGGATTAGGAGTTTCAGTATTCACTCTGATCACAGTACCAGGATTAGGAGTTTCAGTATTCACTCTGATCACAGTATCAGGATTAGGAGTTTCAGTATTCACTCTGATCACAGTGCCAGGATTAGGAGTTTCAGTATTCACTCTGATCACAGTATCTGGATTAGGAGTTTCCGTATTTACTCTGATCACAGTACCAGGATTAGGAGTTTCAGGATTCACTCTCATCACAGTACCTGGATTAGGAGTTTCCGTATTCACTCTGATCACAGTATCATGATTAGGAGTTTCAGTATTCACTCTGATCACAGTACCAGGATTAGGAGTTTCAGTATTCACTCTGATCACAGTTCCAGGATTAGGAGTTTCAGTATTCACTCTGATCACAGTGTCAGGATTAGGAGTTTCAGTATTCACTCTGGTCACAGTATCTGTTTTAGGAGTTTCAGTATTCACTCTGGTCACAGTATCTGGATTAGGAATTTCAGTATTCACTCTGATCACAGTATCAGGATCGGAGTTTCAGTATTCACTCTGATCACAGTGTCAGGGTTGTAAAGTTTCAAAATTCAATCTGCTCACAGTACCAGGATTAGGAGTTTCAGTATTCACTCTGATCACAGTACCAGGATTAGGAGTTTCAGTATTCACTCTGGTCACAGTATCTGGATTAGGAGTTTCAGTATTCACTCAGATCACAGTACCAGGGTTAGGAGTTTCAGTATTCACTCTGATCACAGTACCAGGATTAGGAGTTTCAGTATTCACTCTGATCACAGTACCAGGATTAGGAGTTTCAGTATTCACTCTGGTACAGTACCAGGATTAGGAGTTTCAGTATTCACTCTGATCACAGTACCAGGATTAGGAGTTTCAGTATTCACTCTGGTCACAGTACCAGGATTAGGAGTTTCAGTATTCACTCTGGTCACAGTACCAGGATTAGGAGTTTCAGTATTCACTCTGATCACAGTACCAGGATTAGGAGTTTCAGTATTCACTCTGATCACAGTATCAGGATTAGGAGTTTCAGTATTCACTCTGGTCACAGTACCAGGATTAGGAGTTTCAGTATTCACTCTGATCACAGTATCAGGATTAGGAGTTTCACTATTCACTCTGATCACAGTGCCAGGATTAGGAGTTTCAGTATTCACTCTGATCACAGTCCCAGGATTAGGACTTTCAGTATTCACTCTGGTCACAGTATCTGGATTACGAGTTTCAGTATTCACTCTGATAACAGTAACAGGGGTAGGAGTTTCAGTATTCACCCTGATCACAGTACCAGGATTAGGAGTTTCAGTATTCACTCTGATCTCAGTGTCAGGATTAGGAGTTTCAGTATAAACTCTGGTCACAGTATCTGGATTACGAGTTTCAGTATTCACTCTGCTCACAGAATTCGGATTAGGAGTTTCAGTATTCACTCTGATCACAGTACCAGGATTAGGAGTTTCAGTATTCACTCTGGTCACAGTATCTGGATTAGGAGTTTCAGTATTCACTCTGATCACAGTACCAGGATTAGGAGTTTCAGTATTCACTCTGATCACAGTACCAGGATTAGGAGTTTCAGTATTCACTCTGATCACAGTATCATGATTAGGAGTTTCAGTATTCACTCTGATCACAGTACCAGGATTAAGAGTTTCAGTATTCACTCTAGTCACAGTACCAGGATTAGGAGTTTCAGTATTCACTCTGATCACAGTGTCAGGATTAGGAGTTTCAGTATTCACTCTGGTCACAGTATCTGGATTAGGAGTTTCAGTATTCACTCTGATCACAGTACCAGGATTAGGAGTTTCAGTATTCACTCTGGTCACAGTATCTGGATTAGGAGTTTCAGTATTCACTCTGATCACAGTACCAGGGTTAGGAGTTTCAGTATTCACTCTGATCACAGTACCAGGATTAGGAGTTTCAGTATTCACTCTGGTCACAGTACCAGGATTAGGAGTTTCAGTATTCACTCTGATCACAGTACCAGGATTAGGAGTTTCAGTATTCACTCTGGTCACAGTACCAGGATTAGGAGTTTCAGTATTCACTCTGGTCACAGTACCAGGATTAGGAGTTTCAGTATTCACTCTGATCACAGTATCATGATTAGGAGTTTCAGTATTCACTCTGATCACAGTACCAGGATTAAGAGTTTCAGTATTCACTCTAGTCACAGTACCAGGATTAGGAGTTTCAGTATTCACTCTGATCACAGTGTCAGGATTAGGAGTTTCAGTATTCACTCTGGTCACAGTATCTGGATTAGGAGTTTCAGTATTCACTCTGATCACAGTACCAGGATGAGGAGTTTCAGTATTCACTCTGGTCACAGTATCTGGATTAGGAGTTTCAGTATTCACTCTGATCACAGTACCAGTGTTAGGAGTTTCAGTATTCACTCTGATCACAGTACCAGGATTAGGAGTTTCAGTATTCACTCTGGTCACAGTATCTGGATTAGGAGTTTCAGTATTCACTCTGATCACAGTACCAGTGTTAGGAGTTTCAGTATTCACTCTGATCACAGTACCAGGATTAGGAGTTTCAGTATTCACTCTGGTCACAGTACCAGGATTAGGAGTTTCAGTATTCACTCTGATCACAGTACCAGGATTAGGAGTTTCAGTATTCACTCTGGTCACAGTACCAGGATTAGGAGTTTCAGTATTCACTCTGATCACAGTACCAGGATTAGGAGTTTCAGTATTCACTCTGATCACAGTACCAGGATTAGGAGTTTCAGTATTCACTCTGATCACAGTATCAGGATTAGGAGTTTCAGTATTCACTCTGATCACAGTAACAGGATTAGGAGTTTCAGTATTCACTCTGATCACAGTATCAGGATTAGGAGTTTCAGTATTCACTCTGATCACAGTACCAGGATTAGGAGTTTCAGTATTCACTCTGATCACAGTATCAGGATTAGGAGTTTCAGTATTCACTCTGATCACAGTGCCAGGATTAGGAGTTTCAGTATTCACTCTGATCACATTAACAGGATTAGGAGTTTCAGTATTCACTCTGATCACAGTTCCAGGATTAGGAGTTTCAGTATTCACTCTGATCACAGAGCCAGGATTAGGAGTTTCAGTATTCACTCTGATCACAGTATCAGGGTTAGGAGTTTCAGTATTCACTCTGATCACAGTACCAGGATTAGGAGTTTCAGTATTCACTCTGATCACAGTACCAGGGTTAGGAGTTTCAGTATTCACTCTGGTCACAGGACCAGGATTCGGAGTTTCAGTCTTCACTCTGATCACAGTGTCAGGATTAGGAGTTTCAGTATTCACTCTGGTCACAGTATCTGGATTAGGAGTTTCAATATTCACTCTGATCACAGTGTCAGGGTTGAAAAGTTTCAGAATTCAATCTGCTCACAGTACCAGGATTAGGAGTTTCAGTATTCACTCTGATCACAGTACCAGGATTAGGAGTTTCAGTATTCACTCTGGTCACAGTATCTGGATTAGGAGTTTCAGTATTCACTCTGATCACAGTACCAGGGTTAGGAGTTTGAGTATTCACTCTGATCACAGTTCCATGATTAGGAGTTTCAGTATTCACTCTGGTCACAGTATCTGGATTAGGAGTTTCAGTATTCACTCTGATCACAGTACCAGGATTAGGAGTTTCAGTATTCACTCTGATCACAGTACCAGGATTAGGAGTTTCAGTATTCACTCTGATCACAGTATCATGATTAGGAGTTTCAGTATTCACTCTGGTCACAGTATCTGGATTAGGAGTTTCAGTATTCACTCTGATCACAGTACCAGGATTAGGAGTTTCAGTATTCACTCTGATCACAGTACCAGGATTAGGAGTTTCAGTATTCACTCTGATCACAGTACCAGGATTAGGAGTTTCAGTATTCACTCTGATCACAGTACCAGGATTAGGAGTTTCAGTATTCACTCTGATCACAGTATCAGGATTAGGAGTTTCAGTATAAACTCTGGTCACAGTATCTGGATTACGAGTTTCAGTATTCACTCTGCTCACAGAATTCGGATTAGGAGTTTCAGTATTCACTCTGATCACAGTACCAGGATTAGGAGTTTCAGTATTCACTCTGGTCACAGTATCTGGATTAGGAGTTTCAGTATTCACTCTGATCACAGTACCAGGATTAGGAGTTTCAGTATTCACTCTGATCACAGTACCAGGATTAGGAGTTTCAGTATTCACTCTGATCACAGTATCATGATTAGGAGTTTCAGTATTCACTCTGATCACAGTACCAGGATTAAGAGTTTCAGTATTCACTCTGGTCACAGTACCAGGATTAGGAGTTTCAGTATTCACTCTGATCACAGTGTCAGGATTAGGAGTTTCAGTATTCATTCTGGTCACAGTATCTGGATTAGGAGTTTCAGTATTCACTCTGATCACAGTACCAGGATTAGGAGTTTCAGTATTCACTCTGGTCACAGTATCTGGATTAGGAGTTTCAGTATTCACTCTGATCACAGTACCAGGGTTAGGAGTTTCAGTATTCACTCTGATCACAGTACCAGGATTAGGAGTTTCAGTATTCACTCTGGTCACAGTACCAGGATTAGGAGTTTCAGTATTCACTCTGATCACAGTACCAGGATTAGGAGTTTCAGTATTCACTCTGGTCACAGTACCAGGATTAGGAGTTTCAGTATTCACTCTGGTCACAGTACCAGGATTAGGAGTTTCAGTATTCACTCTGATCACAGTATCATGATTAGGAGTTTCAGTATTCACTCTGATCACAGTACCAGGATTAAGAGTTTCAGTATTCACTCTAGTCACAGTACCAGGATTAGGAGTTTCAGTATTCACTCTGATCACAGTGTCAGGATTAGGAGTTTCAGTATTCAGCCTGGTCACAGTATCTGGATTAGGAGTTTCAGTATTCACTCTGATCACAGTACCAGGATTAGGAGTTTCAGTATTCACTCTGGTCACAGTATCTGGATTAGGAGTTTCAGTATTCACTCTGATCACAGTACCAGGGTTAGGAGTTTCAGTATTCACTCTGATCACAGTGCCAGGATTAGGAGTTTCAGTATTCACTCTGGTCACAGTACCAGGATTAGGAGTTTCAGTATTCACTCTGATCACAGTACCAGGATTAGTAGTTTCAGTATTCACTCTGGTCACAGTACCAGGATTAGGAGTTTCAGTATTCACTCTGATCACAGTACCAGGATTAGGAGTTTCAGTATTCACTCTGATCACAGTACCAGGATTAGGAGTTTCAGTATTCACTCTGATCACAGTATCAGGATTAGGAGTTTCAGTATTCACTCTGATCACAGTAACAGGATTAGGAGTTTCAGTATTCACTCTGATCACAGTATCAGGATTAGGAGTTTCAGTATTCACTCTGATCACAGTACCAGGATTAGGAGTTTCAGTATTCACTCTGATCACAGTATCAGGATTAGGAGTTTCAGTATTCACTCTGATCACAGTGCCAGGATTAGGAGTTTCAGTATTCACTCTGATCACAATAACAGGATTAGGAGTTTCAGTATTCACTCTGATCACAGTTCCAGGATTAGGAGTTTCAGTATTCACTCTGATCACAGAGCCAGGATTAGGAGTTTCAGTATTCACTCTGATCACAGTATCAGGGTTAGGAGTTTCAGTATTCACTCTGATCACAGTACCAGGATTAGGAGTTTCAGTATTCACTCTGATCACAGTACCAGGGTTAGGAGTTTCAGTATTCACTCTGGTCACAGGACCAGGATTCGGAGTTTCAGTATTCACTCTGATCACAGTGTCAGGATTAGGAGTTTCAGTATTCACTCTGGTCACAGTATCTGGATTAGGAGTTTCAATATTCACTCTGATCACAGTGTCAGGGTTGAAAAGTTTCAGAATTCAATCTGCTCACAGTACCAGGATTAGGAGTTTCAGTATTCACTCTGATCACAGTACCAGGATTAGGAGTTTCAGTATTCACTCTGGTCACAGTATCTGGATTAGGAGTTTCAGTATTCACTCTGATCACAGTACCAGGGTTAGGAGTTTGAGTATTCACTCTGATCACAGTACCAGGATTAGGAGTTTCAGTATTCACTCTGGTCACAGTATCTGGATTAGGAGTTTCAGTATTCACTCTGATCACAGTACCAGGATTAGGAGTTTCAGTATTCACTCTGATCACAGTACCAGGATAAGGGTTTCAGTATTCACTCTGATCACAGTATCATGATTAGGAGTTTCAGTATTCACTCTGATCACAGTACCAGGATTAAGAATTTCAGTATTCACTCTGATCACAGTACCAGGATTAGGAGTTTCAGTATTCACTCTGATCACAGTTCCCGGATTAGGAGTTTCAGTATTCACTCTGGTCACAGTATCTGGATTAGTAGTTTCAGTATTCACTCTGATCACAGTACCAGGATTAGGAGTTTCAGTATTCACTCTGATCACAGTCCCAGGGTTAGAAGTTTCAGTATTCACTCTGATCACAGTGTCAGGGTTGAAAAGTTTCAGAATTCAATCTGCTCACAGTACCAGGATTAGGAGTTTCAGTATTCACTCTGATCACAGTACCAGGATTAGGAGTTTCAGTATTCACTCTGGTCACAGTATCTGGATTACGAGTTTCAGTATTCACTCTGATCACAGTACCAGGGTTAGGAGTTTCAGTATTCACTCTGATCACAGTACCAGGATTAGGAGTTTCAGTACTCACTCTGGTCACAGTACCAGGATTAGGAGTTTCATTATTCACTCTGATCACAGTACCAGGATTAGGAGTTTCAGTATTCACTCTGGTCACAGTATCTGGATTAGGAGTTTCAGTATTCACTCTGATCACAGTACCAGGATTAGGAGTTTCAGTATTCACTCTGATCACAGTATCAGTATTAGGAGTTTCAGTATTCACTCTGATCACAGTACCAGGATTAGGAGTTTCAATATTCACTCTGATCACAGTAATCAGCATTTGGAGTTTCAGTATTCACTCTGATCACAGTATCAGGATTAGGAGTTTCAGTATTCACTCTGATCACAGTGCCAGGATTAGGAGTTTCAGTATTCACTCTGATCACTGTACCAGGATTAGGAGTTTCAGTATTCACTCTGATCACTGTACCAGGATTAGGAGTTTCAGTATTCACTCTGATCACAGTACCAGGATTAGGAGTTTCAGTATTCACTCTGATCACAGTGCCAGGATTAGGAGTTTCAGTATTCACTCTGATCACAGTATCAGGGTTAGGAGTTTCAGTATTCACTCTGATCACAGTACCAGGATTAGGAGTTTCAGTATTCACTCTGATCACAGTACCAGGGTTCGGAGTTTCAGTATTCACTCTGGTCACAGTACCAGGATTCGGAGTTTCAGTATTCACTCTGATCACAGTACCAGGATTAGGAGTTTCAGTATTCACTCTGGTCACAGTACCAGGATTAGGAGTTTCAGTATTCACTCTGATCACAGTACCAGGATTAGGAGTTTCAGTATTCACTCTGATCACAGTATCAGGATTAGGAGTTTCAGTATTCACTCTGATCACAGTACCAGGATTAGGAGTTTCAGTATTCACTCTGATCACAGTATCAGGATTAGGAGTTTCAGTATTCACTCTGATCACAGTGCCAGGATTAGGAGTTTCAGTATTCACTCTGATCACAGTATCTGGATTAGGAGTTTCCGTATTTACTCTGATCACAGTACCAGGATTAGGAGTTTCAGGATTCACTCTCATCACAGTACCAGGATTAGGAGTTTCCGTATTCACTCTGATCACAGTATCATGATTAGGAGTTTCAGTATTCACTCTGATCACAGTACCAGGATTACGAGTTTCAGTATTCACTCTGATCACAGTTCCAGGATTAGGAGTTTCAGTATTCACTCTGATCACAGTGTCAGGATTAGGAGTTTCAGTATTCACTCTGGTCACAGTATCTGTTTTAGGAGTTTCAGTATTCACTCTGGTCACAGTATCTGGATTAGGAATTTCAGTATTCACTCTGATCACAGTATCAGGATCGGAGTTTCAGTATTCACTCTGATCACAGTGTCAGGGTTGTAAAGTTTCAAAATTCAATCTGCTCACAGTACCAGGATTAGGAGTTTCAGTATTCACTCTGATCACAGTACCAGGATTAGGAGTTTCAGTATTCACTCTGGTCACAGTATCTGGATTAGGAGTTTCAGTATTCACTCAGATCACAGTACCAGGGTTAGGAGTTTCAGTATTCACTCTGATCACAGTACCAGGATTAGGAGTTTCAGTATTCACTCTGATCACAGTACCAGGATTAGGAGTTTCAGTATTCACTCTGGTACAGTACCAGGATTAGGAGTTTCAGTATTCACTCTGATCACAGTACCAGGATTAGGAGTTTCAGTATTCACTCTGGTCACAGTACCAGGATTAGGAGTTTCAGTATTCACTCTGATCACAGTACCAGGATTAGGAGTTTCAGTATTCACTCTGATCACAGTATCAGGATTAGGAGTTTCAGTATTCACTCTGATCACAGTACCAGGATTAGGACTTTCAGTATTCACTCTGGTCACAGTATCTGGATTAGGAGTTTCAGTATTCACTCTGATCACAGTACCAGGATTAGGACTTTCAGTATTCACTCTGGTCACAGTATCTGGATTAGGAGTTTCAGTATTCACTCTGATAACAGTACCAGGGTTAGGAGTTTCAGTATTCACTCTGATCACAGTATCTGGATTCGGAGTTTCAGTATTCACTCTGATCACAGTGTCAGGATTAGGAGTTTCAGTATTCACTCTGGTCAAAGTATCTGGATTAGGAGTTTCAGTATTCACTCTGATCACAGTACCAGGATTAGGAGTTTCAGTATTCACTCTGGTCACAGTATCTGGATTAGGAGTTTCAGTATTCACTCTGATCACAGTACCAGGGTTAGGAGTTTCAGTATTCACTCTGATCACAGTACCAGGATTAGGAGTTTCAGTATTCACTCTGGTCACAGTACCAGGATTAGGAGTTTCAGTATTCACTCTGATCACAGTACCAGGATTAGGAGTTTCAGTATTCACTCTGGTCACAGTACCAGGATTAGGAGTTTCAGTATTCACTCTGATCACAGTACCAGGATTAGGAGTTTCAGTATTCACTCTGATCACAGTACCAGGATTAGGAGTTTCAGTATTCACTCTGATCACAGTATCAGGATTAGGAGTTTCAGTATTCACTCTGATCACAGTAACAGGATTAGGAGTTTCAGTATTCACTCTGATCACAGTATCAGGATTAGGAGTTTCAGTATTCACTCTGATCACAGTACCAGGATTAGGAGTTTCAGTATTCACTCTGATCACAGTATCAGGATTAGGAGTTTCAGTATTCACTCTGATCACAGTGCCAGGATTAGGAGTTTCAGTATTCACTCTGATCACAATAACAGGATTAGGAGTTTCAGTATTCACTCTGATCACAGTTCCAGGATTAGGAGTTTCAGTATTCACTCTGATCACAGTACCAGGATTAGGAGTTTCAGTATTCACTCTGATCACAGTATCAGGATTAGGAGTTTCAGTATTCACTCTGATCACAGTACCAGGATTAGGACTTTCAGTATTCACTCTGGTCACAGTATCTGGATTAGGAGTTTCAGTATTCACTCTGATCACAGTACCAGGATTAGGACTTTCAGTATTCACTCTGGTCACAGTATCTGGATTAGGAGTTTCAGTATTCACTCTGGTCACATTACCAGGATTAGGAGTTTCAGTATTCACTCTGATCACAGTATCTGGATTCGGAGTTTCAGTATTCACTCTGATCACAGTGTCAGGATTAGGAGTTTCAGTATTCACTCTGGTCAAAGTATCTGGATTAGGAGTTTCAGTATTCACTCTGATCACAGTACCTGGATTAGGAGTTTCAGTATTCACTCTGATCACAGTACCAGGATTAGGAGTTTCAGTATTCACTCTGATCACAGTATCATGATTAGGATTTTCAGTATTCACTCTGATCACAGTACCAGGATTAAGAGTTTCAGTATTCACTCGAGTCACAGTACCAGGATTAGGAGTTTCAGTATTCACTCTGATCACAGTGTCAGGATTAGGAGTTTCAGTATTCACTCTGGTCACAGTATCTGGATTAGGAGTTTCAGTATTCACTCTGCTCACAGAATTCGGATTAGGAGTTTCAGTATTCACTCTGATCACAGTACCAGGGTTAGAAGTTTCAGTATTCACTCTGATCACAGTGTCAGGGTTGAAAAGTTTCAGAATTCAATCTGCTCACAGTACCAGGATTAGGAGTTTCAGTATTCACTCTGATCACAGTACCAGGGTTAGGAGTTTCAGTACTCACTCTGATCACAGTACCAGGATTAGGAGTTTCAGTATTCACTCTGGTCACAGTACCAGGATTAGGAGTTTCAGTATTCACTCTGATCACAGTACCAGGATTAGGAGTTTCAGTATTCACTCTGGTCACAGTACCAGGATTAGGAGTTTCAGTATTCACTCTGATCACAGTACCAGGATTAGGAGTTTCAGTATTCACTCTGATCACAGTATCAGGATTAGGAGTTTCAGTATTCACTCTGATCACAGTAACAGGATTAGGAGTTTCAGTATTCACTCTGATCACAGTATCAGGATTAGGAGTTTCAGTATTCACTCTGATCACAGTACCAGGATTAGGAGTTTCAGTATTCACTCTGATCACAGTATCAGGATTAGGAGTTTCAGTATTCACTCTGATCACAGTGCCAGGATTAGGAGTTTCAGTATTCACTCTGATCACAGTAACAGGATTAGGAGTTTCAGTATTCACTCTGATCACAGTTCCAGGATTAGGAGTTTCAGTATTCACTCTGATCACAGTGCCAGGATTAGGAGTTTCAGTATTCACTCTGATCACAGTATCAGGGTTAGGAGTTTCAGGATTCACTCTGATCACAGTACCAGGATTAGGAGTTTCAGTATTCACTCTGATCACAGTACCAGGGTTAGGAGTTTCAGTATTCACTCTGGTCACAGTACCAGGATTCGGAGTTTCAGTATTCACTCTGATCACAGTGTCAGGATTAGGAGTTTCAGTATTCACTCTGGTCACAGTATCTGGATTAGGAGTTTCAGTATTCACTCTGATCACAGTGTCAGGGTTGAAAAGTTTCAGAATTCAATCTGCTCACAGTACCAGGATAAGGAGTTTCAGTATTCACTCTGATCACAGTACCAGGATTAGGAGTTTCAGTATTCACTCTGGTCACAGTATCTGGATTAGGAGTTTCAGTATTCACTCTGATCACAGTATCAGGATTAGGAGTTTCAGTATTCACTCTGATCACAGTACCAGGATTAGGAGTTTCAGTATTCACTCTGATCACAGTATCAGGATTAGGAGTTTCAGTATTCACTCTGATCACAGTACCAGGATTAGGAGTTTCAGTATTCACTCTGATCACAGTATCAGGATTAGGAGTTTCAGTATTCACTCTGATCACAGTGCCAGGATTAGGAGTTTCAGTATTCACTCTGATCACAGTCCCAGGATTAGGACTTTCAGTATTCACTCTGGTCACAGTATCTGGATTACGAGTTTCAGTATTCACTCTGATAACAGTAACAGGGGTAGGAGTTTCAGTAATCACCCTGATCACAGTACCAGCATTAGGAGTTTCAGTATTCACTCTGATCTCAGTGTCAGGATTAGGAGTTTCAGTATAAACTCTGGTCACAGTATCTGGATTACGAGTTTCAGTATTCACTCTGATCACAGAATTCGGATTAGGAGTTTCAGTATTCACTCTGATCACAGTACCAGGATTAGGAGTTTCAGTATTCACTCTGGTCACAGTATCTGGATTAGGAGTTTCAGTATTCACTCTGATCACAGTACCAGGATTAGGAGTTTCAGTATTCACTCTGATCACAGTACCAGGATTAGGAGTTTCAGTATTCACTCTGATCACAGTATCATGATTAGGAGTTTCAGTATTCACTCTGATCACAGTACCAGGATTAAGAGTTTCAGTATTCACTCTGATCACAGTACCAGGATTAGGAGTTTCAGTATTCACACTGATCACAGTGTCAGGATTAGGACTTTCAGTATTCACTCTGGTCACAGTATCTGGATTAGGAGTTTCAGTATTCACTCTGATCACAGTACCAGGATTAGGACTTTCACTATTCACTCTGGTCACAGTATCTGGATTAGGAGTTTCAGTATTCACTCTGATAACAGTACCAGGGTTAGGAGTTTCATTATTCACTCTGATCACAGTATCTGGATTCGGAGTTTCAGTATTCACTCTGATCACAGTGTCAGGATTAGGAGTTTCAGTATTCACTCTGGTCACAGTATCTGGATTAGGAGTTTCAGTATTCACTCTGATCACAGTACCTGGATTAGGAGTTTCAGTATTCACTCTGATCACAGTACCAGGATTAGGACTTTCACTATTCACTCTGGTCACAGTATCTGGATTAGGAGTTTCAGTATTCACTCTGATAACAGTACCAGGGTTAGGAGTTTCATTATTCACTCTGATCACAGTATCTGGATTCGGAGTTTCAGTATTCACTCTGATCACAGTGTCAGGATTAGGAGTTTCAGTATTCACTCTGGTCACAGTATCTGGATTAGGAGTTTCAGTATTCACTCTGATCACAGTACCTGGATTAGGAGTTTCAGTATTCACTCTGATCACAGTACCAGGATTAAGAGTTTCAGTATTCACTCTAGTCACAGTACCAGGATTAGGAGTTTCAGTATTCACTCTGATCACAGTGTCAGGATTAGGAGTTTCAGTATTCACTCTGGTCACAGTATCTGGATTAGGAGTTTCAGTGGTCACTCTGCTCACAGAATTCGGATTAGGAGTTTCAGTATTCACTCTGATCACAGTACCAGGGTTAGAAGTTTCAGTATTCACTCTGATCACAGTGTCAGGGTTGAAAAGTTTCAGAATTCAATCTGCTCACAGTACCAGGATTAGGAGTTTCAGTATTCACTCTGATCACAGTACCAGGATTAGGAGTTTCAGTATTCACTCTGGTCACAGTATCTGGATTAGGAGTTTCAGTATTCACTCTGATCACAGTACCAGGGTTAGGAGTTTCAGTATTCACTCTGATCACAGTACCAGGATTAGGAGTTTCAGTATTCACTCTGGTCACAGTACCAGGATTAGGAGTTTCAGTATTCACTCTGATCACAGTACCAGGATTAGGAGTTTCAGTATTCACTCTGGTCACAGTACCAGGATTTGGAGTTTCAGTATTCACTCTGATCACAGTACCAGGATTAGGAGTTTCAGTATTCACTCTGATCACAGTATCAGGATTAGGAGTTTCAGTATTCACTCTGATCACAGTAACAGGATTAGGAGTTTCAGTATTCACTCTGATCACAGTATCAGGATTAGGAGTTTCAGTATTCACTCTGATCACAGTACCAGGATTAGGAGTTTCAGTATTCACTCTGATCACAGTATCAGGATTAGGAGTTTCAGTATTCACTCTGATCACAGTGCCAGGATTAGGAGTTTCAGTATTCACTCTGATCACAATAACAGGATTAGGAGTTTCAGTATTCACTCTGATCACAGTTCCAGGATTAGGAGTTTCAGTATTCACTCTGATCACAGAGCCAGGATTAGGAGTTTCAGTATTCACTCTGATCACAGTATCAGGGTTAGGAGTTTCAGTATTCACTCTGATCACAGTACCAGGATTAGGAGTTTCAGTATTCACTCTGATCACAGTACCAGGGTTAGGAGTTTCAGTATTCACTCTGGTCACAGGACCAGGATTCGGAGTTTCAGTATTCACTCTGATCACAGTACCAGGATTAGGAGTTTCAGTATTCACTCTGATCACAGTGTCAGGATTAGGACTTTCAGTATTCACTCTGGTCACAGTGTCAGGATTAGGACTTTCACTATTCACTCTGGTCAAAGTATCTGGATTAGGAGTTTCAGTATTCACTCTGATCACAGTACCAGGATTAGGACTTTCACTATTCACTCTGGTCACAGTATCTGGATTAGGAGTTTCAGTATTCACTCTGATAACAGTACCAGGGTTAGGAGTTTCATTATTCACTCTGATCACAGTATCTGGATTTGGAGTTTCAGTATTCACTCTGATCACAGTGTCAGGATTAGGAGTTTCAGTATTCACTCTGGTCACAGTATCTGGATTAGGAGTTTCAGTATTCACTCTGATCACAGTACCTGGATTAGGAGTTTCAGTATTCACTCTGATCACAGTACCAGGATTAGGACTTTCACTATTCACTCTGGTCACAGTATCTGGATTAGGAGTTTCAGTATTCACTCTGATAACAGTACCAGGGTTAGGAGTTTCATTATTCACTCTGATCACAGTATCTGGATTCGGAGTTTCAGTATTCACTCTGATCACAGTGTCAGGATTAGGAGTTTCAGTATTCACTCTGGTCACAGTATCTGGATTAGGAGTTTCAGTATTCACTCTGATCACAGTACCTGGATTAGGAGTTTCAGTATTCACTCTGATCACAGTATCATGATTAGGAGTTTCAGTATTCACTCTGATCACAGTACCAGGATTAAGAGTTTCAGTATTCACTCTAGTCACAGTACCAGGATTAGGAGTTTCAGTATTCACTCTGATCACAGTGTCAGGATTAGGAGTTTCAGTATTCACTCTGGTCACAGTATCTGGATTAGGAGTTTCAGTGGTCACTCTGCTCACAGAATTCGGATTAGGAGTTTCAGTATTCACTCTGATCACAGTACCAGGGTTAGAAGTTTCAGTATTCACTCTGATCACAGTGTCAGGGTTGAAAAGTTTCAGAATTCAATCTGCTCACAGTACCAGGATTAGGAGTTTCAGTATTCACTCTGATCACAGTACCAGGATTAGGAGTTTCAGTATTCACTCTGGTCACAGTATCTGGATTAGGAGTTTCAGTATTCACTCTGATCACAGTACCAGGGTTAGGAGTTTCAGTATTCACTCTGATCACAGTACCAGGATTAGGAGTTTCAGTATTCACTCTGGTCACAGTACCAGGATTAGGAGTTTCAGTATTCACTCTGATCACAGTACCAGGATTAGGAGTTTCAGTATTCACTCTGGTCACAGTACCAGGATTTGGAGTTTCAGTATTCACTCTGATCACAGTACCAGGATTAGGAGTTTCAGTATTCACTCTGATCACAGTATCAGGATTAGGAGTTTCAGTATTCACTCTGATCACAGTAACAGGATTAGGAGTTTCAGTATTCACTCTGATCACAGTATCAGGATTAGGAGTTTCAGTATTCACTCTGATCACAGTACCAGGATTAGGAGTTTCAGTATTCACTCTGATCACAGTATCAGGATTAGGAGTTTCAGTATTCACTCTGATCACAGTGCCAGGATTAGGAGTTTCAGTATTCACTCTGATCACAATAACAGGATTAGGAGTTTCAGTATTCACTCTGATCACAGTTCCAGGATTAGGAGTTTCAGTATTCACTCTGATCACAGAGCCAGGATTAGGAGTTTCAGTATTCACTCTGATCACAGTATCAGGGTTAGGAGTTTCAGTATTCACTCTGATCACAGTACCAGGATTAGGAGTTTCAGTATTCACTCTGATCACAGTACCAGGGTTAGGAGTTTCAGTATTCACTCTGGTCACAGGACCAGGATTCGGAGTTTCAGTATTCACTCTGATCACAGTGTCAGGATTAGGAGTTTCAGTATTCACTCTGGTCACAGTATCTGGATTAGGAGTTTCAGTATTCACTCTGATCACAGTGTCAGGGTTGAAAAGTTTCAGAATTCAATCTGCTCACAGTACCAGGATTAGGAGTTTCAGTATTCACTCTGATCACAGTACCAGGATTAGGAGTTTCAGTATTCACTCTGGTCACAGTATCTGGATTAGGAGTTTCAGTATTCACTCTGATCACAGTACCATGGTTAGGAGTTTGAGTATTCACTCTGATCACAGTACCAGGATTAGGAGTTTCAGTATTCACTCTGGTCACAGTATCTGGATTAGGAGTTTCAGTATTCACTCTGATCACAGTACCAGGATTAGGAGTTTCAGTATTCACTCTGATCACAGTACCAGGATTAGGAGTTTCAGTATTCACTCTGATCACAGTATCATGATTAGGAGTTTCAGTATTCACTCTGATCACAGTACCAGGATTAAGAGTTTCAGTATTCACTCTGATCACAGTACCAGGATTAGGAGTTTCAGTATTCACTCTGATCACAGTTCCCGGATTAGGAGTTTCAGTATTCACTCTGGTCACAGTATCTGGATTAGTAGTTTCAGTATTCACTCTGATCACAGAGCCAGGATTAGGAGTTTCAGTATTCACTCTGATCACAGTGCCAGGATTAGGAGTTTCAGTATTCACTCTGATCACAATAACAGGATTAGGAGTTTCAGTATTCACTCTGATCACAGTTCCAGGATTAGGAGTTTCAGTATTCACTCTGATCACAGTGCCAGGATTAGGAGTTTCAGTATTCACTCTGATCACAGTTTCAGGGTTAGGAGTTTCAGGATTCACTCTGATCACAGTACCAGGATTAGGAGTTTCAGTATTCACTCTGATCACAGTACCAGGGTTAGGAGTTTCAGTATTCACTCTGGTCACAGTACCAGGATTCGGAGTTTCAGTATTCACTCTGATCACACTGTCAGGATTAGGAGTTTCAGTATTCACTCTGGTCACAGTATCTGGATTAGGAGTGTCAGTATTCACTCTGATCACAGTGTCAGGGTTGAAAAGTTTCAGAATTCAATCTGCTCACAGTACCAGGATAAGGAGTTTCAGTATTCACTCTGATCACAGTACCAGGATTAGGAGTTTCAGTATTCACTCTGGTCACAGTATCTGGATTAGGAGTTTCAGTATTCACTCTGATCACAGTACCAGGATTAGGAGTTTCAGTATTCACTCTGATCACAGTACCAGGATTAGGAGTTTCAGTATTCACTCTGATCACAGTATCAGGATTAGGAGTTTCAGTATTCACTCTGATCACAGTACCAGGATTAGGAGTTTCAGTATTCACTCTGATCACAGTATCTGGATTAGGAGTTTCAGTATTCACTCTGATCACAGTGCCAGGATTAGGAGTTTCAGTATTCACTCTGATCACAGTCCCAGGATTAGGACTTTCAGTATTCACTCTGGTCACAGTATCTGGAGTACGAGTTTCAGTATTCACTCTGATAACAGTAACAGGGGTAGGAGTTTCAGTAATCACCCTGATCACAGTACCAGGATTAGGAGTTTCAGTATTCACTCTGATCTCAGTGTCAGGATTAGGAGTTTCAGGATAAACTCTGGTCACAGTATCTGGATTACGAGTTTCAGTATTCACTCTGCTCACAGAATTCGGATTAGGAGTTTCAGTATTCACTCTGATCACAGTACCAGGATTAGGAGTTTCAGTATTCACTCTGGTCACAGTATCTGGATTAGGAGTTTCAGTATTCACTCTGATCACAGTACCAGGATTAGGAG
Organism: Chiloscyllium plagiosum; assembly: GCF_037043375.1. NCBI lineage: Eukaryota > Metazoa > Chordata > Chondrichthyes > Orectolobiformes > Hemiscylliidae > Chiloscyllium > Chiloscyllium plagiosum. The sequence goes on from NW_028270174.1 coordinate 48,187,778, forward strand.
TTTCAGTATTCACTCTGATCACAGTACCAGGATTAGGAGTTTCAGTATTCACTCTGATCACAGTATCATGATTAGGAGTTTCAGTATTCACTCTGATCACAGTACCAGGATTAAGAGTTTCAGTATTCACTCTGATCACAGTACCAGGATTAGGAGTTTCAGTATTCACTCTGATCACAGTGTCAGGATTAGGACTTTCAGTATTCACTCTGGTCACAGTATCTGGATTAGGAGTTTCAGTATTCACTCTGATCACAGTACCAGGATTAGGACTTTCACTATTCACTCTGGTCACAGTATCTGGATTAGGAGTTTCAGTATTCACTCTGATAACAGTACCAGGGTTAGGAGTTTCATTATTCACTCTGATCACAGTATCTGGATTCGGAGTTTCAGTATTCACTCTGATCACAGTGTCAGGATTAGGAGTTTCAGTATTCACTCTGGTCACAGTATCTGGATTAGGAGTTTCAGTATTCACTCTGATCACAGTACCTGGATTAGGAGTTTCAGTATTCACTCTGATCACAGTACCAGGATTAGGAGTTTCAGTATTCACTCTGATCACAGTATCATGATTAGGAGTTTCAGTATTCACTCTGATCACAGTACCAGGATTAAGAGTTTCAGTATTCACTCTAGTCACAGTACCAGGATTAGGAGTTTCAGTATTCACTCTGATCACAGTGTCAGGATTAGGAGTTTCAGTATTCACTCTGGTCACAGTATCTGGATTAGGAGTTTCAGTGGTCACTCTGCTCACAGAATTCGGATTAGGAGTTTCAGTATTCACTCTGATCACAGTACCAGGGTTAGAAGTTTCAGTATTCACTCTGATCACAGTGTCAGGATTGAAAAGTTTCAGAATTCAATCTGCTCACAGTACCAGGATTAGGAGTTTCAGTATTCACTCTGATCACAGTACCAGGATTAGGAGTTTCAGTATTCACTCTGGTCACAGTATCTGGATTAGGAGTTTCAGTATTCACTCTGATCACAGTACCAGGGTTAGGAGTTTCAGTATTCACTCTGATCACAGTACCAGGATTAGGAGTTTCAGTATTCACTCTGCTCACAGTACCAGGATTAGGAGTTTCAGTATTCACTCTGATCACAGTACCAGGATTAGGAGTTTCAGTATTCACTCTGGTCACAGTACCAGGATTTGGAGTTTCAGTATTCACTCTGATCACAGTACCAGGATTAGGAGTTTCAGTATTCACTCTGATCACAGTATCAGGATTAGGAGTTTCAGTATTCACTCTGATCACAGTAACAGGATTAGGAGTTTCAGTATTCACTCTGATCACAGTATCAGGATTAGGAGTTTCAGTATTCACTCTGATCACAGTACCAGGATTAGGAGTTTCAGTATTCACTCTGATCACAGTATCAGGATTAGGAGTTTCAGTATTCACTCTGATCACAGTGCCAGGATTAGGAGTTTCAGTATTCACTCTGATCACAGTATCAGGATTAGGAGTTTCAGTATTCACTCTGATCACAGTACCAGGATTAGGACTTTCAGTATTCACTCTGATCACAGAGCCAGGATTAGGAGTTTCAGTATTCACTCTGATCACAGTATCAGGGTTAGGAGTTTCAGTATTCACTCTGATCACAGTACCAGGATTAGGAGTTTGAGTATTCACTCTGATCACAGTACCAGGGTTAGGAGTTTCAGTATTCACTCTGGTCACAGGACCAGGATTCGGAGTTTCAGTATTCACTCTGATCACAGTGTCAGGATTAGGAGTTTCAGTATTCACTCTGGTCACAGTATCTGGATTAGGAGTTTCAGTATTCACTCTGATCACAGTGTCAGGGTTGAAAAGTTTCAGAATTCAATCTGCTCACAGTCCCAGGATTAGGAGTTTCAGTATTCACTCTGATCACAGTACCAGGATTAGGAGTTTCAGTATTCACTCTGGTCACAGTATCTGGATTAGGAGTTTCAGTATTCACTCTGATCACAGTACCAGGGTTAGGAGTTTGAGTATTCACTCTGATCACAGTACCAGGATTAGGAGTTTCAGTATTCACTCTGGTCACAGTATCTGGATTAGGAGTTTCAGTATTCACTCTGATCACAGTACCAGGATTAGGAGTTTCAGTATTCACTCTGATCACAGTACCAGGATTAGGAGTTTCAGTATTCACTCTGATCACAGTATCATGATTAGGAGTTTCAGTATTCACTCTGATCACAGTACCAGGATTAAGAGTTTCAGTATTCACTCTGATCACAGTACCAGGATTAGGAGTTTCAGTATTCACTCTGATCACAGTTCCCGGATTAGGAGTTTCAGTATTCACTCTGGTCACAGTATCTGGATTAGTAGTTTCAGTATTCACTCTGATCACAGTACCAGGATTAGGAGTTTCAGTATTCACTCTGATCACAGTCCCAGGGTTAGAAGTTTCAGTATTCACTCTGATCACAGTGTCAGGGTTGAAAAGTTTCAGAATTCAATCTGCTCACAGTACCAGGATTAGGAGTTTCAGTATTCACTCTGATCACAGTACCAGGATTAGGAGTTTCAGTATTCACTCTGGTCACAGTATCTGGATTACGAGTTTCAGTATTCACTCTGATCACAGTACCAGGGTTAGGAGTTTCAGTATTCACTCTGATCACAGTACCAGGATTAGGAGTTTCAGTATTCACTCTGGTCACAGTACCAGGATTAGGAGTTTCAGTATTCACTCTGATCACAGTACCAGGATTAGGAGTTTCAGTATTCACTCTGGTCACAGTATCTGGATTAGGAGTTTCAGTATTCACTCTGATCACAGTACCAGGATTAGGAGTTTCAGTATTCACTCTGATCACAGTATCAGTATTAGGAGTTTCAGTATTCACTCTGATCACAGTACCAGGATTAGGAGTTTCAATATTCACTCTGATCACAGTAATCAGCATTAGGAGTTTCAGTATTCACTCTGATCACAGTATCAGGATTAGGAGTTTCAGTATTCACTCTGATCACAGTGCCAGGATTAGGAGTTTCAGTATTCACTCTGATCACTGTACCAGGATTAGGAGTTTCAGTATTCACTCTGATCACTGTACCAGGATTAGGAGTTTCAGTATTCACTCTGATCACAGTACCAGGATTAGGAGTTTCAGTATTCACTCTGATCACAGTGCCAGGATTAGGAGTTTCAGTATTCACTCTGATCACAGTATCAGGGTTAGGAGTTTCAGTATTCACTCTGATCACAGTACCAGGATTAGGAGTTTCAGTATTCACTCTGATCACAGTACCAGGGTTCGGAGTTTCAGTATTCACTCTGGTCACAGTACCAGGATTCGGAGTTTCAGTATTCACTCTGATCACAGTACCAGGATTAGGAGTTTCAGTATTCACTCTGGTCACAGTACCAGGATTAGGAGTTTCAGTATTCACTCTGATCACAGTACCAGGATTAGGAGTTTCAGTATTCACTCTGATCACAGTATCTGGATTAGGAGTTTCAGTATTCACTCTGATCACAGTACCAGGATTAGGAGTTTCAGTATTCACTCTGATCACAGTATCAGGATTAGGAGTTTCAGTATTCACTCTGATCACAGTGCCAGGATTAGGAGTTTCAGTATTCACTCTGATCACAGTATCTGGATTAGGAGTTTCCGTATTTACTCTGATCACAGTACCAGGATTAGGAGTTTCAGGATTCACTCTCATCACAGTACCAGGATTAGGAGTTTCAGTATTCACTCTGATCACAGTTCCAGGATTAGGAGTTTCAGTATTCACTCTGATCACAGTGTCAGGATTAGGAGTTTCAGTATTCACTCTGGTCACAGTATCTGTTTTAGGAGTTTCAGTATTCACTCTGGTCACAGTATCTGGATTAGGAATTTCAGTATTCACTCTGATCACAGTATCAGGATCGGAGTTTCAGTATTCACTCTGATCACAGTGTCAGGGTTGTAAAGTTTCAAAATTCAATCTGCTCACAGTACCAGCATTAGGAGTTTCAGTATTCACTCTGATCACAGTACCAGGATTAGGAGTTTCAGTATTCACTCTGGTCACAGTATCTGGATTAGGAGTTTCAGTATTCACTCTGATCACAGTACCAGGGTTAGGAGTTTCAGTGTTCACTCTGATCACAGTACCAGGATTAGGAGTTTCAGTATTCACTCTGATCACAGTACCAGGATTAGGAGTTTCAGTATTCACTCTGGTGCAGTACCAGGATTAGGAGTTTCAGTATTCACTCTGATCACAGTACCAGGATTAGGAGTTTCAGTATTCACTCTGGTCACAGTACCAGGATTAGGAGTTTCAGTATTCACTCTGATCACAGTACCAGGATTAGGAGTTTCAGTATTCACTCTGATCACAGTATCAGGATTAGGAGTTTCAGTATTCACTCTGATCACAGTACCAGGATTAGGACTTTCAGTATTCACTCTGGTCACAGTATCTGGATTAGGAGTTTCAGTATTCTCTCTGATCACAGTACCAGGATTAGGACTTTCAGTATTCACTCTGGTCACAGTATCTGGATTAGGAGTTTCAGTATTCACTCTGATAACTGTACCAGGGTTAGGAGTTTCAGTATTCACTCTGATCACAGTATCTGGATTCAGAGTTTCAGTATTCACTCTGATCACAGTGTCAGGATTAGGAGTTTCAGTATTCACTCTGGTCAAAGTATCTGGATTAGGAGTTTCAGTATTCACTCTGATCACAGTACCTGGATTAGGAGTTTCAGTATTCACTCTGATCACAGTACCAGGATTAGGAGTTTCAGTATTCACTCTGATCACAGTATCATGATTAGGATTTTCAGTATTCACTCTGATCACAGTACCAGGATTAAGAGTTTCAGTATTCACTCGAGTCACAGTACCAGGATTAGGAGTTTCAGTATTCACTCTGATCACAGTGTCAGGATTAGGAGTTTCAGTATTCACTCTGGTCACAGTATCTGGATTAGGAGTTTCAGTAGTCACTCTGCTCACAGAATTCGGATTAGGAGTTTCAGTATTCACTCTGATCACAGTACCAGGGTTAGAAGTTTCAGTATTCACTCTGATCACAGTGTCAGGGTTGAAAAGTTTCAGAATTCAATCTGCTCACAGTAGCAGGATTAGGAGTTTCAGTATTCACTCTGATCACAGTGCCAGGATTAGGAGTTTCAGGATTCACTCTGGTCACAGTATCTGGATTAGAAGTTTCAGTATTCACTCTGATCACAGTACCAGGGTTAGGAGTTTCAGTATTCACTCTGATCACAGTACCAGGATTAGGAGTTTCAGTATTCACTCTGGTCACAGTACCAGGATTAGGAGTTTCAGTATTCACTCTGATCACAGTACCAGGATTAGGAGTTTCAGTATTCACTCTGGTTACAGTACCAGGATTAGGAGTTTCAGTATTCACTCTGATCACAGTACCAGGATTAGGAGTTTCAGTATTCACTCTGATCACAGTATCAGGATTAAGAGTTTCAGTATTCACTCTGATCACGTTAACAGGATTAGGAGTTTCAGTATTCACTCTGATCACAGTATCAGGATTAGGAGTTTCAGTATTCACTCTGATCACAGTACCAGGATTAGGAGTTTCAGTATTCACTCTGATCACAGTATCAGGATTAGGAGTTTCAGTATTCACTCTCATCACAGTGCCAGGATTAGGAGTTTCCGTATTCACTCTGATCACAATAACAGGATTAGGAGTTTCAGTATTCACTCTGATCACAGTTCCAGGATTAGGAGTTTCAGTATTCAATCTGATCACAGTGCCAGGATTAGGAGTTTCAGTATTCACTCTGATCACAGTATCAGGGTTAGGAGTTTCAGGATTCACTCTGATCACAGTACCAGGATTAGGAGTTTCAGTATTCACTCTGATCACAGTACCAGGGTTAGGGGTTTCAGTATTCACTCTGGTCACAGTACCAGGATTCGGAGTTTCAGTATTCACTCTGATCACAGTGTCAGGATTAGGAGTTTCAGTATTCACTCTGGTCGCAGTATCTGGATTAGGAGTTTCAGTATTCACTCTGATCACAGTGTCAGGTTTGAAAAGTTTCAGAATTCAATCTGCTCACAGTACCAGGATAAGGAGTTTCAGTATTCACTCTGATCACAGTACCAGGATTAGGAGTTTCAGTATTCACTCTGGTCACAGTATCTGGATTAGGAGTTTCAGTATTCACTCTGATCACAGTATCAGGATTAGGAGTTTCAGTATTCACTCTGATCACAGTACCAGGATTAGGAGTTTCAGTATTCACTCTAGTCACAGTATCTGGATTAGGAGTTTCAGTATTCACTCTGATCACAGTACCAGGATTAGGAGTTTCAGTATTCACTCTGATCACAGTACCAGGATTAGGAGTTTCAGTATTCACTCTGATCACAGTATCATGATTCGGAGTTTCAGTATTCACTCTGATCACAGTACCAGGATTAAGAGTTTCAGTATTCACTCTGATCACAGTACCAGTATTAGGAGTTTCAGTATTCACTCTGATCACAGTTCCCGGATTAGGAGTTTCAGTATTCACTCTGGTCACAGTATCTGGATTAGGAGTTTCAGTATTCACTCTGATCACAGTACCAGGATTAGGAGTTTCAGTATTCACTCTGATCACAGTCCCAGGGTTAGAAGTTTCAGTATTCACTCTGATCACAGTGTCAGGGTTGAAAAGTTTCAGAATTCAATCTGCTCACAGTACCAGGACGAGGAGTTTCAGTATTCACTCTGATCACAGTACCAGGATTAGGAGTTTCCGTATTCACTCTGGTCACAGTATCTGGATTAGGAGTTTCAGTATTCACTCTGATCACAGTACCAGGGTTAGGAGTTTCAGTATTCACTCTGATCACAGTTCCAGGATTAGGAGTTTCAGTATTCACTCTGGTCACAGTACCAGGATTAGGAGTTTCAGTATTCACTCTGATCACAGTACCAGGATTAGGAGTTTCAGTATTCACTCTGGTCACAGTATCTGGATTAGGAGTTTCAGTATTCACTCTGATCACAGTACCAGGATTAGGAGTTTCAGTATTCACTCTGATCACAGTATCAGTATTAGGAGTTTCAGTATTCACTCTGATCACAGTACCAGGATTAGGAGTTTCAATATTCACTCTGATCACAGTAATCAGCATTAGGAGTTTCAGTATTCACTCTGATCACAGTATCAGGATTTGGAGTTTCTGTATTCACTCTGATCACAGTGCCAGGATTAGGAGTTTCAGTATTCACTCTGATCACTGTACCAGGATTAGGAGTTTCAGTATTCACTCTGATCACTGTACCAGGATTAGGAGTTTCAGTATTCACTCTGATCACAGTACCAGGATTAGGAGTTTCAGTATTCACTCTGATCACAGTGCCAGGATTAGGAGTTTCAGTATTCACTCTGATCACAGTATCAGGGTTAGGAGTTTCAGTATTCACTCTGATCACAGTACCAGGATTAGGAGTTTCAGGATTCACTCTCATCACAGTACCAGGATTAGGAGTTTCCGTATTCACTCTGATCACAGTATCATGATTAGGAGTTTCAGTATTCACTCTGATCACAGTACCAGGATTACGAGTTTCAGTATTCACTCTGATCACAGTTCCAGGATTAGGAGTTTCAGTATTCACTCTGATCACAGTGTCAGGATTAGGAGTTTCAGTATTCACTCTGGTCACAGTATCTGTTTTAGGAGTTTCAGTATTCACTCTGGTCACAGTATCTGGATTAGGAATTTCAGTATTCACTCTGATCACAGTATCAGGATCGGAGTTTCAGTATTCACTCTGATCACAGTGTCAGGGTTGTAAAGTTTCAAAATTCAATCTGCTCACAGTACCAGGATTAGGAGTTTCAGTATTCACTCTGATCACAGTACCAGGATTAGGAGTTTCAGTATTCACTCTGGTCACAGTATCTGGATTAGGAGTTTCAGTATTCACTCAGATCACAGTACCAGGGTTAAGAGTTTCAGTATTCACTCTGATCACAGTACCAGGATTAGGAGTTTCAGTATTCACTCTGATCACAGTACCAGGATTAGGAGTTTCAGTATTCACTCTGGTACAGTACCAGGATTAGGAGTTTCAGTATTCACTCTGATCACAGTACCAGGATTAGGAGTTTCAGTATTCACTCTGGTCACAGTACCAGGATTAGGAGTTTCAGTATTCACTCTGATCACAGTACCAGGATTAGGAGTTTCAGTATTCACTCTGATCACAGTATCAGGATTAGGAGTTTCAGTATTCACTCTGATCACAGTACCAGGATTAGGACTTTCAGTATTCACTCTGGTCACAGTATCTGGATTAGGAGTTTCAGTATTCACTCTGATCACAGTACCAGGATTAGGACTTTCAGTATTCACTCTGGTCACAGTATCTGGATTAGGAGTTTCAGTATTCACTCTGATAACAGTACCAGGGTTAGGAGTTTCAGTATTCACTCTGATCACAGTATCTGGATTCGGAGTTTCAGTATTCACTCTGATCACAGTGTCAGGATTAGGAGTTTCAGTATTCACTCTGGTCAAAGTATCTGGATTAGGAGTTTCAGTATTCACTCTGATCACAGTACCAGGATTAGGAGTTTCAGTATTCACTCTGGTCACAGTATCTGGATTAGGAGTTTCAGTATTCACTCTGATCACAGTACCAGGGTTAGGAGTTTCAGTATTCACTCTGATCACAGTACCAGGATTAGGAGTTTCAGTATTCACTCTGGTCACAGTACCAGGATTAGGAGTTTCAGTATTCACTCTGATCACAGTACCAGGATTAGGAGTTTCAGTATTCACTCTGGTCACAGTACCAGGATTAGGAGTTTCAGTATTCACTCTGATCACAGTACCAGGATTAGGAGTTTCAGTATTCACTCTGATCACAGTACCAGGATTAGGAGTTTCAGTATTCACTCTGATCACAGTATCAGGATTAGGAGTTTCAGTATTCACTCTGATCACAGTAACAGGATTAGGAGTTTCAGTATTCACTCTGATCACAGTATCAGGATTAGGAGTTTCAGTATTCACTCTGATCACAGTACCAGGATTAGGAGTTTCAGTATTCACTCTGATCACAGTATCAGGATTAGGAGTTTCAGTATTCACTCTGATCACAGTGCCAGGATTAGGAGTTTCAGTATTCACTCTGATCACAATAACAGGATTAGGAGTTTCAGTATTCACTCTGATCACAGTTCCAGGATTAGGAGTTTCAGTATTCACTCTGATCACAGTACCAGGATTAGGAGTTTCAGTATTCACTCTGATCACAGTATCAGGATTAGGAGTTTCAGTATTCACTCTGATCACAGTACCAGGATTAGGACTTTCAGTATTCACTCTGGTCACAGTATCTGGATTAGGAGTTTCAGTATTCACTCTGATCACAGTACCAGGATTAGGACTTTCAGTATTCACTCTGGTCACAGTATCTGGATTAGGAGTTTCAGTATTCACTCTGGTCACATTACCAGGATTAGGAGTTTCAGTATTCACTCTGATCACAGTATCTGGATTCGGAGTTTCAGTATTCACTCTGATCACAGTGTCAGGATTAGGAGTTTCAGTATTCACTCTGGTCAAAGTATCTGGATTAGGAGTTTCAGTATTCACTCTGATCACAGTACCTGGATTAGGAGTTTCAGTATTCACTCTGATCACAGTACCAGGATTAGGAGTTTCAGTATTCACTCTGATCACAGTATCATGATTAGGATTTTCAGTATTCACTCTGATCACAGTACCAGGATTAAGAGTTTCAGTATTCACTCGAGTCACAGTACCAGGATTAGGAGTTTCAGTATTCACTCTGATCACAGTGTCAGGATTAGGAGTTTCAGTATTCACTCTGGTCACAGTATCTGGATTAGGAGTTTCAGTATTCACTCTGCTCACAGAATTCGGATTAGGAGTTTCAGTATTCACTCTGATCACAGTACCAGGGTTAGAAGTTTCAGTATTCACTCTGATCACAGTGTCAGGGTTGAAAAGTTTCAGAATTCAATCTGCTCACAGTACCAGGATTAGGAGTTTCAGTATTCACTCTGATCACAGTACCAGGGTTAGGAGTTTCAGTACTCACTCTGATCACAGTACCAGGATTAGGAGTTTCAGTATTCACTCTGGTCACAGTACCAGGATTAGGAGTTTCAGTATTCACTCTGATCACAGTACCAGGATTAGGAGTTTCAGTATTCACTCTGGTCACAGTACCAGGATTAGGAGTTTCAGTATTCACTCTGATCACAGTACCAGGATTAGGAGTTTCAGTATTCACTCTGATCACAGTATCAGGATTAGGAGTTTCAGTATTCACTCTGATCACAGTAACAGGATTAGGAGTTTCAGTATTCACTCTGATCACAGTATCAGGATTAGGAGTTTCAGTATTCACTCTGATCACAGTACCAGGATTAGGAGTTTCAGTATTCACTCTGATCACAGTATCAGGATTAGGAGTTTCAGTATTCACTCTGATCACAGTGCCAGGATTAGGAGTTTCAGTATTCACTCTGATCACAGTAACAGGATTAGGAGTTTCAGTATTCACTCTGATCACAGTTCCAGGATTAGGAGTTTCAGTATTCACTCTGATCACAGTGCCAGGATTAGGAGTTTCAGTATTCACTCTGATCACAGTATCAGGGTTAGGAGTTTCAGGATTCACTCTGATCACAGTACCAGGATTAGGAGTTTCAGTATTCACTCTGATCACAGTACCAGGGTTAGGAGTTTCAGTATTCACTCTGGTCACAGTACCAGGATTCGGAGTTTCAGTATTCACTCTGATCACAGTGTCAGGATTAGGAGTTTCAGTATTCACTCTGGTCACAGTATCTGGATTAGGAGTTTCAGTATTCACTCTGATCACAGTGTCAGGGTTGAAAAGTTTCAGAATTCAATCTGCTCACAGTACCAGGATAAGGAGTTTCAGTATTCACTCTGATCACAGTACCAGGATTAGGAGTTTCAGTATTCACTCTGGTCACAGTATCTGGATTAGGAGTTTCAGTATTCACTCTGATCACAGTATCAGGATTAGGAGTTTCAGTATTCACTCTGATCACAGTACCAGGATTAGGAGTTTCAGTATTCACTCTGATCACAGTATCAGGATTAGGAGTTTCAGTATTCACTCTGATCACAGTACCAGGATTAGGAGTTTCAGTATTCACTCTGATCACAGTATCAGGATTAGGAGTTTCAGTATTCACTCTGATCACAGTGCCAGGATTAGGAGTTTCAGTATTCACTCTGATCACAGTCCCAGGATTAGGACTTTCAGTATTCACTCTGGTCACAGTATCTGGATTACGAGTTTCAGTATTCACTCTGATAACAGTAACAGGGGTAGGAGTTTCAGTAATCACCCTGATCACAGTACCAGCATTAGGAGTTTCAGTATTCACTCTGATCTCAGTGTCAGGATTAGGAGTTTCAGTATAAACTCTGGTCACAGTATCTGGATTACGAGTTTCAGTATTCACTCTGATCACAGAATTCGGATTAGGAGTTTCAGTATTCACTCTGATCACAGTACCAGGATTAGGAGTTTCAGTATTCACTCTGGTCACAGTATCTGGATTAGGAGTTTCAGTATTCACTCTGATCACAGTACCAGGATTAGGAGTTTCAGTATTCACTCTGATCACAGTACCAGGATTAGGAGTTTCAGTATTCACTCTGATCACAGTATCATGATTAGGAGTTTCAGTATTCACTCTGATCACAGTACCAGGATTAAGAGTTTCAGTATTCACTCTGATCACAGTACCAGGATTAGGAGTTTCAGTATTCACACTGATCACAGTGTCAGGATTAGGACTTTCAGTATTCACTCTGGTCACAGTATCTGGATTAGGAGTTTCAGTATTCACTCTGATCACAGTACCAGGATTAGGACTTTCACTATTCACTCTGGTCACAGTATCTGGATTAGGAGTTTCAGTATTCACTCTGATAACAGTACCAGGGTTAGGAGTTTCATTATTCACTCTGATCACAGTATCTGGATTCGGAGTTTCAGTATTCACTCTGATCACAGTGTCAGGATTAGGAGTTTCAGTATTCACTCTGGTCACAGTATCTGGATTAGGAGTTTCAGTATTCACTCTGATCACAGTACCTGGATTAGGAGTTTCAGTATTCACTCTGATCACAGTACCAGGATTAGGACTTTCACTATTCACTCTGGTCACAGTATCTGGATTAGGAGTTTCAGTATTCACTCTGATAACAGTACCAGGGTTAGGAGTTTCATTATTCACTCTGATCACAGTATCTGGATTCGGAGTTTCAGTATTCACTCTGATCACAGTGTCAGGATTAGGAGTTTCAGTATTCACTCTGGTCACAGTATCTGGATTAGGAGTTTCAGTATTCACTCTGATCACAGTACCTGGATTAGGAGTTTCAGTATTCACTCTGATCACAGTACCAGGATTAAGAGTTTCAGTATTCACTCTAGTCACAGTACCAGGATTAGGAGTTTCAGTATTCACTCTGATCACAGTGTCAGGATTAGGAGTTTCAGTATTCACTCTGGTCACAGTATCTGGATTAGGAGTTTCAGTGGTCACTCTGCTCACAGAATTCGGATTAGGAGTTTCAGTATTCACTCTGATCACAGTACCAGGGTTAGAAGTTTCAGTATTCACTCTGATCACAGTGTCAGGGTTGAAAAGTTTCAGAATTCAATCTGCTCACAGTACCAGGATTAGGAGTTTCAGTATTCACTCTGATCACAGTACCAGGATTAGGAGTTTCAGTATTCACTCTGGTCACAGTATCTGGATTAGGAGTTTCAGTATTCACTCTGATCACAGTACCAGGGTTAGGAGTTTCAGTATTCACTCTGATCACAGTACCAGGATTAGGAGTTTCAGTATTCACTCTGGTCACAGTACCAGGATTAGGAGTTTCAGTATTCACTCTGATCACAGTACCAGGATTAGGAGTTTCAGTATTCACTCTGGTCACAGTACCAGGATTTGGAGTTTCAGTATTCACTCTGATCACAGTACCAGGATTAGGAGTTTCAGTATTCACTCTGATCACAGTATCAGGATTAGGAGTTTCAGTATTCACTCTGATCACAGTAACAGGATTAGGAGTTTCAGTATTCACTCTGATCACAGTATCAGGATTAGGAGTTTCAGTATTCACTCTGATCACAGTACCAGGATTAGGAGTTTCAGTATTCACTCTGATCACAGTATCAGGATTAGGAGTTTCAGTATTCACTCTGATCACAGTGCCAGGATTAGGAGTTTCAGTATTCACTCTGATCACAATAACAGGATTAGGAGTTTCAGTATTCACTCTGATCACAGTTCCAGGATTAGGAGTTTCAGTATTCACTCTGATCACAGAGCCAGGATTAGGAGTTTCAGTATTCACTCTGATCACAGTATCAGGGTTAGGAGTTTCAGTATTCACTCTGATCACAGTACCAGGATTAGGAGTTTCAGTATTCACTCTGATCACAGTACCAGGGTTAGGAGTTTCAGTATTCACTCTGGTCACAGGACCAGGATTCGGAGTTTCAGTATTCACTCTGATCACAGTACCAGGATTAGGAGTTTCAGTATTCACTCTGATCACAGTGTCAGGATTAGGACTTTCAGTATTCACTCTGGTCACAGTGTCAGGATTAGGACTTTCACTATTCACTCTGGTCAAAGTATCTGGATTAGGAGTTTCAGTATTCACTCTGATCACAGTACCAGGATTAGGACTTTCACTATTCACTCTGGTCACAGTATCTGGATTAGGAGTTTCAGTATTCACTCTGATAACAGTACCAGGGTTAGGAGTTTCATTATTCACTCTGATCACAGTATCTGGATTTGGAGTTTCAGTATTCACTCTGATCACAGTGTCAGGATTAGGAGTTTCAGTATTCACTCTGGTCACAGTATCTGGATTAGGAGTTTCAGTATTCACTCTGATCACAGTACCTGGATTAGGAGTTTCAGTATTCACTCTGATCACAGTACCAGGATTAGGACTTTCACTATTCACTCTGGTCACAGTATCTGGATTAGGAGTTTCAGTATTCACTCTGATAACAGTACCAGGGTTAGGAGTTTCATTATTCACTCTGATCACAGTATCTGGATTCGGAGTTTCAGTATTCACTCTGATCACAGTGTCAGGATTAGGAGTTTCAGTATTCACTCTGGTCACAGTATCTGGATTAGGAGTTTCAGTATTCACTCTGATCACAGTACCTGGATTAGGAGTTTCAGTATTCACTCTGATCACAGTATCATGATTAGGAGTTTCAGTATTCACTCTGATCACAGTACCAGGATTAAGAGTTTCAGTATTCACTCTAGTCACAGTACCAGGATTAGGAGTTTCAGTATTCACTCTGATCACAGTGTCAGGATTAGGAGTTTCAGTATTCACTCTGGTCACAGTATCTGGATTAGGAGTTTCAGTGGTCACTCTGCTCACAGAATTCGGATTAGGAGTTTCAGTATTCACTCTGATCACAGTACCAGGGTTAGAAGTTTCAGTATTCACTCTGATCACAGTGTCAGGGTTGAAAAGTTTCAGAATTCAATCTGCTCACAGTACCAGGATTAGGAGTTTCAGTATTCACTCTGATCACAGTACCAGGATTAGGAGTTTCAGTATTCACTCTGGTCACAGTATCTGGATTAGGAGTTTCAGTATTCACTCTGATCACAGTACCAGGGTTAGGAGTTTCAGTATTCACTCTGATCACAGTACCAGGATTAGGAGTTTCAGTATTCACTCTGGTCACAGTACCAGGATTAGGAGTTTCAGTATTCACTCTGATCACAGTACCAGGATTAGGAGTTTCAGTATTCACTCTGGTCACAGTACCAGGATTTGGAGTTTCAGTATTCACTCTGATCACAGTACCAGGATTAGGAGTTTCAGTATTCACTCTGATCACAGTATCAGGATTAGGAGTTTCAGTATTCACTCTGATCACAGTAACAGGATTAGGAGTTTCAGTATTCACTCTGATCACAGTATCAGGATTAGGAGTTTCAGTATTCACTCTGATCACAGTACCAGGATTAGGAGTTTCAGTATTCACTCTGATCACAGTATCAGGATTAGGAGTTTCAGTATTCACTCTGATCACAGTGCCAGGATTAGGAGTTTCAGTATTCACTCTGATCACAATAACAGGATTAGGAGTTTCAGTATTCACTCTGATCACAGTTCCAGGATTAGGAGTTTCAGTATTCACTCTGATCACAGAGCCAGGATTAGGAGTTTCAGTATTCACTCTGATCACAGTATCAGGGTTAGGAGTTTCAGTATTCACTCTGATCACAGTACCAGGATTAGGAGTTTCAGTATTCACTCTGATCACAGTACCAGGGTTAGGAGTTTCAGTATTCACTCTGGTCACAGGACCAGGATTCGGAGTTTCAGTATTCACTCTGATCACAGTGTCAGGATTAGGAGTTTCAGTATTCACTCTGGTCACAGTATCTGGATTAGGAGTTTCAGTATTCACTCTGATCACAGTGTCAGGGTTGAAAAGTTTCAGAATTCAATCTGCTCACAGTACCAGGATTAGGAGTTTCAGTATTCACTCTGATCACAGTACCAGGATTAGGAGTTTCAGTATTCACTCTGGTCACAGTATCTGGATTAGGAGTTTCAGTATTCACTCTGATCACAGTACCATGGTTAGGAGTTTGAGTATTCACTCTGATCACAGTACCAGGATTAGGAGTTTCAGTATTCACTCTGGTCACAGTATCTGGATTAGGAGTTTCAGTATTCACTCTGATCACAGTACCAGGATTAGGAGTTTCAGTATTCACTCTGATCACAGTACCAGGATTAGGAGTTTCAGTATTCACTCTGATCACAGTATCATGATTAGGAGTTTCAGTATTCACTCTGATCACAGTACCAGGATTAAGAGTTTCAGTATTCACTCTGATCACAGTACCAGGATTAGGAGTTTCAGTATTCACTCTGATCACAGTTCCCGGATTAGGAGTTTCAGTATTCACTCTGGTCACAGTATCTGGATTAGTAGTTTCAGTATTCACTCTGATCACAGAGCCAGGATTAGGAGTTTCAGTATTCACTCTGATCACAGTGCCAGGATTAGGAGTTTCAGTATTCACTCTGATCACAATAACAGGATTAGGAGTTTCAGTATTCACTCTGATCACAGTTCCAGGATTAGGAGTTTCAGTATTCACTCTGATCACAGTGCCAGGATTAGGAGTTTCAGTATTCACTCTGATCACAGTTTCAGGGTTAGGAGTTTCAGGATTCACTCTGATCACAGTACCAGGATTAGGAGTTTCAGTATTCACTCTGATCACAGTACCAGGGTTAGGAGTTTCAGTATTCACTCTGGTCACAGTACCAGGATTCGGAGTTTCAGTATTCACTCTGATCACACTGTCAGGATTAGGAGTTTCAGTATTCACTCTGGTCACAGTATCTGGATTAGGAGTGTCAGTATTCACTCTGATCACAGTGTCAGGGTTGAAAAGTTTCAGAATTCAATCTGCTCACAGTACCAGGATAAGGAGTTTCAGTATTCACTCTGATCACAGTACCAGGATTAGGAGTTTCAGTATTCACTCTGGTCACAGTATCTGGATTAGGAGTTTCAGTATTCACTCTGATCACAGTACCAGGATTAGGAGTTTCAGTATTCACTCTGATCACAGTACCAGGATTAGGAGTTTCAGTATTCACTCTGATCACAGTATCAGGATTAGGAGTTTCAGTATTCACTCTGATCACAGTACCAGGATTAGGAGTTTCAGTATTCACTCTGATCACAGTATCTGGATTAGGAGTTTCAGTATTCACTCTGATCACAGTGCCAGGATTAGGAGTTTCAGTATTCACTCTGATCACAGTCCCAGGATTAGGACTTTCAGTATTCACTCTGGTCACAGTATCTGGAGTACGAGTTTCAGTATTCACTCTGATAACAGTAACAGGGGTAGGAGTTTCAGTAATCACCCTGATCACAGTACCAGGATTAGGAGTTTCAGTATTCACTCTGATCTCAGTGTCAGGATTAGGAGTTTCAGGATAAACTCTGGTCACAGTATCTGGATTACGAGTTTCAGTATTCACTCTGCTCACAGAATTCGGATTAGGAGTTTCAGTATTCACTCTGATCACAGTACCAGGATTAGGAGTTTCAGTATTCACTCTGGTCACAGTATCTGGATTAGGAGTTTCAGTATTCACTCTGATCACAGTACCAGGATTAGGAGTTTCAGTATTCACTCTGATCACAGTACCAGGATTAGGAGTTTCAGTATTCACTCTGATCACAGTATCATGATTAGGAGTTTCAGTATTCACTCTGATCACAGTACCAGGATTAAGAGTTTCAGTATTCACTCTGATCACAGTACCAGGATTAGGAGTTTCAGTATTCACTCTGATCACAGTGTCAGGATTAGGACTTTCAGTATTCACTCTGGTCACAGTATCTGGATTAGGAGTTTCAGTATTCACTCTGATCACAGTACCAGGATTAGGACTTTCACTATTCACTCTGGTCACAGTATCTGGATTAGGAGTTTCAGTATTCACTCTGATAACAGTACCAGGGTTAGGAGTTTCATTATTCACTCTGATCACAGTATCTGGATTCGGAGTTTCAGTATTCACTCTGATCACAGTGTCAGGATTAGGAGTTTCAGTATTCACTCTGGTCACAGTATCTGGATTAGGAGTTTCAGTATTCACTCTGATCACAGTACCTGGATTAGGAGTTTCAGTATTCACTCTGATCACAGTACCAGGATTAGGAGTTTCAGTATTCACTCTGATCACAGTATCATGATTAGGAGTTTCAGTATTCACTCTGATCACAGTACCAGGATTAAGAGTTTCAGTATTCACTCTAGTCACAGTACCAGGATTAGGAGTTTCAGTATTCACTCTGATCACAGTGTCAGGATTAGGAGTTTCAGTATTCACTCTGGTCACAGTATCTGGATTAGGAGTTTCAGTGGTCACTCTGCTCACAGAATTCGGATTAGGAGTTTCAGTATTCACTCTGATCACAGTACCAGGGTTAGAAGTTTCAGTATTCACTCTGATCACAGTGTCAGGATTGAAAAGTTTCAGAATTCAATCTGCTCACAGTACCAGGATTAGGAGTTTCAGTATTCACTCTGATCACAGTACCAGGATTAGGAGTTTCAGTATTCACTCTGGTCACAGTATCTGGATTAGGAGTTTCAGTATTCACTCTGATCACAGTACCAGGGTTAGGAGTTTCAGTATTCACTCTGATCACAGTACCAGGATTAGGAGTTTCAGTATTCACTCTGCTCACAGTACCAGGATTAGGAGTTTCAGTATTCACTCTGATCACAGTACCAGGATTAGGAGTTTCAGTATTCACTCTGGTCACAGTACCAGGATTTGGAGTTTCAGTATTCACTCTGATCACAGTACCAGGATTAGGAGTTTCAGTATTCACTCTGATCACAGTATCAGGATTAGGAGTTTCAGTATTCACTCTGATCACAGTAACAGGATTAGGAGTTTCAGTATTCACTCTGATCACAGTATCAGGATTAGGAGTTTCAGTATTCACTCTGATCACAGTACCAGGATTAGGAGTTTCAGTATTCACTCTGATCACAGTATCAGGATTAGGAGTTTCAGTATTCACTCTGATCACAGTGCCAGGATTAGGAGTTTCAGTATTCACTCTGATCACAGTATCAGGATTAGGAGTTTCAGTATTCACTCTGATCACAGTACCAGGATTAGGACTTTCAGTATTCACTCTGATCACAGAGCCAGGATTAGGAGTTTCAGTATTCACTCTGATCACAGTATCAGGGTTAGGAGTTTCAGTATTCACTCTGATCACAGTACCAGGATTAGGAGTTTGAGTATTCACTCTGATCACAGTACCAGGGTTAGGAGTTTCAGTATTCACTCTGGTCACAGGACCAGGATTCGGAGTTTCAGTATTCACTCTGATCACAGTGTCAGGATTAGGAGTTTCAGTATTCACTCTGGTCACAGTATCTGGATTAGGAGTTTCAGTATTCACTCTGATCACAGTGTCAGGGTTGAAAAGTTTCAGAATTCAATCTGCTCACAGTCCCAGGATTAGGAGTTTCAGTATTCACTCTGATCACAGTACCAGGATTAGGAGTTTCAGTATTCACTCTGGTCACAGTATCTGGATTAGGAGTTTCAGTATTCACTCTGATCACAGTACCAGGGTTAGGAGTTTGAGTATTCACTCTGATCACAGTACCAGGATTAGGAGTTTCAGTATTCACTCTGGTCACAGTATCTGGATTAGGAGTTTCAGTATTCACTCTGATCACAGTACCAGGATTAGGAGTTTCAGTATTCACTCTGATCACAGTACCAGGATTAGGAGTTTCAGTATTCACTCTGATCACAGTATCATGATTAGGAGTTTCAGTATTCACTCTGATCACAGTACCAGGATTAAGAGTTTCAGTATTCACTCTGATCACAGTACCAGGATTAGGAGTTTCAGTATTCACTCTGATCACAGTTCCCGGATTAGGAGTTTCAGTATTCACTCTGGTCACAGTATCTGGATTAGTAGTTTCAGTATTCACTCTGATCACAGTACCAGGATTAGGAGTTTCAGTATTCACTCTGATCACAGTCCCAGGGTTAGAAGTTTCAGTATTCACTCTGATCACAGTGTCAGGGTTGAAAAGTTTCAGAATTCAATCTGCTCACAGTACCAGGATTAGGAGTTTCAGTATTCACTCTGATCACAGTACCAGGATTAGGAGTTTCAGTATTCACTCTGGTCACAGTATCTGGATTACGAGTTTCAGTATTCACTCTGATCACAGTACCAGGGTTAGGAGTTTCAGTATTCACTCTGATCACAGTACCAGGATTAGGAGTTTCAGTATTCACTCTGGTCACAGTACCAGGATTAGGAGTTTCAGTATTCACTCTGATCACAGTACCAGGATTAGGAGTTTCAGTATTCACTCTGGTCACAGTATCTGGATTAGGAGTTTCAGTATTCACTCTGATCACAGTACCAGGATTAGGAGTTTCAGTATTCACTCTGATCACAGTATCAGTATTAGGAGTTTCAGTATTCACTCTGATCACAGTACCAGGATTAGGAGTTTCAATATTCACTCTGATCACAGTAATCAGCATTAGGAGTTTCAGTATTCACTCTGATCACAGTATCAGGATTAGGAGTTTCAGTATTCACTCTGATCACAGTGCCAGGATTAGGAGTTTCAGTATTCACTCTGATCACTGTACCAGGATTAGGAGTTTCAGTATTCACTCTGATCACTGTACCAGGATTAGGAGTTTCAGTATTCACTCTGATCACAGTACCAGGATTAGGAGTTTCAGTATTCACTCTGATCACAGTGCCAGGATTAGGAGTTTCAGTATTCACTCTGATCACAGTATCAGGGTTAGGAGTTTCAGTATTCACTCTGATCACAGTACCAGGATTAGGAGTTTCAGTATTCACTCTGATCACAGTACCAGGGTTCGGAGTTTCAGTATTCACTCTGGTCACAGTACCAGGATTCGGAGTTTCAGTATTCACTCTGATCACAGTACCAGGATTAGGAGTTTCAGTATTCACTCTGGTCACAGTACCAGGATTAGGAGTTTCAGTATTCACTCTGATCACAGTACCAGGATTAGGAGTTTCAGTATTCACTCTGATCACAGTATCTGGATTAGGAGTTTCAGTATTCACTCTGATCACAGTACCAGGATTAGGAGTTTCAGTATTCACTCTGATCACAGTATCAGGATTAGGAGTTTCAGTATTCACTCTGATCACAGTGCCAGGATTAGGAGTTTCAGTATTCACTCTGATCACAGTATCTGGATTAGGAGTTTCCGTATTTACTCTGATCACAGTACCAGGATTAGGAGTTTCAGGATTCACTCTCATCACAGTACCAGGATTAGGAGTTTCAGTATTCACTCTGATCACAGTTCCAGGATTAGGAGTTTCAGTATTCACTCTGATCACAGTGTCAGGATTAGGAGTTTCAGTATTCACTCTGGTCACAGTATCTGTTTTAGGAGTTTCAGTATTCACTCTGGTCACAGTATCTGGATTAGGAATTTCAGTATTCACTCTGATCACAGTATCAGGATCGGAGTTTCAGTATTCACTCTGATCACAGTGTCAGGGTTGTAAAGTTTCAAAATTCAATCTGCTCACAGTACCAGCATTAGGAGTTTCAGTATTCACTCTGATCACAGTACCAGGATTAGGAGTTTCAGTATTCACTCTGGTCACAGTATCTGGATTAGGAGTTTCAGTATTCACTCTGATCACAGTACCAGGGTTAGGAGTTTCAGTGTTCACTCTGATCACAGTACCAGGATTAGGAGTTTCAGTATTCACTCTGATCACAGTACCAGGATTAGGAGTTTCAGTATTCACTCTGGTGCAGTACCAGGATTAGGAGTTTCAGTATTCACTCTGATCACAGTACCAGGATTAGGAGTTTCAGTATTCACTCTGGTCACAGTACCAGGATTAGGAGTTTCAGTATTCACTCTGATCACAGTACCAGGATTAGGAGTTTCAGTATTCACTCTGATCACAGTATCAGGATTAGGAGTTTCAGTATTCACTCTGATCACAGTACCAGGATTAGGACTTTCAGTATTCACTCTGGTCACAGTATCTGGATTAGGAGTTTCAGTATTCTCTCTGATCACAGTACCAGGATTAGGACTTTCAGTATTCACTCTGGTCACAGTATCTGGATTAGGAGTTTCAGTATTCACTCTGATAACTGTACCAGGGTTAGGAGTTTCAGTATTCACTCTGATCACAGTATCTGGATTCAGAGTTTCAGTATTCACTCTGATCACAGTGTCAGGATTAGGAGTTTCAGTATTCACTCTGGTCAAAGTATCTGGATTAGGAGTTTCAGTATTCACTCTGATCACAGTACCTGGATTAGGAGTTTCAGTATTCACTCTGATCACAGTACCAGGATTAGGAGTTTCAGTATTCACTCTGATCACAGTATCATGATTAGGATTTTCAGTATTCACTCTGATCACAGTACCAGGATTAAGAGTTTCAGTATTCACTCGAGTCACAGTACCAGGATTAGGAGTTTCAGTATTCACTCTGATCACAGTGTCAGGATTAGGAGTTTCAGTATTCACTCTGGTCACAGTATCTGGATTAGGAGTTTCAGTAGTCACTCTGCTCACAGAATTCGGATTAGGAGTTTCAGTATTCACTCTGATCACAGTACCAGGGTTAGAAGTTTCAGTATTCACTCTGATCACAGTGTCAGGGTTGAAAAGTTTCAGAATTCAATCTGCTCACAGTAGCAGGATTAGGAGTTTCAGTATTCACTCTGATCACAGTGCCAGGATTAGGAGTTTCAGGATTCACTCTGGTCACAGTATCTGGATTAGAAGTTTCAGTATTCACTCTGATCACAGTACCAGGGTTAGGAGTTTCAGTATTCACTCTGATCACAGTACCAGGATTAGGAGTTTCAGTATTCACTCTGGTCACAGTACCAGGATTAGGAGTTTCAGTATTCACTCTGATCACAGTACCAGGATTAGGAGTTTCAGTATTCACTCTGGTTACAGTACCAGGATTAGGAGTTTCAGTATTCACTCTGATCACAGTACCAGGATTAGGAGTTTCAGTATTCACTCTGATCACAGTATCAGGATTAAGAGTTTCAGTATTCACTCTGATCACGTTAACAGGATTAGGAGTTTCAGTATTCACTCTGATCACAGTATCAGGATTAGGAGTTTCAGTATTCACTCTGATCACAGTACCAGGATTAGGAGTTTCAGTATTCACTCTGATCACAGTATCAGGATTAGGAGTTTCAGTATTCACTCTCATCACAGTGCCAGGATTAGGAGTTTCCGTATTCACTCTGATCACAATAACAGGATTAGGAGTTTCAGTATTCACTCTGATCACAGTTCCAGGATTAGGAGTTTCAGTATTCAATCTGATCACAGTGCCAGGATTAGGAGTTTCAGTATTCACTCTGATCACAGTATCAGGGTTAGGAGTTTCAGGATTCACTCTGATCACAGTACCAGGATTAGGAGTTTCAGTATTCACTCTGATCACAGTACCAGGGTTAGGGGTTTCAGTATTCACTCTGGTCACAGTACCAGGATTCGGAGTTTCAGTATTCACTCTGATCACAGTGTCAGGATTAGGAGTTTCAGTATTCACTCTGGTCGCAGTATCTGGATTAGGAGTTTCAGTATTCACTCTGATCACAGTGTCAGGTTTGAAAAGTTTCAGAATTCAATCTGCTCACAGTACCAGGATAAGGAGTTTCAGTATTCACTCTGATCACAGTACCAGGATTAGGAGTTTCAGTATTCACTCTGGTCACAGTATCTGGATTAGGAGTTTCAGTATTCACTCTGATCACAGTATCAGGATTAGGAGTTTCAGTATTCACTCTGATCACAGTACCAGGATTAGGAGTTTCAGTATTCACTCTAGTCACAGTATCTGGATTAGGAGTTTCAGTATTCACTCTGATCACAGTACCAGGATTAGGAGTTTCAGTATTCACTCTGATCACAGTACCAGGATTAGGAGTTTCAGTATTCACTCTGATCACAGTATCATGATTCGGAGTTTCAGTATTCACTCTGATCACAGTACCAGGATTAAGAGTTTCAGTATTCACTCTGATCACAGTACCAGTATTAGGAGTTTCAGTATTCACTCTGATCACAGTTCCCGGATTAGGAGTTTCAGTATTCACTCTGGTCACAGTATCTGGATTAGGAGTTTCAGTATTCACTCTGATCACAGTACCAGGATTAGGAGTTTCAGTATTCACTCTGATCACAGTCCCAGGGTTAGAAGTTTCAGTATTCACTCTGATCACAGTGTCAGGGTTGAAAAGTTTCAGAATTCAATCTGCTCACAGTACCAGGACGAGGAGTTTCAGTATTCACTCTGATCACAGTACCAGGATTAGGAGTTTCCGTATTCACTCTGGTCACAGTATCTGGATTAGGAGTTTCAGTATTCACTCTGATCACAGTACCAGGGTTAGGAGTTTCAGTATTCACTCTGATCACAGTTCCAGGATTAGGAGTTTCAGTATTCACTCTGGTCACAGTACCAGGATTAGGAGTTTCAGTATTCACTCTGATCACAGTACCAGGATTAGGAGTTTCAGTATTCACTCTGGTCACAGTATCTGGATTAGGAGTTTCAGTATTCACTCTGATCACAGTACCAGGATTAGGAGTTTCAGTATTCACTCTGATCACAGTATCAGTATTAGGAGTTTCAGTATTCACTCTGATCACAGTACCAGGATTAGGAGTTTCAATATTCACTCTGATCACAGTAATCAGCATTAGGAGTTTCAGTATTCACTCTGATCACAGTATCAGGATTTGGAGTTTCTGTATTCACTCTGATCACAGTGCCAGGATTAGGAGTTTCAGTATTCACTCTGATCACTGTACCAGGATTAGGAGTTTCAGTATTCACTCTGATCACTGTACCAGGATTAGGAGTTTCAGTATTCACTCTGATCACAGTACCAGGATTAGGAGTTTCAGTATTCACTCTGATCACAGTGCCAGGATTAGGAGTTTCAGTATTCACTCTGATCACAGTATCAGGGTTAGGAGTTTCAGTATTCACTCTGATCACAGTACCAGGATTAGGAGTTTCAGTATTTACTCTGATCACAGTACCAGGATTCGGAGTTTCAGTGTTCACTCTGGTCACAGTACCAGGATTCGGAGTTTCAGTATTCACTCTGATCACAGTACCAGGATTAGGAGTTTCAGTATTCACTCTGGTCACAGTACCAGGATTAGGAGTTTCAGTATTCACTCTGATCACAGTACCAGGATTAGGAGTTTCAGTATTCACTCTGATCACAGTATCAGGATTAGGAGTTTCAGTATTCACTCTGGACACAGTACCAGGATTAGGAGTTGCAGTATTCACTCTGATCACAGTATCAGGATTAGGAGTTTCAGTATTCACTCTGATCACAGTGCCAGGATTAGGAGTTTCAGTATTCACTCTGATCACAGTATCTGGATTAGGAGTTTCCGTATTCACTCTGATCACAGTACCAGGATTAGGAGTTTCAGGATTCACTCTCATCACAGTACCAGGATTAGGAGTTTCAGTATTCACTCTGATCACAGTATCATGATTAGGAGTTTCAGTATTCACTCTGATCACAGTACCAGGATTAGGAGTTTCAGTATTCACTCTGATCACAGTTCCAGGATTAGGAGTTTCAGTATTCACTCTGATCACAGTGTCAGGATTAGGAGTTTCAGTATTTACTCTGGTCACAGTATCTGTTTTAGGAGTTTCAGTATTCACTCTGGTCACAGTATGAAGATTAGGAATTTCAGTATTCACGCTGATCACAGTATCAGGATCGGAGTTTCAGTATTCACTCTGATCACAGTGTCAGGGTTGTAAAGTTTCAAAATTCAATCTGCTCACAGTACCAGGATTAGGAGTTTCAGTAATCACTCTGATCACAGTACCAGGATTAGGAGTTTCAGTATTCACTCTGGTCACAGTATCTGGATTAGGAGTTTCAGTATTCACTCTGATCACAGTACCAGGGTTAGGAGTTTCAGTGTTCACTCTGATCACAGTACCAGGATTAGGAGTTTCAGTATTCACTCTGATCACAGTACCAGGATTAGGAGTTTCAGTATTCACTCTGGTACAGTACCAGGATTAGGAGTTTCAGTATTCACTCTGATCACAGTACCAGGATTAGGAGTTTCAGTATTCACTCTGGTCACAGTACCAGGATTAGGAGTTTCAGTATTCACTCTGATCACAGTACCAGGATTAGGAGTTTCAGTATTCACTCTGATCACAGTATCAGGATTAGGAGTTTCTGTATTCACTCTGATCACAGTACCAGGATTAGGAGTTTCAGTATTCACTCTGATCACAGTATCAGGATTAGGAGTTTCAGTATTCACTCTGATCACAGTACCAGGATTAGGAGTTTCAGTATTCACACTGATCACAGTATCAGGATTAGGAGTTTCAGTATTCACTCTGATCACAGTGCCAGGATTAGGAGTTTCAGTATTCACTCTGATCACAGTACCAAGATTAGGAGTTTCAGTATTCACTCTGATCACAGTACCAGGATTAGGAGTTTCAGTATTCACTCCAATCACAGTATCAGGATTAGGAGGTTCAGTATTCACTCTGATCACAGTACCAGGTTTAGGAGTTTCAGTATTCACTCTGATCACAGTACCAGGATTAGGAGTTTCAGTATTCACTCTGGTCACAGTATCAGGATTAGGAGTTTCAGTATTCACTCTGATCACAGTATCAGGGTTAGGAGTTTCAGTATTCACTCTGATCATAGTACCAGGATTAGGAGTTTCAGTATTCACTCTGGTCACAGTATCTGGATTAGGAGTTTCAGTATTCACTCTGATCACAGTATCTGGATTAGGGGTATCAGTATTCACTCTGATCACAGTGTCAGGATTAGGAGTTTCAGTATTCACTCTGATCACAGTACCAGGATTAGGAGTTTCAGTATTCACTCTGATCACAGTGTCAGGATTAGGAGTTTCAGTATTCACTCTGGTCACAGTATCTGTATTAGGAGTTTCAGTATTCACTCTGCTCACAGAATTCGGATTAGGAATTTCAGTATTCACTCTGATCACAGTATCAGGATCGGAGTTTCAGTATTCACTCTGATCGCAGTATCAGGGTTGAAAAGTTTCAGAATTCAATCTGCTCACAGTACCAGGATAAGGAGTTTCAGTATTCACTCGGATCACAGTGTCAGGGTTGAAAAGTTTCAGAATTCAATCTGCTCACAGTACCAGGATTAGGAGTTTCAGTATTCACTCTGATCACAGTACCAGGATTAGGAGTTTCAGTATTCACTCTGGTCACAGTATCTGGATTAGGAGTTTCAGTATTCACTCTGATCACAGTACCAGGGTTAGGAGTTTCAGTGTTCACTCTGATCACAGTACCAGGATTAGGAGTTTCAGTATTCACTCTGATCACAGTGGCAGGATTAGGAGTTTCAGTATTCACTCTGGTCACAGTACCAGGATTAGGAGTTTCAGTATTCACTCTGGTCACAGTACCAGGATTAGGAGTTTCAGTATTCACTCTGATCACAGTATCAGGATTAGGAGTTTCAGTATTCACTCTGATCACAGTACCAGGATTAGGAGTTTCAGTATTAACTCTGATCACAGTATCAGGATTAGGAGTTTCAGTATTCACTCTGATCACAGTACCAGGATTAGGAGTTTCAGTATTCACACTGATCACAGTATCAGGATTAGGAGTTTCAGTATTCACTCTGATCACAGTGCCAGGATTAGGAGTTTCAGTATTCACTCTGATCACAGTACCAGGATTAGGAGTTTCAGTATTCACTCTGATCACAGTACCAGGATTAGGAGTTTCAGTATTCACTCCAATCACAGTATCAGGATTAGGAGTTTCAGTATTCACTCTGATCACAGTACCAGGATTAGGAGTTTCAGTATTCACTCTGATCACAGTACCAGGATTAGGAGTTTCAGTATTCACTCTGGTCACAGTATCTGGATTAGGAGTTTCAGTATTCACTCTGATCACAGTATCAGGGTTAGGAGTTTCAGTATTCACTCTGATCACAGTACCAGGATTAGGAGTTTCAGTATTCACTCTGGTCACAGTATCTGGATTAGGAGTTTCAGTATTCACACTGATCACAGTATCTGGATTAGGGGTATCAGTATTCACTCTGATCACAGTGTCAGGATTAGGAGTTTCAGTATTCACTCTGATCACAGTATCTGGATTAGGATTTTCAGTATTCACTCTTATCACAGTATCAGGATTAGGAGTTTCAGTATTCTTTCTGATCACAGTGTCAGGATTAGGAGTTTCAGTATTCACTCTGATCACAGTACCAGGAGTAGGAGTTTCAGTATTCACTCTCATCACAGTACCAGGATTTGGAGTTTCAGTATTCACTCTGGTCACAGTATCTGGATTAGGTGTTTCAGTATTCACTCTGATCACAGTACCAGGATTAGAAGTTTCAGTATTCACTCTGATCACAGTACCAGATTTAGTAGTTTCAGTATTTACTCTGATCACATTATCATGATGAGGAGTTTCAGTATTCACTCTGATCATAGTTGCAGGATTAGGAGTTTCAGTATTCACTCTGATCACAGTACCAGGAGTAGGAGTTTCAGTATTCACTCTGATCACAGTGTCAGAATTAGGAGTTTCAGTATTCACTCTGGTCACAGTATCTGGATTAGGAGTTTCAGTATTCACTCTGATCACAGTATCAGGGTTAGGAGTTTCAGTATTCACTCTGATCACAGTACCAGGATTAGGAGTTTCAGTATTCACTCTGGTCACAGTACCTGGATTAGGAGTTTCAGTATTCACTCTGATCACAGTATCTGGATTAGGGGTATCAGTATTCACTCTGATCACAGTGTCAGGATTAGGAGTTTCAGTATTCACTCTGATCACAGTATCTGGATTAGGCTTTTCAGTATTCACTCTGATCACAGTATCAGGATTAGGAGTTTCAGTATTCTTTCTGATCACAGTGTCAGGATTAGGAGTTTCAGTATTCACTCTGATCACAGTACCAGGATTAGGAGTTTCAGTATTCACTCTGATCACAGTACCAGGATTTGGAGTTTCAGTATTGACTCTGGTCACAGTACCAGGATTAGGTGTTTCAGTATTCACTCAGATCACAGTACCAGGATTAGGAGTTTCAGTATTCACTCTGATCACAGTACCAGATTTAGGAGTTTCAGTATTCACTCTGATCACATTATCATGATGAGGAGTTTCAGTATTCACTCTGATCATAGTACCAGGATTAGGAGTTTCAGTATTCACTCTGATCACAGTACCAGGAGTAGGAGTTTCAGTATTCACTCTGATCACAGTGTCAGGATTAGGAGTCTCAGTATTCACTCTGGTCACAGTATCTGGATTAGGAGTTTCAGTATTCACTCTGATCAAAGTACCAGGGTTAGGAGTTTCAGTATTCACTCTGATCACAGTACCAGGATTGGGAGTTTCAGTATTCACTCTGATCACAGTGTCAGGATTAGGAGTTTCAGTTTTCACTCTGGTCACAGTATCTGGATTAGGAGTTTCAGTATTCACTCTGCTCACAGAATTCAGATTAGGAGTTTCAGTATTCACTCTGATCACAGTACCAGGATTAGGAGTTTCAGTATTCACTCTGGTCACAGTATCTGGATTAGGAGTTTCAGTATTCACTCTGATCACAGTACCAGGATTAGGAGTTTCAGTATTCACTCTGATCACAGTACCAGGATTAGGAGTTTCAGTATTCACTCTGATCACAGTACCAGGATTAGGAGTTTCAGTATTCACTCTGATCACAGTACCTGGATTAGGAGTTTCACTATTCACTCTGATCACAGTACCAGGATTAGGAGTTTCAGTATTCACTCTGATCACAGTGTCAGGTTTAGGAGTTTCAGTATTCACTCTGGTCACAGTACCTGGATTAGGAGTTTCAGTATTCACTCTGATCACAGTACCAGGGTTAGAAGTTTCAGTATTCACTCTGATCACAGTGTCAGGGTTGAAAACTTTCAGAATTCAGTCTGCTCACAGTACCAGGATTAGGAGTTTCAGTATACACTCTGATCACAGTACCAGGATAAGGAGTTTCAGTATTCACTCTGATCACAGTACCAGGATTAGGAGTTTCAGTATTCACTCTGATCACAGTATCAGGATTAGGAGTTTCAGTATTCACTCTGATCACAGTACCAGGATTAGGAGTTTCAGTATTCACTCTGATCACAGTATCAGGATTAGGAGTTTCAGTATTCACTCTGATCACAGTACCAGGATTAGGAGTTTCAGTATTCACACTGATCACAGTATCAGGATTAGGAGTTTCAGTATTCACTCTGATCACAGTGCCAGGATTAGGAGTTTCAGTATTCACTCTGATCACAGTACCAAGATTAGGAGTTTCAGTATTCACTCTGATCACAGTACCAGGATTAGGAGTTTCAGTATTCACTCCAATCACAGTATCAGGATTAGGAGGTTCAGTATTCACTCTGATCACAGTACCAGGTTTAGGAGTTTCAGTATTCACTCTGATCACAGTACCAGGATTAGGAGTTTCAGTATTCACTCTGGTCACAGTATCAGGATTAGGAGTTTCAGTATTCACTCTGATCACAGTATCAGGGTTAGGAGTTTCAGTATTCACTCTGATCATAGTACCAGGATTAGGAGTTTCAGTATTCACTCTGGTCACAGTATCTGGATTAGGAGTTTCAGTATTCACTCTGATCACAGTATCTGGATTAGGGGTATCAGTATTCACTCTGATCACAGTGTCAGGATTAGGAGTTTCAGTATTCACTCTGATCACAGTACCAGGATTAGGAGTTTCAGTATTCACTCTGATCACAGTGTCAGGATTAGGAGTTTCAGTATTCACTCTGGTCACAGTATCTGGATTAGGAGTTTCAGTATTCACTCTGCTCACAGAATTCGGATTAGGAATTTCAGTATTCACTCTGATCACAGTATCAGGATCAGAGTTTCAGTATTCACTCTGATCACAGTGTCAGGGTTGAAAAGTTTCAGAATTCAATCTGCTCACAGTACCAGGATAAGGAGTTTCAGTATTCACTCGGATCACAGTGTCAGGGTTGAAAAGTTTCAGAATTCAATCTGCTCACAGTACCAGGATTAGGAGTTTCAATATTCACTCTGATCACAGTACCAGGATTAGGAGTTTCAGTATTCACTCTGGTCACAGTATCTGGATTAGGAGTTTCAGTATTCACTCTGATCACAGTACCAGGGTTAGGAGTTTCAGTGTTCACTCTGATCACAGTACCAGGATTAGGAGTTTCAGTATTCACTCTGATCACAGTGGCAGGATTAGGAGTTTCAGTATTCACTCTGGTCACAGTACCAGGATTAGGAGTTTCAGTATTCACTCTGATCACAGTACCAGGATTAGGAGTTTCAGTATTCACTCTGATCACAGTATCAGGATTAGGAGTTTCAGTATTCACTCTGATTACAGTACCAGGATTAGGAGTTTCAGTATTAACTCTGATCACAGTATCAGGATTAGGAGTTTCAGTATTCACTCTGATCACAGTACCAGGATTAGGAGTTTCAGTA
The DNA here is from genome assembly GCF_037043375.1 of Chiloscyllium plagiosum. Lineage (NCBI taxonomy): Eukaryota > Metazoa > Chordata > Chondrichthyes > Orectolobiformes > Hemiscylliidae > Chiloscyllium > Chiloscyllium plagiosum. Next base: position 48,219,007 of record NW_028270174.1, read on the forward strand.
TTCACACTGATCACAGTATCAGGATTAGGAGTTTCAGTATTCACTCTGATCACAGTGCCAGGATTAGGAGTTTCAGTATTCACTCTGATCACAGTACCAGGATTAGGAGTTTCAGTATTCACTCTGATCACAGTACCAGGATTAGGAGTTTCAGTATTCACTCCAATCACAGTATCAGGATTAGGAGTTTCAGTATTCACTCTGATCACAGTACCAGGATTAGGAGTTTCAGTATTCACTCTGATCACAGTACCAGGATTAGGAGTTTCAGTATTCACTCTGGTCACAGTATCTGGATTAGGAGTTTCAGTATTCACTCTGATCACAGTATCAGGGTTAGGAGTTTCAGTATTCACTCTGATCACAGTACCAGGATTAGGAGTTTCAGTATTCACTCTGGTCACAGTATCTGGATTAGGAGTTTCAGTATTCACACTGATCACAGTATCTGGATTAGGGGTATCAGTATTCACTCTGATCACAGTGTCAGGATTAGGAGTTTCAGTATTCACTCTGATCACAGTATCTGGATTAGGATTTTCAGTATTCACTCTTATCACAGTATCAGGATTAGGAGTTTCAGTATTCTTTCTGATCACAGTGTCAGGATTAGGAGTTTCAGTATTCACTCTGATCACAGTACCAGGAGTAGGAGTTTCAGTATTCACTCTCATCACAGTACCAGGATTTGGAGTTTTAGTATTCACTCTGGTCACAGTATCTGGATTAGGTGTTTCAGTATTCACTCTGATCACAGTACCAGGATTAGAAGTTTCAGTATTCACTCTGATCACAGTACCAGATTTAGTAGTTTCAGTATTTACTCTGATCACATTATCATGATGAGGAGTTTCAGTATTCACTCTGATCACAGTACCAAGATTAGGAGTTTCAGTATTCACTCTGATCACAGTACCAGGATTAGGAGTTTCAGTATTCACTCCAATCACAGTATCAGGATTAGGAGGTTCAGTATTCACTCTGATCACAGTACCAGGTTTAGGAGTTTCAGTATTCACTCTGATCACAGTACCAGGATTAGGAGTTTCAGTATTCACTCTGGTCACAGTATCAGGATTAGGAGTTTCAGTATTCACTCTGATCACAGTATCAGGGTTAGGAGTTTCAGTATTCACTCTGATCATAGTACCAGGATTAGGAGTTTCAGTATTCACTCTGGTCACAGTATCTGGATTAGGAGTTTCAGTATTCACTCTGATCACAGTATCTGGATTAGGCTTTTCAGAATTCACTGTGATCACAGTATCAGGATTAGGAGTTTCAGTATTCTTTCTGATCACAGTGTCAGGATTAGGAGTTTCAGTATTCACTCTGATCACAGTACCAGGATTAGGAGTTTCAGTATTCACTCTGATCACAGTACCAGGATTTGGAGTTTCAGTATTGACTCTGGTCACAGTACCAGGATTAGGTGTTTCAGTATTCACTCAGATCACAGTACCAGGATTAGGAGTTTCAGTATTCACTCTGATCACAGTACCAGATTTAGGAGTTTCAGTATTCACTCTGATCACATTATCATGATGAGGAGTTTCAGTATTCACTCTGATCATAGTACCAGGATTAGGAGTTTCAGTATTCACTCTGATCACAGTACCAGGAGTAGGAGTTTCAGTATTCACTCTGATCACAGTGTCAGGATTAGGAGTCTCAGTATTCACTCTGATCACAGTGCCAGGATTAGGAGTTTCAGTATTCACTCTGATCACAGTACCAGGATTAGGAGTTTCAGTATTCACTCTGATCACAGTGTCAGGATTAGGAGTTTCAGTATTCACTCTGGTCACAGTATCTGGATTAGGAGTTTCAGTATTCACTCTGCTCACAGAATTCGGATTAGGAATTTCAGTATTCACTCTGATCACAGTATCAGGATCGGAGTTTCAGTATTCACTCTGATCACAGTGTCAGGGTTGAAAAGTTTCAGAATTCAATCTGCTCACAGTACCAGGATAAGGAGTTTCAGTATTCACTCGGATCACAGTGTCAGGGTTGAAAAGTTTCAGAATTCAATCTGCTCACAGTACCAGGATTAGGAGTTTCAGTATTCACTCTGATCACAGTACCAGGATTAGGAGTTTCAGTATTCACTCTGGTCACAGTATCTGGATTAGGAGTTTCAGTATTCACTCTGATCACAGTACCAGGGTTAGGAGTTTCAGTGTTCACTCTGATCACAGTACCAGGATTAGGAGTTTCAGTATTCACTCTGATCACAGTGGCAGGATTAGGAGTTTCAGTATTCACTCTGGTCACAGTACCAGGATTAGGAGTTTCAGTATTCACTCTGATCACAGTACCAGGATTAGGAGTTTCAGTATTCACTCTGATCACAGTATCAGGATTAGGAGTTTCAGTATTCACTCTGATTACAGTACCAGGATTAGGAGTTTCAGTATTAACTCTGATCACAGTATCAGGATTAGGAGTTTCAGTATTCACTCTGATCACAGTACCAGGATTAGGAGTTTCAGTATTCACACTGATCACAGTATCAGGATTAGGAGTTTCAGTATTCACTCTGATCACAGTGCCAGGATTAGGAGTTTCAGTATTCACTCTGATCACAGTACCAGGATTAGGAGTTTCAGTATTCACTCTGATCACAGTACCAGGATTAGGAGTTTCAGTATTCACTCCAATCACAGTATCAGGATTAGGAGTTTCAGTATTCACTCTGATCACAGTACCAGGATTAGGAGTTTCAGTATTCACTCTGATCACAGTACCAGGATTAGGAGTTTCAGTATTCACTCTGGTCACAGTATCTGGATTAGGAGTTTCAGTATTCACTCTGATCACAGTATCAGGGTTAGGAGTTTCAGTATTCACTCTGATCACAGTACCAGGATTAGGAGTTTCAGTATTCACTCTGGTCACAGTATCTGGATTAGGAGTTTCAGTATTCACACTGATCACAGTATCTGGATTAGGGGTATCAGTATTCACTCTGATCACAGTGTCAGGATTAGGAGTTTCAGTATTCACTCTGATCACAGTATCTGGATTAGGATTTTCAGTATTCACTCTTATCACAGTATCAGGATTAGGAGTTTCAGTATTCTTTCTGATCACAGTGTCAGGATTAGGAGTTTCAGTATTCACTCTGATCACAGTACCAGGAGTAGGAGTTTCAGTATTCACTCTCATCACAGTACCAGGATTTGGAGTTTCAGTATTCACTCTGGTCACAGTATCTGGATTAGGTGTTTCAGTATTCACTCTGATCACAGTACCAGGATTAGAAGTTTCAGTATTCACTCTGATCACAGTACCAGATTTAGTAGTTTCAGTATTTACTCTGATCACATTATCATGATGAGGAGTTTCAGTATTCACTCTGATCACAGTACCAAGATTAGGAGTTTCAGTATTCACTCTGATCACAGTACCAGGATTAGGAGTTTCAGTATTCACTCCAATCACAGTATCAGGATTAGGAGGTTCAGTATTCACTCTGATCACAGTACCAGGTTTAGGAGTTTCAGTATTCACTCTGATCACAGTACCAGGATTAGGAGTTTCAGTATTCACTCTGGTCACAGTATCAGGATTAGGAGTTTCAGTATTCACTCTGATCACAGTATCAGGGTTAGGAGTTTCAGTATTCACTCTGATCATAGTACCAGGATTAGGAGTTTCAGTATTCACTCTGGTCACAGTATCTGGATTAGGAGTTTCAGTATTCACTCTGATCACAGTATCTGGATTAGGCTTTTCAGAATTCACTGTGATCACAGTATCAGGATTAGGAGTTTCAGTATTCTTTCTGATCACAGTGTCAGGATTAGGAGTTTCAGTATTCACTCTGATCACAGTACCAGGATTAGGAGTTTCAGTATTCACTCTGATCACAGTACCAGGATTTCGAGTTTCAGTATTGACTCTGGTCACAGTACCAGGATTAGGTGTTTCAGTATTCACTCAGATCACAGTACCAGGATTAGGAGTTTCAGTATTCACTCTGATCACAGTACCAGATTTAGGAGTTTCAGTATTCACTCTGATCACATTATCATGATGAGGAGTTTCAGTATTCACTCTGATCATAGTACCAGGATTAGGAGTTTCAGTATTCACTCTGATCACAGTACCAGGAGTAGGAGTTTCAGTATTCACTCTGATCACAGTGTCAGGATTAGGAGTCTCAGTATTCACTCTGATCACAGTGCCAGGATTAGGAGTTTCAGTATTCACTCTGATCACAGTACCAGGATTAGGAGTTTCAGTATTCACTCTGATCACAGTACCAGGATTAGGAGTTTCAGTATTCACTCTGGTCACAGTATCTGGATTAGGAGTTTCAGTATTCACTCTGATCAAAGTACCAGGGTTAGGAGTTTCAGTATTCACTCTGATCACAGTACCAGGATTGGGAGATTCAGTATTCACTCTGATCACAGTGTCAGGATTAGGAGTTTCAGTTTTCACTCTGGTCACAGTATCTGGATTAGGAGTTTCAGTATTCACTCTGCTCACAGAATTCAGATTAGGAGTTTCAGTATTCACTCTGATCACAGTACCAGGATTAGGAGTTTCAGTATTCACTCTGGTCACAGTATCTGGATTAGGAGTTTCAGTATTCACTCTGATCACAGTACCAGGATTAGGAGTTTCAGTATTCACTCTGATCACAGTACCAGGATTAGGAGTTTCAGTATTCACTCTGATCACAGTACCAGGATTAGGAGTTTCAGTATTCACTCTGATCACAGTACCAGGATTAGGAGTTTCAGTATTCACTCTGATCACAGTACCAGGATTAGGAGTTTCAGTATTCACTCTGATCACAGTGTCAGGTTTAGGAGTTTCAGTATTCACTCTGGTCACAGTACCTGGATTAGGAGTTTCAGTATTCACTCTGATCACAGTACCAGGGTTAGAAGTTTCAGTATTCACTCTGATCACAGTGTCAGGGTTGAAAACTTTCAGAATTCAGTCTGCTCACAGTACCAGGATTAGGAGTTTCAGTATACACTCTGATCACAGTACCAGGATAAGGAGTTTCAGTATTCACTCTGATCACAGTACCAGGATTAGGAGTTTCAGTATTTACTCTGGTCACAGTGCCAGGATTAGGAGTTTCTGTATTCACTCTGATCACAGCACCAGGATTAGGAGTTTCAGTATTCACTCTGGTCAGAGTACCCGGATTAGGAGTTTCAGTATTCACTCTGATCACAGTACCAGGATTACGAGTTTCAGTATTCACTCTGATCACAGTATCAGGATTAGGAGTTTCAGTATTCACTCTGATCACAGTATCAGGATTAGGAGTTTCAGTATTCACTCTGATCACAGTACCAGGATTAGGAGTTTCAGTATTCACTCTGATCACAGTACCAGGATTAGGAGTTTCAGTATTCACTCTGATCACAGTATCAGGATTAGGAGTTTCAGTATTCACTCTGATCACAGTACCAGGATTAGGAGTTTCAGTATTCACTCTGATCACATTATCAGGATTAGGAGTTTCAGTATTCACTCTGATCACAGTACCAGGATTAGGAGTTTCAGTATTCACTCTGATCACAGTACCAGGATTAGGAGTTTCAGTATTCACTCTGGTCACAGTATCTGGATTAGGAGTTTCAGTATTCACTCTGGTCACAGTACCCGGATTAGGAGTTTCAGTATTCACTCTGATCACAGTACCAGGATTACGAGTTTCACTATTCACTCTGATCACAGTATCAGGATTAGGAGTTTCAGTATTCACTCTGATCACAGTATCAGGATTAGGAGTTTCAGTAATCACTCTGATCACAGTACCAGGATTAGGAGTTTCAGTATTCACTCTGATCACAGTATCAGGATTAGGAGTTTCAGTATTCACTCTGATCATAGTGCCAGGATGAGGAGTTTCAGTATTCACTCTGGTCACAGTATCTGGATTAGGAGTTTCAGTATTCACTCTGATCACAGTACCAGGATTAGGAGTTTCAGTATTCACTCTGATCACAGTACCAGGATTAGGAGTTTCAGTATTCACTCTGATCACAGTATCATGATTAGGAGTTTCAGTATTCACTCTGATCACAGTACCAGGATTAGGAGTTTCAGTATTCACTCTGATCACAGTACCAGGATTCGGAGTTTCAGTATTCACTCTGATCACAGTGTCAGGATTAGGAGTTTCAGTATTCACTCTGGCACAGTTTCTGGATTAGGAGTTTCAGTATTCACTCTGCTCACAGAATTCGTATTAGGAGTTTCAGGATTCACTCTGATCACAGTACCAGGGTTAAAAGTTTCAGTATTCACTCTGATCACAGTGTCAGGGTTGAAAAGTTTCTGAATTCAATCTGCTCACAGTACCAGGATTAGGAGTTTCAGTATTCACTCCGAACACAGTACCAGGATTAGGAGTTTCAGTATTCACTCTGATCACAGTACCAGGATTAGGAGTTTCAGTATTCACTCTGATCACAGTACCAGAATTAGGAGTTTCAGTATTCACTCTGATCACATTATCATGATGAGGAGTTTCAGTATTCACTCTGATCATAGTACCAGGATTAGGAGTTTCAGTATTCACTCTGATCACAGTACCAGGAGTAGGAGTTTCAGTATTCACTCTGATCACAGTGTCAGGATTAGGAGTCTCAGTATTCACTCTGGTCACAGTATCTGGATTAGGAGTTTCAGTATTCACTCTGATCAAAGTACCAGGGTTAGGAGTTTCAGTATTCACTCTGATCACAGTACCAGGATTGGGAGTTTCAGTATTCACTCTGATCACAGTGTCAGGATTAGGAGTTTCAGTTTTCACTCTGGTCACAGTATCTGGATTAGGAGTTTCAGTATTCACTCTGCTCACAGAATTCAGATTAGGAGTTTCAGTATTCACTCTGATCACAGTACCAGGATTAGGAGTTTCAGTATTCACTCTGGTCACAGTATCTGGATTAGGAGTTTCAGTATTCACTCTGATCACAGTACCAGGATTAGGAGTTTCAGTATTCACTCTGATCACAGTACCAGGATTAGGAGTTTCAGTCTTCACTCTGATCACAGTACCAGGATTAGGAGTTTCAGTATTCACTCTGATCACAGTACCAGGATTAGGAGTTTCAGTATTCACTCTGATCACAGTACCAGGATTAGGAGTTTCAGTATTCACTCTGATCACAGTGTCAGGTTTAGGAGTTTCAGTATTCACTCTGGTCACAGTACCTGGATTAGGAGTTTCAGTATTCACTCTGATCACAGTACCAGGGTTAGAAGTTTCAGTATTCACTCTGATCACAGTGTCAGGGTTGAAAACTTTCAGAATTCAGTCTGCTCACAGTACCAGGATTAGGAGTTTCAGTATACACTCTGATCACAGTACCAGGATAAGGAGTTTCAGTATTCACTCTGATCACAGAACCAGGATTAGGAGTTTCAGTATTTACTCTGGTCACAGTGCCAGGATTAGGAGTTTCTGTATTCACTCTGATCACAGCACCAGGATTAGGAGTTTCAGTATTCACTCTGGTCAGAGTACCCGGATTAGGAGTTTCAGTATTCACTCTGATCACAGTACCAGGATTACGAGTTTCAGTATTCACTCTGATCACAGTATCAGGATTAGGAGTTTCATTATTCACTCTGATCACAGTATCAGGATTAGGAGTTTCAGTATTCACTCTGATCACAGTACCAGGATTAGGAGTTTCAGTATTCACTCTGATCACAGTACCAGGATTAGGAGTTTCAGTATTCACTCTGATCACAGTATCAGGATTAGGAGTTTCAGTATTCACTCTGATCACAGTACCAGGATTAGGAGTTTCAGTATTCACTCTGATCACATTATCAGGATTAGGAGTTTCAGTATTCACTCTGATCACAGTACCAGGATTAGGAGTTTCAGTATTCACTCTGATCACAGTACCAGGATGAGGAGTTTCAGTATTCACTCTGGTCACAGTATCTGGATTAGGAGTTTCAGTATTCACTCTGGTCACAGTACCCGGATTAGGAGTTTCAGTATTCACTCTGATCACAGTACCAGGATTACGAGTTTCAGTATTCACTCTGATCACAGTATCAGGATTAGGAGTTTCAGTATTCACTCTGATCACAGTATCAGGATTAGGAGTTTCAGTATTCACTCTGATCACAGTACCAGGATTAGGAGTTTCAGTATTCACTCTGATCATAGTGCCAGGATGAGGAGTTTCAGTATTCACTCTGGTCACAGTATCTGGATTAGGAGTTTCAGTATTCACTCTGATCACAGTACCAGGATTAGGAGTTTCAGTATTCACTCTGATCACAGTACCAGGATTAGGAGTTTCAGTATTCACTCTGATCACAGTATCATGATTAGGAGTTTCAGTATTCACTCTGATCACAGTACCAGGATTAGGAGTTTCAGTATTCACTCTGATCACAGTACCAGGATTCGGAGTTTCAGTATTCACTCTGATCACAGTGTCAGGATTAGGAGTTTCAGTATTCACTCTGGTCACAGTTTCTGGATTAGGAGTTTCAGTATTCACTCTGCTCACAGAATTCGTATTAGGAGTTTCAGGATTCACTCTGATCACAGTACCAGGGTTAGAAGTTTCAGTATTCACTCTGATCACAGTATCAGGGTTGAAAAGTTTCTGAATTCAATCTGCTCACAGTACCAGGATTAGGAGTTTCAGTATTCACTCTGATCACAGTACCAGGATTAGGAGTTTCAGTATTCACTCTGATCACAGTACCAGGATTAGGAGTTTCAGTATTCACTCTGATCACAGTACCAGGATTAGGAGTTTCAGTATTCACTCTGATCACAGTGTCAGGATTAGGAGTTTCAGTATTCACTCTGATCACAGTACCAGGATTAGGAGTTTCAGTATTCACTCTGATCACAGTACCAGGATTTGGAGTTTCAGTATTGACTCTGGTCACAGTACCAGGATTAGGTGTTTCAGTATTCACTCAGATCACAGTACCAGGATTAGGAGTTTCAGTATTCACTCTGATCACAGTACCAGATTTAGGAGTTTCAGTATTCACTCTGATCACATTATCATGATGAGGAGTTTCAGTATTCACTCTGATCATAGAACCAGGATTAGGAGTTTCAGTATTCACTCTGATCACAGTACCAGGAGTAGGAGTTTCAGTATTCACTCTGATCACAGTGTCAGGATTAGGAGTCTCAGTATTCACTCTGGTCACAGTATCTGGATTAGGAGTTTCAGTATTCACTCTGATCAAAGTACCAGGGTTAGGAGTTTCAGTATTCACTCTGATCACAGTACCAGGATTAGGAGTTTCAGTATTCACTCTGATCACAGTGTCAGGATTAGGAGTTTCAGTTTTCACTCTGGTCACAGTATCTGGATTAGGAGTTTCAGTATTCACTCTGCTCACAGAATTCAGATTAGGAGTTTCAGTATTCACTCTGATCACAGTATCAGGATTAGGAGTTTCAGTATTCACTCTGGTCACAGTATCTGGATTAGGAGTTTCAGTATTCACTCTGATCACAGTACCAGGATTAGGAGTTTCAGTATTCACTCTGATCACAGTACCAGGATTAGGAGTTTCAGTATTCACTCTGATCACAGTACCAGGATTAGGAGTTTCAGTATTCACTCTGATCACAGTACCAGGATTAGGAGTTTCAGTATTCACTCTGATCACAGTACCAGGATTAGGAGTTTCAGTATTCACTCTGATCACAGTGTCAGGATTAGGAGTTTCAGTATTCACTCTGGTCACAGTACCTGGATTAGGAGTTTCAGTATTCACTCTGATCACAGTACCAGGGTTAGAAGTTTCAGTATTCACTCTGATCACAGTGTCAGGGTTTAAAACTTTCAGAATTCAGTCTGCTCACAGTACCAGGATTAGGAGTTTCAGTATACACTCTGATCACAGTACCAGGATAAGGAGTTTCAGTATTCACTCTGATCACAGTACCAGGATTAGGAGTTTCAGTATTCACTCTGATCACAGTATCATGATTAGGAGTTTCAGTATTCACTCTGATCACAGTACCAGGATTAGGAGTTTCAGTATTCACTCTGATCACAGTACCAGGATTCGGAGTTTCAGTATTCACTCTGATCACAGTGTCAGGATTAGGAGTTTCAGTATTCACTCTGGTCACAGTTTCTGGATTAGGAGTTTCAGTATTCACTCTGCTCACAGAATTCGTATTAGGAGTTTCAGGATTCACTCTGATCACAGTACCAGGGTTAGAAGTTTCAGTATTCACTCTGATCACAGTGTCAGGGTTGAAAAGTTTCTGAATTCAATCTGCTCACAGTACCAGGATTAGGAGTTTCAGTATTCACTCTGATCACAGTACCAGGATTAGGAGTTTCAGTATTCACTCTGATCACAGTACCAGGATTAGGAGTTTCAGTATTCACTCTGATCACAGTACCAGGATTAGGAGTTTCAGTATTCACTCTGATCACAGTGTCAGGATTAGGAGTTTCAGTATTCACTCTGATCACAGTACCAGGATTAGGAGTTTCAGTATTCACTCTGATCACAGTACCAGGATTTGGAGTTTCAGTATTGACTCTGGTCACAGTACCAGGATTAGGTGTTTCAGTATTCACTCAGATCACAGTACCAGGATTAGGAGTTTCAGTATTCACTCTGATCACAGTACCAGATTTAGGAGTTTCAGTATTCACTCTGATCACATTATCATGATGAGGAGTTTCAGTATTCACTCTGATCATAGTACCAGGATTAGGAGTTTCAGTATTCACTCTGATCACAGTACCAGGAGTAGGAGTTTCAGTATTCACTCTGATCACAGTGTCAGGATTAGGAGTCTCAGTATTCACTCTGGTCACAGTATCTGGATTAGGAGTTTCAGTATTCACTCTGATCAAAGTACCAGGGTTAGGAGTTTCAGTATTCACTCTGATCACAGTACCAGGATTAGGAGTTTCAGTATTCACTCTGATCACAGTGTCAGGATTAGGAGTTTCAGTTTTCACTCTGGTCACAGTATCTGGATTAGGAGTTTCAGTATTCACTCTGATCACAGAATTCAGATTAGGAGTTTCAGTATTCACTCTGATCACAATACCAGGATTAGGAGTTTCAGTATTCACTCTGGTCACAGTATCTGGATTAGGAGTTTCAGTATTCACTCTGATCACAGTACCAGGATTAGGAGTTTCAGTATTCACTCTGATCACAGTACCAGGATTAGGAGTTTCAGTATTCACTCTGATCACAGTACCAGTATTAGGAGTTTCAGTATTCACTCTGATCACAGTACCAGGATTAGGAGTTTCAGTATTCACTCTGATCACAGTACCAGGATTAGGAGTTTCAGTATTCACTCTGATCACAGTGTCAGGATTAGGAGTTTCAGTATTCACTCTGGTCACAGTACCTGGATTAGGAGTTTCAGTATTCACTCTGATCACAGTACCAGGGTTAGAAGTTTCAGTATTCACTCTGATCACAGTGTCAGGGTTGAAAACTTTCAGAATTCAGTCTGCTCACAGTACCAGGATTAGGAGTTTCAGTATACACTCTGATCACAGTACCAGGATAAGGAGTTTCAGTATTCACTCTGATCACAGTACCAGGATTAGGAGTTTCAGTATTTACTCTGGTCACAGTACCAGGATTAGGAGTTTCAGTATTCACTCTGATCACAGCACCAGGATTAGGAGTTTCAGTATTCACTCTGGTCAGAGTACCCGGATTAGGAGTTTCAGTATTCACTCTGATCACAGTACCAGGATTACGAGTTTCAGTATTCACTCTGATCACAGTATCAGGATTAGGAGTTTCAGTATTCACTCTGATCACAGTATCAGGATTAGGAGTTTCAGTATTCACTCTGATCACAGTACCAGGATTAGGAGTTTCAGTATTCACTCTGATCACAGTACCAGGATTAGGAGTTTCAGTATTCACTCTGATCACAGTATCAGGATTAGGAGTTTCAGTATTCACTCTGATCACAGTACCAGGATTAGGAGTTTCAGTATTCACTCTGATCACATTATCAGGATTAGGAGTTTCAGTATTCACTCTGATCACAGTACCAGGATTAGGAGTTTCAGTATTCACTCTGATCACAGTACCAGGATGAGGAGTTTCAGTATTCACTCTGGTCACAGTATCTGGATTAGGAGTTTCAGTATTCACTCTGGTCACAGTACCCGGATTAGGAGTTTCAGTATTCACTCTGATCACAGTACCAGGATTACGAGTTTCAGTATTCACTCTGATCACAGTATCAGGATTAGGAGTTTCAGTATTCACTCTGATCACAGTATCAGGATTAGGAGTTTCAGTATTCACTCTGATCACAGTACCAGGATTAGGAGTTTCAGTATTCACTCTGATCACAGTATCAGGATTAGGAGTTTCAGTATTCACTCTGATCATAGTGCCAGGATTAGGAGTTTCAGTATTCACTCTGATCACAGTACCAGGATGAGGAGTTTCAGTATTCACTCTGGTCACAGTATCTGGATTAGGAGTTTCAGTATTCACTCTGATCACAGTACCAGGATTAGGAGTTTCAGTATTCACTCTGATCACAGTACCAGGATTAGGAGTTTCAGTATTCACTCTGATCACAGTACCAGGATTAGGAGTTTCAGTATTCACTCTGATCACAGTACCAGGATTAGGAGTTTCAGTATTCACTCTGATCACAGTACCAGGATTAGGAGTTTCAGTATTCACTCTGATCACAGTGTCAGGATTAGGAGTTTCAGTATTCACTCTGGTCACAGTACCTGGATTAGGAGTTTCAGTATTCACTCTGATCACAGTACCAGGGTTAGAAGTTTCAGTATTCACTCTGATCACAGTGTCAGGGTTGAAAACTTTCAGAATTCAGTCTGCTCACAGTACCAGGATTAGGAGTTTCAGTATACACTCTGATCACAGTACCAGGATAAGGAGTTTCAGTATTCACTCTGATCACAGTACCAGGATTAGGAGTTTCAGTATTTACTCTGGTCACAGTACCAGGATTAGGAGTTTCAGTATTCACTCTGATCACAGCACCAGGATTAGGAGTTTCAGTATTCACTCTGGTCAGAGTACCCGGATTAGGAGTTTCAGTATTCACTCTGATCACAGTACCAGGATTACGAGTTTCAGTATTCACTCTGATCACAGTATCAGGATTAGGAGTTTCAGTATTCACTCTGATCACAGTATCAGGATTAGGAGTTTCAGTATTCACTCTGATCACAGTACCAGGATTAGGAGTTTCAGTATTCACTCTGATCACAGTACCAGGATTAGGAGTTTCAGTATTCACTCTGATCACAGTACCAGGATTAGGAGTTTCAGTATTCACTCTGATCACAGTACCAGGATGAGGAGTTTCAGTATTCACTCTGGTCACAGTATCTGGATTAGGAGTTTCAGTATTCACTCTGGTCACAGTACCCGGATTAGGAGTTTCAGTATTCACTCTGATCACAGTACCAGGATTACGAGTTTCAGTATTCACTCTGATCACAGTATCAGGATTAGGAGTTTCAGTATTCACTCTGATCACAGTATCAGGATTAGGAGTTTCAGTATTCACTCTGATCACAGTACCAGGATTAGGAGTTTCAGTATTCACTCTGATCACAGTATCAGGATTAGGAGTTTCAGTATTCACTCTGATCATAGTGCCAGGATTAGGAGTTTCAGTATTCACTCTGATCACAGTACCAGGATGAGGAGTTTCAGTATTCACTCTGGTCACAGTATCTGGATTAGGAGTTTCAGTATTCACTCTGATCACAGTACCAGGATTAGGAGTTTCAGTATTCACTCTGATCACAGTACCAGGATTAGGAGTTTCAGTATTCACTCTGATCACAGTACCAGGATTAGGAGTTTCAGTATTCACTCTGATCACAGTACCAGGATTAGGAGTTTCAGTATTCACTCTGATCACAGTACCAGGATTAGGAGTTTCAGTATTCACTCTGATCACAGTGTCAGGATTAGGAGTTTCAGTATTCACTCTGGTCACAGTACCTGGATTAGGAGTTTCAGTATTCACTCTGATCACAGTACCAGGGTTACAAGTTTCAGTATTCACTCTGATCACAGTGTCAGGGTTGAAAACATTCAGAATTCAGTCTGCTCACAGTACCAGGATTAGGAGTTTCAGTATACACTCTGATTACAGTACCAGGATAAGGAGTTTCAGTATTCACTCTGATCACAGTACCAGGATTAGGAGTTTCAGTATTTAATCTGGTCACAGTACCAGGATTAGGAGTTTCAGTATTCACTCTGATCACAGCACCAGGATTAGGAGTTTCAGTATTCACTCTGGTCAGTGTACCCGGATTAGGAGTTTCAGTATTCACTCTGATCACAGTACCAGGATTACGAGTTTCAGTATTCACTCTGATCACAGTATCAGGATTACGAGTTTCAGTATTCACTCTGATCACAGTATCAGGATTAGGAGTTTCAGTATTCACTCTGATCACAGTACCAGGATTAGGAGTTTCAGTATTCACTCTGATCACAGTATCAGGATTAGGAGTTTCAGTATTCACTCTGATCACAGTACCAGGATTAGGAGTTTCAGTATTCACTCTGATCACAGTGTCAGGATTAGGAGTTTCAGTATTCACTCTGATCACAGTACCAGGATTAGGAGTTTCAGTATTCACTCTGATCACAGTACCAGGATTTGGAGTTTCAGTATTGACTCTGGTCACAGTACCAGGATTAGGTGTTTCAGTATTCACTCAGATCACAGTACCAGGATTAGGAGTTTCAGTATTCACTCTGATCACAGTACCAGATTTAGGAGTTTCAGTATTCACTCTGATCACATTATCATGATGAGGAGTTTCAGTATTCACTCTGATCATAGTACCAGGATTAGGAGTTTCAGTATTCACTCTGATCACAGTACCAGGAGTAGGAGTTTCAGTATTCACTCTGATCACAGTGTCAGGATTAGGAGTCTCAGTATTCACTCTGGTCACAGTATCTGGATTAGGAGTTTCAGTATTCACTCTGATCAAAGTACCAGGGTTAGGAGTTTCAGTATTCACTCTGATCACAGTACCAGGATTAGGAGTTTCAGTATTCACTCTGATCACAGTGTCAGGATTAGGAGTTTCAGTTTTCACTCTGGTCACAGTATCTGGATTAGGAGTTTCAGTATTCACTCTGCTCACAGAATTCAGATTAGGAGTTTCAGTATTCACTCTGATCACAATACCAGGATTAGGAGTTTCAGTATTCACTCTGGTCACAGTATCTGGATTAGGAGTTTCAGTATTCACTCTGATCACAGTACCAGGATTAGGAGTTTCAGTATTCACTCTGATCACAGTACCAGGATTAGGAGTTTCAGTATTCACTCTGATCACAGTACCAGTATTAGGAGTTTCAGTATTCACTCTGATCACAGTACCAGGATTAGGAGTTTCAGTATTCACTCTGATCACAGTACCAGGATTAGGAGTTTCAGTATTCACTCTGATCACAGTGTCAGGATTAGGAGTTTCAGTATTCACTCTGGTCACAGTACCTGGATTAGGAGTTTCAGTATTCACTCTGATCACAGTACCAGGGTTAGAAGTTTCAGTATTCACTCTGATCACAGTGTCAGGGTTGAAAACTTTCAGAATTCAGTCTGCTCACAGTACCAGGATTAGGAGTTTCAGTATACACTCTGATCACAGTACCAGGTTAAGGAGTTTCAGTATTCACTCTGATCACAGTACCAGGATTAGGAGTTTCAGTATTTACTCTGGTCACAGTACCAGGATTAGGAGTTTCAGTATTCACTCTGATCACAGCACCAGGATTAGGAGTTTCAGTATTCACTCTGGTCAGAGTACCCGGATTAGGAGTTTCAGTATTCACTCTGATCACAGTACCAGGATTACGAGTTTCAGTATTCACTCTGATCACAGTATCAGGATTAGGAGTTTCAGTATTCACTCTGATCACAGTATCAGGATTAGGAGTTTCACTATTCACTCTGATCACAGTACCAGGATTAGGAGTTTCAGTATTCACTCTGATCACAGTACCAGGATTAGGAGTTTCAGTATTCACTCTGATCACAGTATCAGGATTAGGAGTTTCAGTATTCACTCTGATCACAGTACCAGGATTAGGAGTTTCAGTATTCACTCTGATCACATTATCAGGATTAGGAGTTTCAGTATTCACTCTGATCACAGTACCAGGATTAGGAGTTTCAGTATTCACTCTGATCACAGTACCAGGATGAGGAGTTTCAGTATTCACTCTGGTCACAGTATCTGGATTAGGAGTTTCAGTATTCACTCTGGTCACAGTACCCGGATTAGGAGTTTCAGTATTCACTCTGATCACAGTACCAGGATTACGAGTTTCAGTATTCACTCTGATCACAGTATCAGGATTAGGAGTTTCAGTATTCACTCTGATCACAGTATCAGGATTAGGAGTTTCAGTATTCACTCTGATCACAGTACCAGGATTAGGAGTTTCAGTATTCACTCTGATCACAGTATCAGGATTAGGAGTTTCAGTATTCACTCTGATCATAGTGCCAGGATTAGGAGTTTCAGTATTCACTCTGATCACAGTACCAGGATGAGGAGTTTCAGTATTCACTCTGGTCACAGTATCTGGATTAGGAGTTTCAGTATTCACTCTGATCACAGTACCAGGATTAGGAGTTTCAGTATTCACTCTGATCACAGTACCAGGATTAGGAGTTTCAGTATTCACTCTGATCACAGTACCAGGATTAGGAGTTTCAGTATTCACTCTGATCACAGTACCAGGATTAGGAGTTTCAGTATTCACTCTGATCACAGTACCAGGATTAGGAGTTTCAGTATTCACTCTGATCACAGTGTCAGGATTAGGAGTTTCAGTATTCACTCTGGTCACAGTACCTGGATTAGGAGTTTCAGTATTCACTCTGATCACAGTACCAGGGTTAGAAGTTTCAGTATTCACTCTGATCACAGTGTCAGGGTTGAAAACTTTCAGAATTCAGTCTGCTCACAGTACCAGGATTAGGAGTTTCAGTATACACTCTGATCACAGTACCAGGATAAGGAGTTTCAGTATTCACTCTGATCACAGTACCAGGATTAGGAGTTTCAGTATTTACTCTGGTCACAGTACCAGGATTAGGAGTTTCAGTATTCACTCTGATCACAGCACCAGGATTAGGAGTTTCAGTATTCACTCTGGTCAGAGTACCCGGATTAGGAGTTTCAGTATTCACTCTGATCACAGTACCAGGATTACGAGTTTCAGTATTCACTCTGATCACAGTATCAGGATTAGGAGTTTCAGTATTCACTCTGATCACAGTATCAGGATTAGGAGTTTCAGTATTCACTCTGATCACAGTACCAGGATTAGGAGTTTCAGTATTCACTCTGATCACAGTACCAGGATTAGGAGTTTCAGTATTCACTCTGATCACAGTATCAGGATTAGGAGTTTCAGTATTCACTCTGATCACAGTATCAGGATTAGGAGTTTCAGTATTCACTCTGATCACAGTATCAGGATTAGGAGTTTCAGTATTCACTCTGATCACAGTAACAGGATTAGGAGTTTCAGTATTCACTCTGATCACAGTATCAGGATTAGGAGTTTCAGTATTCACTCTGATCATAGTGCCAGGATTAGGAGTTTCAGTATTCACTCTGATCACAGTACCAGGATGAGGAGTTTCAGTATTCACTCTGGTCACAGTATCTGGATTAGGAGTTTCAGTATTCACTCTGATCACAGTACCAGGATTAGGAGTTTCAGTATTCACTCTGATCACAGTACCAGGATTAGGAGTTTCAGTATTCACTCTGATCACAGTACCAGGATTAGGAGTTTCAGTATTCACTCTGATCACAGTACCAGGATTAGGAGTTTCAGTATTCACTCTGATCACAGTACCAGGATTAGGAGTTTCAGTATTCACTCTGATCACAGTGTCAGGATTAGGAGTTTCAGTATTCACTCTGGTCACAGTACCTGGATTAGGAGTTTCAGTATTCACTCTGATCACAGTACCAGGGTTACAAGTTTCAGTATTCACTCTGATCACAGTGTCAGGGTTGAAAACATTCAGAATTCAGTCTGCTCACAGTACCAGGATTAGGAGTTTCAGTATACACTCTGATTACAGTACCAGGATAAGGAGTTTCAGTATTCACTCTGATCACAGTACCAGGATTAGGAGTTTCAGTATTTAATCTGGTCACAGTACCAGGATTAGGAGTTTCAGTATTCACTCTGATCACAGCACCAGGATTAGGAGTTTCAGTATTCACTCTGGTCAGTGTACCCGGATTAGGAGTTTCAGTATTCACTCTGATCACAGTACCAGGATTACGAGTTTCAGTATTCACTCTGATCACAGTATCAGGATTACGAGTTTCAGTATTCACTCTGATCACAGTATCAGGATTAGGAGTTTCAGTATTCACTCTGATCACAGTACCAGGATTAGGAGTTTCAGTATTCACTCTGATCACAGTATCAGGATTAGGAGTTTCAGTATTCACTCTGATCACAGTACCAGGATTAGGAGTTTCAGTATTCACTCTGATCACATTATCAGGATTAGGAGTTTCAGTATTCACTCTGATCACAGTACCAGGATTAGGAGTTTCAGTATTCACTCTGATCACAGTACCACGATGAGGAGTTTCAGTATTCACTCTGGTCACAGTATCTGTATTAGGAGTTTCAGTATTCACTCTGGTCACAGTACCCGGATTAGGAGTTTCAGTATTCACTCTGATCACAGTACCAGGATTACGAGTTTCAGTATTCACTCTGATCACAGTATCAGGATTACGAGTTTCAGTATTCACTCTGATCACAGTATCAGGATTAGGAGTTTCAGTATTCACTCTGATCACAGTACCAGGATTAGGAGTTTCAGTATTCACTCTGATCACAGTATCAGGATTAGGAGTTTCAGTATTCACTCTGATCATAGTGCCAGGATTAGGAGTTTCAGTATTCACTCTGATCACAGTACCAGGATGAGGAGTTTCAGTATTCACTCTGGTCACAGTATCTGGATTAGGAGTTTCAGTATTCACTCTGATCACAGTACCAGGATTAGGAATTTCAGTATTCACTCTGATCACAGTACCAGGATTAGGAGTTTCAGTATTCACTCTGATCACAGTATAATGAATAGGAGTTTCAGTCTTCACTCTGATCACAGTACCAGGATTAGGAGTTTCAGTATTCACTCTGATCACAGTACCAGGATTCGGAGTTTCAGTATTCACTCTGATCACAGTGTCAGGATTAGGAGTTTCAGTATTCACTCTGGTCACAGTTTCTGCATTAGGAGTTTCAGTATTCACTCTGCTCACAGAATTCGTATTAGGAGTTTCAGGATTCACTCTGATCACAGTACCAGGGTTAGAAGTTTCAGTATTCACTCTGATCACAGTGTCAGGGTTGAAAAGTTTCTGAATTCAATCTGCTCACAGTACCAGGATTAGGAGTTTCAGTATTCACTCTGATCACAGTACCAGGATTAGGAGTTTCAGTATTCACTCTGGTCACAGTATCTGGATTAGGAGTTTCAGTATTCACTCTGATCACAGTATCAGGATTAGGAGTTTCAGTATTCACTCTGGTCACAGTATCTGGATTAGGTGTTTCAGTATTCACTCTGATCACAGTACCAGGATTAGGAGTTTCAGTATTCACTCTGATCACAGTACCAGATTTAGGAATTTCAGTATTCACTCTGATCACATTATCATGATGAGGAGTTTCAGTATTCACTCTGATCATAGTACCAGGATTAGGAGTTTCAGTATTCACTCTGATCACAGTACCAGGAGTAGGAGTTTCAGTATTCACTCTGATCACGGTGTCAGGATTAGGAGTTTCAGTATTCACTCTGGTCACAGTATCTGGATTAGGAGTTTCAGTATTCACTCTGCTCACAGAATTCGGATTAGGAATTTCAGTATTCACTCTGATCACAGTATCAGGATTAGGAGTTTCAGTATTCTTTCTGATCACAGTGTCAGGATTAGGAGTTTCAGTATTCACTCTGATCACAGTACCAGGATTAGGAGTTTCAGTATTCACTCTGATCACAGTACCAGGATTTGGAGTTTCAGTATTCACTCTGGTCACAGTATCTGGATTAGGTGTTTCAGTATTCACTCTGATCACAGTACCAGGATTAGGAGTTTCAGTATTCACTCTGATCACAGTACCAGATTTAGGAGTTTCAGTATTCACTCTGATCACATTATCATGATGAGGAGTTACAGTATTCACTCTGATCATAGTACCAGGATTAGGAGCTTCAGTATTCACTCTGATCACAGTACCAGGAGTAGGAATTTCAGTATTCACTCTGATCACAATGTCAGGATTAGGAGTTTCAGTATTCACTCTGGTCACAGTATCTGGATTAGGAGGTTCAGTATTCACTCTGCTCACAGAATTCGGATTAGGAATTTCAGTATTCACTCTGATCACAGTACCAGGATTAGGAGTTTCAGTATTCACTCTGATCACAGTACCAGGATTAGGAGTTTCAGTATTCACTCTGATCACAGTACCAGGATTAGGAGTTTCAGTATTCACTCTGATCACAGTACCAGGATTAGGAGTTTCAGTATTCACTCTGATCACAGTACCAGGATTAGGAGTTTCAGTATTCACTCTGATCACAGTACCAGGATTAGGAGTTTCAGTATTCACTCTGATCACAGTGTCAGGATTAGGAGTTTCAGTATTCACTCTGGTCACAGTACCTGGATTAGGAGTTTCAGTATTCACTCTGATCACAGTACCAGGGTTACAAGTTTCAGTATTCACTCTGATCACAGTGTCAGGGTTGAAAACATTCAGAATTCAGTCTGCTCACAGTACCAGGATTAGGAGTTTCAGTATACACTCTGATTACAGTACCAGGATAAGGAGTTTCAGTATTCACTCTGATCACAGTACCAGGATTAGGAGTTTCAGTATTTAATCTGGTCACAGTACCAGGATTAGGAGTTTCAGTATTCACTCTGATCACAGCACCAGGATTAGGAGTTTCAGTATTCACTCTGGTCAGTGTACCCGGATTAGGAGTTTCAGTATTCACTCTGATCACAGTACCAGGATTACGAGTTTCAGTATTCACTCTGATCACAGTGTCAGGATTACGAGTTTCAGTATTCACTCTGATCACAGTATCAGGATTAGGAGTTTCAGTATTCACTCTGATCACAGTACCAGGATTAGGAGTTTCAGTATTCACTCTGATCACAGTATCAGGATTAGGAGTTTCAGTATTCACTCTGATCACAGTACCAGGATTAGGAGTTTCAGTATTCACTCTGATCACATTATCAGGATTAGGAGTTTCAGGATTCACTCTGATCACAGTACCAGGATTAGGAGTTTCAGTATTCACTCTGATCACAGTACCAGGATGAGGAGTTTCAGTATTCACTCTGGTCACAGTATCTGGATTAGGAGTTTCAGTATTCACTCTGGTCACAGTACCCGGATTAGGAGTTTCAGTATTCACTCTGATCACAGTACCAGGATTACGAGTTTCAGTATTCACTCTGATCACAGTATCAGGATTACGAGTTTCAGTATTCACTCTGATCACAGTATCAGGATTAGGAGTTTCAGTATTCACTCTGATCACAGTACCAGGATTAGGAGTTTCAGTATTCACTCTGATCACAGTATCAGGATTAGGAGTTTCAGTATTCACTCTGATCATAGTGCCAGGATTAGGAGTTTCAGTATTCACTCTGATCACAGTACCAGGATGAGGAGTTTCAGTATTCACTCTGGTCACAGTATCTGGATTAGGAGTTTCAGTATTCACTCTGATCACAGTACCAGGATTAGGAGTTTCAGTATTCACTCTGATCACAGTACCAGGATTAGGAGTTTCAGTATTCACTCTGATCACAGTATAATGAATAGGAGTTTCAGTATTCACTCTGATCACAGTACCAGGATTAGGAGTTTCAGTATTCACTCTGATCACAGTACCAGGATTCGGAGTTTCAGTATTCACTCTGATCACAGTGTCAGGATTAGGAGTTTCAGTATTCACTCTGGTCACAGTTTCTGCATTAGGAGTTTCAGTATTCACTCTGCTCACAGAATTCGTATTAGGAGTTTCAGGATTCACTCTGATCACAGTACCAGGGTTAGAAGTTTCAGTATTCACTCTGATCACAGTGTCAGGGTTGAAAAGTTTCTGAATTCAATCTGCTCACAGTACCAGGATTAGGAGTTTCAGTATTCACTCTGATCACAGTACCAGGATTAGGAGTTTCAGTATTCACTCTGGTCACAGTATCTGGATTAGGAGTTTCAGTATTCACTCTGATCACAGTATCAGGATTAGGAGTTTCAGTATTCACTCTGGTCACAGTATCTGGATTAGGTGTTTCAGTATTCACTCTGATCACAGTACCAGGATTAGGAGTTTCAGTATTCACTCTGATCACAGTACCAGATTTAGGAATTTCAGTATTCACTCTGATCACATTATCATGATGAGGAGTTTCAGTATTCACTCTGATCATAGTACCAGGATTAGGAGTTTCAGTATTCACTCTGATCACAGTACCAGGAGTAGGAGTTTCAGTATTCACTCTGATCACGGTGTCAGGATTAGGAGTTTCAGTATTCACTCTGGTCACAGTATCTGGATTAGGAGTTTCAGTATTCACTCTGCTCACAGAATTCGGATTAGGAATTTCAGTATTCACTCTGATCACAGTATCAGGATTAGGAGTTTCAGTATTCTTTCTGATCACAGTGTCAGGATTAGGAGTTTCAGTATTCACTCTGATCACAGTACCAGGATTAGGAGTTTCAGTATTCACTCTGATCACAGTACCAGGATTTGGAGTTTCAGTATTCACTCTGGTCACAGTATCTGGATTAGGTGTTTCAGTATTCACTCTGATCACAGTACCAGGATTAGGAGTTTCAGTATTCACTCTGATCACAGTACCAGATTTAGGAGTTTCAGTATTCACTCTGATCACATTATCATGATGAGGAGTTACAGTATTCACTCTGATCATAGTACCAGGATTAGGAGCTTCAGTATTCACTCTGATCACAGTACCAGGAGTAGGAATTTCAGTATTCACTCTGATCACAGTGTCAGGATTAGGAGTTTCAGTATTCACTCTGGTCACAGTATCTGGATTAGGAGTTTCAGTATTCACTCTGCTCACAGAATTCGGATTAGGAATTTCAGTATTCACTCTGATCACAGTATCAGGATTAGGAGTTTCAGTATTCTTTCTGATCACAGTGTCAGGATTAGGAGTTTCAGTATTCACTCTGATCACAGTACCAGGATTAGGAGTTTCAGTATTCACTCTGATCACAGTACCAGGATTAGGAGTTTGAGTATTCACTCTGGTCACAGTATCTGGATTAGGTGTTTCAGTATTCACTCTGATCACAGTACCAGGATTAGGAGTTTCAGTATTCACTCTGATCACAGTACCAGATTTAGGAGTTTCAGTATTCACTCTGATCACATTATCATGATGAGGAGTTTCAGTATTCACTCTGATCATAGTACCAGGATTAGGAGTTTCAGTATTCACTCTGATCACAGTACCAGGAGAAGGAGTTTCTGTATTCACTCTGATCACAGTGTCAGGATTAGGAGTTTCAGTATTCACTCTGGTCACAGTATCTGGATTAGGAGTTTCAGTATTCACTCTGCTCACAGAATTCGGATTAGGAATTTCAGTATTCACTCTGATCACAGTATCAGGATCGGAGTTTCAGTATTCACTCTGATCACAGTGTCAGGGTTGAAAAGTTTCAGAATTCAATCTGCTCACAGTACCAGGATTTGGAGTTTCAGTATTCACTCTGATCACAGTACCAGGAATAGGAGTCTCAGTATTCACTCTAGTCACAGTATCTGGATTAGGAGTTTCAGTATTCACTCTGATCACAGTACCAGGGTTAGGAGTTTCAGTATTCACTCTGATCACAGTACCAGGATTAGGAGTTTCAGTATTCACTCTGATCACAGTGTCAGGATTAGGAGTTTCAGTTTTCACTCTGGTCACAGTATCTGGATTAGGAGTTTCAGTATTCACTCTGCTCACAGAATTCAGATTAGGAGTTTCAGTATTCACTCTGATCACAGTACCAGGATTAGGAGTTTCAGTATTCACTCTGGTCACAGTATCTGGATTAGGAGTTTCAGTATTCACTCTGATCACAGTACCAGGATTAGGAGTTTCAGTATTCACTCTGATCACAGTACCAGGATTAGGAGTTTCAGTATTCACTCTGATCACAGTACCAGGATTAGGAGTTTCAGTATTCACTCTGATCACAGTACCAGGATTAGGAGTTTCAGTATTTACTCTGATCACAGCACCAGGATTAGGAGTTTCAGTATTCACTCTGATCACAGTGTCAGGATTAGGAGTTTCAGTATTCACTCTGGTCACAGTATCTGGATTCGGAGTTTCAGTATTCACTCTGCTCACAGAATTCGTATTAGGAGTTTCAGTATTCACTCTGATCACAGTACCAGGGTTAGAAGTTTCAGTATTCACTCTGATCACAGTGTCAGGGTTGAAAAGTTTCAGAATTCAGTCTGCTCACAGTACCAGGATTCGGAGTTTCAGTATTCACTCTGATCACAGTACCAGGATTAGGAGTTTCAGTATTCACTCTGATCACAGTACCAGGGTTACAAGTTTCAGTATTCACTCTGATCACAGTGTCAGGGTTGAAAACATTCAGAATTCAGTCTGCTCACAGTACCAGGATTAGGAGTTTCAGTATACACTCTGATTACAGTACCAGGATAAGGAGTTTCAGTATTCACTCTGATCACAGTACCAGGATTAGGAGTTTCAGTATTTAATCTGGTCACAGTACCAGGATTAGGAGTTTCAGTATTCACTCTGATCACAGCACCAGGATTAGGAGTTTCAGTATTCACTCTGGTCAGTGTACCCGGATTAGGAGTTTCAGTATTCACTCTGATCACAGTACCAGGATTACAAGTTTCAGTATTCACTCTGATCACAGTATCAGGATTACGAGTTTCAGTATTCACTCTGATCACAGTATCAGGATTAGGAGTTTCAGTATTCACTCTGATCACAGTACCAGGATTAGGAGTTTCAGTATTCACTCTGATCACAGTATCAGGATTAGGAGTTTCAGTATTCACTCTGATCACAGTACCAGGATTAGGAGTTTCAGTATTCACTCTGATCACATTATCAGGATTAGGAGTTTCAGTATTCACTCTGATCACAGTACCAGGATTAGGAGTTTCAGTATTCACTCTGATCACAGTACCAGGATGAGGAGTTTCAGTATTCACTCTGGTCACAGTATCTGGATTAGGAGTTTCAGTATTCACTCTGGTCACAGTACCCGGATTAGGAGTTTCAGTATTCACTCTGATCACAGTACCAGGATTACGAGTTTCAGTATTCACTCTTATCACAGTATCAGGATTACGAGTTTCAGTATTCACTCTGATCACAGTATCAGGATTAGGAGTTTCAGTATTCACTCTGATCACAGTACCAGGATTAGGAGTTTCAGTATTCACTCTGATCACAGTATCAGGATTAGGAGTTTCAGTATTCACTCTGATCATAGTGCCAGGATTAGGAGTTTCAGTATTCACTCTGATCACAGTACCAGGATGAGGAGTTTCAGTATTCACTCTGGTCACAGTATCTGGATTAGGAGTTTCAGTATTCACTCTGATCACAGTACCAGGATTAGGAGTTTCAGTATTCACTCTGATCACAGTACCAGGATTAGGAGTTTCAGTATTCACTCTGATCACAGTATAATGAATAGGAGTTTCAGTATTCACTCTGATCACAGTACCAGGATTAGGAGTTTCAGTATTCACTCTGATCACAGTACCAGGATTCGGAGTTTCAGTATTCACTCTGATCACAGTGTCAGGATTAGGAGTTTCAGTATTCACTCTGGTCACAGTTTCTGCATTAGGAGTTTCAGTATTCACTCTGCTCACAGAATTCGTATTAGGAGTTTCAGGATTCACTCTGATCACAGTACCAGGGTTAGAAGTTTCAGTATTCACTCTGATCACAGTGTCAGGGTTGAAAAGTTTCTGAATTCAATCTGCTCACAGTACCAGGATTAGGAGTTTCAGTATTCACTCTGATCACAGTACCAGGATTAGGAGTTTCAGTATTCACTCTGGTCACAGTATCTGGATTAGGAGTTTCAGTATTCACTCTGATCACAGTATCAGGATTAGGATTTTCAGTATTCACTCTGGTCACAGTATCTGGATTAGGTGTTTCAGTATTCACTCTGATCACAGTACCAGGATTAGGAGTTTCAGTATTCACTCTGATCACAGTACCAGATTTAGGAATTTCAGTATTCACTCTGATCACATTATCATGATGAGGAGTTTCAGTATTCACTCTGATCATAGTACCAGGATTAGGAGTTTCAGTATTCACTCTGATCACAGTACCAGGAGTAGGAGTTTCAGTATTCACTCTGATCACGGTGTCAGGATTAGGAGTTTCAGTATTCACTCTGGTCACAGTATCTGGATTAGGAGTTTCAGTATTCACTCTGCTCACAGAATTCGGATTAGGAATTTCAGTATTCACTCTGATCACAGTATCAGGATTAGGAGTTTCAGTATTCTTTCTGATCACACTGTCAGGATTAGGAGTTTCAGTATTCACTCTGATCACAGTACCAGGATTAGGAGTTTCAGTATTCACTCTGATCACAGTACCAGGATTTGGAGTTTCAGTATTCACTCTGGTCACAGTATCTGGATTAGGTGTTTCAGTATTCACTCTGATCACAGTGCCAGGATTAGGAGTTTCAGTATTCACTCTGATCACAGTACCAGATTTAGGAGTTTCAGTATTCACTCTGATCACATTATCATGATGAGGAGTTACAGTATTCACTCTGATCATAGTACCAGGATTAGGAGCTTCAGTATTCACTCTGATCACAGTATCAGGAGTAGGAATTTCAGTATTCACTCTGATCACAGTGTCAGGATTAGGAGTTTCAGTATTCACTCTGGTCACAGTATCTGGATTAGGAGTTTCAGTATTCACTCTGCTCACAGAATTCGGATTAGGAATTTCAGTATTCACTCTGATCACAGTATCAGGATTAGGAGTTTCAGTATTCTTTCTGATCACAGTGTCAGGATTAGGAGTTTCAGTATTCACTCTGATCACAGTACCAGGATTAGGAGTTTCAGTATTCACTCTGATCACAGTACCAGGATTAGGAGTTTGAGTATTCACTCTGGTCACAGTATCTGGATTAGGTGTTTCAGTATTCACTCTGATCACAGTACCAGGATTAGGAGTTTCAGTATTCACTCTGATCACAGTACCAGATTTAGGAGTTTCAGTATTCACTCTGATCACATTATCATGATGAGGAGTTTCAGTATTCTCTCTGATCATAGTACCAGGATTAGGAGTTTCAGTATTCACTCTGATCACAGTACCAGGAGAAGGAGTTTCTGTATTCACTCTGATCACAGTGTCAGGATTAGGAGTTTCAGTATTCACTCTGGTCACAGTATCTGTATTAGGAGTTTCAGTATTCACTCTGCTCACACAATTCGGATTAGGAATTTCAGTATTCACTCTGATCACAGTATCAGGATCGGAGTTTCAGTATTCACTCTGATCACAGTGTCAGGGTTGAAAAGTTTCAGAATTCAATCTGCTCACAGTACCAGGATTTGGAGTTTCAGTATTCACTCTGATCACAGTACCAGGAATAGGAGTCTCAGTATTCACTCTAGTCACAGTATCTGGATTAGGAGTTTCAGTATTCACTCTGATCACAGTACCAGGGTTAGGAGTTTCAGTATTCACTCTGATCACAGTACCAGGATTAGGAGTTTCAGTATTCACTCTGATCACAGTGTCAGGATTAGGAGTTTCAGTTTTCACTCTGGTCACAGTATCTGGATTAGGCGTTTCAGTATTCACTCTGCTCACAGAATTCAGATTAGGAGTTTCAGTATTCACTCTGATCACAGTACCAGGATTAGGAGTTTCAGTATTCACTCTGGTCACAGTATCTGGATTAGGAGTTTCAGTATTCACTCTGATCACAGTACCAGGATTAGGAGTTTCAGTATTCACTCTGATCACAGTACCAGGATTAGGAGTTTCAGTATTCACTCTGATCACAGTACCAGGATTAGGAGTTTCAGTATTCACTCTGATCACAGTACCAGGATTAGGAGTTTCAGTATTTACTCTGATCACAGCACCAGGATTAGGAGTTTCAGTATTCACTCTGATCACAGTGTCAGGATTAGGAGTTTCAGTATTCACTCTGGTCACAGTATCTGGATTCGGAGTTTCAGTATTCACTCTGCTCACAGAATTCGTATTCGGAGTTTCAGTATTCACTCTGATCACAGTACCAGGGTTAGAAGTTTCAGTATTCACTCTGATCACAGTGTCAGGGTTGAAAAGTTTCAGAATTCAGTCTGCTCACAGTACCAGGATTCGGAGTTTCAGTATTCACTCTGATCACAGTACCAGGATTAGGAGTTTCAGTATTCACTCTGGTCACAGTATCTGGATGAGGAGGTTCAGTTTTCAATCTGGTCACAGTATCTGGATTAGGAGTTTCAGTATTCACTCTGCTCACAGAATTCAGATTAGGAGTTTCAGTATTCACTCTGATCACAGTATCTGGATTAGGAGTTTCAGTATTCACTCTGATCACAGTACCAGGATTAGGAGTTTCAGTATTCACTCTGATCACAGTACCAGGATTAGGAGTTTCAGTATTCACTCTGATCACAGTATCATGATTAGGAGTTTCAGTATTCACTCTGATCACAGTACCAGGATTAGGAGTTTCAGTATTCACTCTGATCACAGTACCAGGATTAGGAGTTTCAGTATTCAATCTGCTCACAGTACCAGGATTTGGAGTTTCAGTATTCACTCTGATCATAGTGCCAGGATTAGGAGTTTCAGTATTCACTCTGATCACAGTACCAGGATTAGGAGTTTCAGTATTCACTCTGATCACAGTACCAGGATTAGGAGTTTCAGTATTCACTCTGATCACAGTATCAGGATTTGGAGTTTCAGTATTCACTCTGATCACAGTACCAGGATTAGGAGTTTCAGTATTCACTCTAATCACATTATCAGGATTAGGAGTTTCAGTATTCACTCTGATCACAGTCCCAGGATTAGGAGTTTCAGTATTCACTCTGATCACAGTACCAGGATGAGGAGTTTCAGTATTCACACTGGTCACAGTATCTGGGTTAGGAGTTTCAGTATTCACTCTGATCACAGTACCCGGATTAGGAGTTTCAGTATTCACTCTGATCACAGTACCAGGATTACGAGTTTCAGTATTCACTCTGATCACAGTATTAGGATTAGGAGTTTCAGTATTCACTCTGATCACAGTTTCAGGATTAGGAGTTTCAGTTTTCACTCTGATCACAGTACCAGGATTAGGAGTTTCAGTATTCACTCTGATCACAGTGTCAGGATTAGGAGTTTCAGTATTCACTCTGATCATAGTGCCAGGATTAGGAGTTTCAGTATTCACTCTGATCACAGTACCAGGATGAGGAGTTTCAGTATTCACTCTGGTCACAGTATCTGGATTAGGAGTTTCAGTATTCACTCTAATCACAGTACCAGGATTAGGAGTTTCAGTATTCACTCTGATCACAGTACCAGGATTAGGAGTTTCAGTATTCACTCTGATCACAGTATCATGATTAGGAGTTTCAGTATTCACTCTGATCACAGTACCAGGATTAGGAGTTTCAGTATTCACTCTGATCACAGTACCAGGATTAGGAGTTTCAGTATTCACTCTGATCACAGTGTCAGGATTAGGAGTTTCAGTATTCACTCTGGTCACAGTTTCTGGATTAAGAGTTTCAGTATTCACTCTGCTCACAGAATTCGTATTAGGAGTTTCAGGATTCACTCTGATCACAGTACCAGGGTTAGAAGTTTCAGTATTCACTCTGATCACAGTGTCAGGGTTGAAAAGTTTCTGAATTCAATCTGCTCACAGTACCAGGATTAGTAGAATCAGTATTCACTCTGATCACAGTACCAGGATTAGGAGTTTCAGTATTCACTCTGGTCACAGTATTTGGATTAGGAGTTTCAGTATTCACTCTGATCACAGTATCAGGATTAGGAGTTTCAGTATTCACTCTGGTCACAGTATCTGGATTAGGTGTTTCAGTATTCACTCTGATCACAGTACCAGGATTAGGAGTTTCAGTATTCACTCTGATCACAGTACCAGATTTAGGAGTTTCAGTATTCACTCTGATCACAGTATCATGATTAGGAGTTTCAGTATTCACTCTGATCACAGTACCAGGATTAGGAGTTTCAGTATTCACTCTGATCACAGTACCAGGATTCGGAGTTTCAGGATTCACTCTGATCACAGTGTCAGGATTAGGAGTTTCAGTATTCACTCTGGTCACAGTTTCTGGATTAGGAGTTTCAGTATTCACTCTGCTCACAGAATTCGTATTAGGAGTTTCAGGATTCACTCTGATCACAGTACCAGGGTTAGAAGTTTCAGTATTCACTCTGATCACAGTGTCAGGGTTGAAAAGTTTCTGAATTCAATCTGCTCACAGTACCAGGATTAGGAGTTTCAGTATTCACTCTGATCATAGTACCAGGATTAGGAGTTTCAGTATTCACTCTGATCCCATTATCATGATGAGGAGTTTCAGTATTCACTCTGATCATAGTACCAGGATTAGGAGTTTCAGTATTCACTCTGATCACAGTACCAGGATTAGGAGTTTCAGTATTCACTCTGATCACAGTACCAGGATGAGGAGTTTCAGTATTCACTCTGGTCACAGTATCTGGATTAGGAGTTTCAGTATTCACTCTAATCACAGTACCAGGATTAGGAGTTTCAGTATTCACTCTGATCACAGTACCAGGATTAGGAGTTTCAGTATTCACTCTGATCACAGTATCATGATTAGGAGTTTCAGTATTCACTCTGATCACAGTACCAGGATTAGGAGTTTCAGTATTCACTCTGATCACAGTACCAGGATTAGGAGTTTCAGTATTCACTCTGATCACAGTGTCAGGATTAGGAGTTTCAGTATTCACTCTGGTCACAGTTTCTGGATTAAGAGTTTCAGTATTCACTCTGCTCACAGAATTCGTATTAGGAGTTTCAGGATTCACTCTGATCACAGTACCAGGGTTAGAAGTTTCAGTATTCACTCTGATCACAGTGTCAGGGTTGAAAAGTTTCTGAATTCAATCTGCTCACAGTACCAGGATTAGTAGAATCAGTATTCACTCTGATCACAGTACCAGGATTAGGAGTTTCAGTATTCACTCTGGTCACAGTATTTGGATTAGGAGTTTCAGTATTCACTCTGATCACAGTATCAGGATTAGGAGTTTCAGTATTCACTCTGGTCACAGTATCTGGATTAGGTGTTTCAGTATTCACTCTGATCACAGTACCAGGATTAGGAGTTTCAGTATTCACTCTGATCACAGTACCAGATTTAGGAGTTTCAGTATTCACTCTGATCACAGTATCATGATTAGGAGTTTCAGTATTCACTCTGATCACAGTACCAGGATTAGGATTTTCAGTATTCACTCTGATCACAGTACCAGGATTCGGAGTTTCAGGATTCACTCTGATCACAGTGTCAGGATTAGGAGTTTCAGTATTCACTCTGGTCACAGTTTCTGGATTAGGAGTTTCAGTATTCACTCTGCTCACAGAATTCGTATTAGGAGTTTCAGGATTCACTCTGATCACAGTACCAGGGTTAGAAGTTTCAGTATTCACTCTGATCACAGTGTCAGGGTTGAAAAGTTTCTGAATTCAATCTGCTCACAGTACCAGGATTAGGAGTTTCAGTATTCACTCTGATCACAGTACCAGGATTAGGAGTTTCAGTATTCACTCTGGTCACAGTATCTGGATTAGGAGTTTCAGTATTCACTCTGATCACAGTATCAGGATTAGGAGTTTCAGTATTCACTCTGGTCACAGTATCTGGATGAGGTGTTTCAGTATTCACTCTGATCACAGTACCAGGATTAGGAGTTTCAGTATTCACTCTGATCACAGTACCAGATTTAGGAATTTCAGTATTCACTCTGATCACATTATCATGATGAGGAGTTTCAGTATTCACTCTGATCATAGTACCAGGATTAGGAGTTTCAGTATTCACTCTGATCACAGTACCAGGAGTAGGAGTTTCAGTATTCACTCTGATCACGGTGTCAGGATTAGGAGTTTCAGTATTCACTCTGGTCACAGTATCTGGATTAGGAGTTTCAGTATTCACTCTGCTCACAGAATTCGGATTAGGAATTTCAGTATTCACTCTGATCACAGTATCAGGATTAGGAGTTTCAGTATTCTTTCTGATCACAGTGTCAGGATTAGGAGTTTCAGTATTCACTCTGATCACAGAACCAGGATTAGGAGTTTCAGTATTCACTCTGATCACAGTACCAGGATTTGGAGTTTCAGTATTCACTCTGATCACAGTATCTGGATTAGGTGTTTCAGTATTCACTCTGATCACAGTACCAGGATTAGGAGTTTCAGTATTCACTCTGATCACAGTACCAGATTTAGGAGTTTCAGTATTCACTCTGATCACATTATCATGATGAGGAGTTACAGTATTCACTCTGATCATAGTACCAGGATTAGGAGCTTCAGTATTCACTCTGATCACAGTACCAGGAGTAGGAATTTCAGTATTCACTCTGATCACAGTGTCAGGATTAGGAGTTTCAGTATTCACTCTGGTCACAGTATCTGGATTAGGAGTTTCAGTATTCACTCTGCTCACAGAATTCGGATTAGGAATTTCAGTATTCACTCTGATCACAGTATCAGGATTAGGAGTTTCAGTATTCTTTCTGATCACAGTGTCAGGATTAGGAGTTTCAGTATTCACTCTGATCACAGTACCAGGATTAGGAGTTTCAGTATTCACTCTGATCACAGTACCAGGATTAGGAGTTTGAGTATTCACTCTGGTCACAGTATCTGGATTAGGTGTTTCAGTATTCACTCTGATCACAGTACCAGGATTAGGAGTTTCAGTATTCACTCTGATCACAGTACCAGATTTAGGAGTTTCAGTATTCACTCTGATCACATTATCATGATGAGGAGTTTCAGTATTCACTCTGATCATAGTACCAGGATTAGGAGTTTCAGTATTCACTCTGATCACAGTACCAGGAGAAGGAGTTTCAGTATTCACTCTGATCACAGTGTCAGGATTAGGGGTTTCAGTATTCACTCTGGTCACAGTATCTGGATTAGGAGTTTCAGTATTCACTCTGCTCACAGAATTCGGATTAGGAATTTCAGTATTCACTCTGATCACAGTATCAGGATCGGAGTTTCAGTATTCACTCTGATCACAGTGTCAGGGTTGAAAAGTTTCAGAATTCAATCTGCTCACAGTACCAGTATTTGGAGTTTCAGTATTCACTCTGATCACAGTACCAGGAATAGGAGTCTCAGTATTCACTCTAGTCACAGTATCTGGATTAGGAGTTTCAGTATTCACTCTGATCACAGTACCAGGGTTAGGAGTTTCAGTATTCACTCTGATCACAGTACCAGGATTAGGAGTTTCAGTATTCACTCTGATCACAGTGTCAGGATTAGGAGTTTCAGTTTTCACTCTGGTCACAGTATCTGGATTAGGAGTTTCAGTATTCACTCTGCTCACAGAATTCAGATTAGGAGTTTCAGTATTCACTCTGATCACAGTACCAGGATTAGGAGTTTCAGTATTCACTCTGGTCACAGTATCTGGATTAGGAGTTTCAGTATTCACTCTGATCACAGTACCAGGATTAGGAGTTTCAGTATTCACTCTGATCACAGTACCAGGATTAGGAGTTTCAGTATTCACTCTGATCACAGTACCAGGATTAGGAGTTTCAGTATTCACTCTGATCACAGTACCAGGATTAGGAGTTTCAGTATTTACTCTGATCACAGCACCAGGATTAGGAGTTTCAGTATTCACTCTGATCACAGTGTCAGGATTAGGAGTTTCAGTATTCACTCTGGTCACAGTATCTGGATTCGGAGTTTCAGTATTCACTCTGCTCACAGAATTCGTATTAGGAGTTTCAGTCTTCACTCGGATCACAGTACCAGGGTTAGAAGTTTCAGTATTCACTCTGATCACAGTGTCAGGGTTGAAAAGTTTCAGAATTCAGTCTGCTCACAGTACCAGGATTCGGAGTTTCAGTATTCACTCTGATCACAGTACCAGGATTAGGAGTTTCAGTATTCACTCTGGTCACAGTATCTGGATGAGGAGGTTCAGTTTTCACTCTGGTCACAGTATCTGGATTAGGAGTTTCAGTATTCACTCTGCTCACAGAATTCAGATTAGGAGTTTCAGTATTCACTCTGATCACAGTATCTGGATTAGGAGTTTCAGTATTCACTCTGATCACAGTACCTGGATTAGGAGTTTCAGTATTCACTCTGATCACAGTACCAGGATTAGGAGTTTCAGTATTCACTCTGATCACAGTATCATGATTAGGAGTTTCAGTATTCACTCTGATCACAGTACCAGGATTAGGAGTTTCAGTATTCACTCTGATCACAGTACCAGGATTAGGAGTTTCAGTATTCAATCTGCTCACAGTACCAGGATTTGGAGTTTCAGTATTCACTCTGATCATAGTGCCAGGATTAGGAGTTTCAGTATTCACTCTGATCACAGTACCAGGATTAGGAGTTTCAGTATTCACTCTGATCACAGTACCAGGATTAGGAGTTTCAGTATTCACTCTGATCACAGTATCAGGATTTGGAGTTTCAGTATTCACTCTGATCACAGTACCAGGATTAGGAGTTTCAGTATTCACTCTAATCACATTATCAGGATTAGGAGTTTCAGTATTCACTCTGATCACAGTACCAGGATTAGGAGTTTCAGTATTCACTCTGATCACAGTACCAGGATGAGGAGTTTCAGTATTCACACTGTTCACAGTATCTGGGTTAGGAGTTTCAGTGTTCACTCTGGTCACAGTACCCGGATTAGGAGTTTCAGTATTCACTCTGATCACAGTACCAGGATTACGAGTTTCAGTATTCACTCTGATCACAGTATTAGGATTAGGAGTTTCAGTATTCACTCTGATCACAGTATCAGGATTAGGAGTTTCAGTTTTCACTCTGATCACAGTACCAGGATTAGGAGTTTCAGTATTCACTCTGATCACAGTATCAGGATTAGGAGTTTCAGTATTCACTCTGATCATAGTGCCAGGATTAGGAGTTTCAGTATTCACTCTGATCACAGTACCAGGATGAGGAGTTTCAGTATTCACTCTGGTCACAGTATCTGGATTAGGAGTTTCAGTATTCACTCTAATCACAGTACCAGGATTAGGAGTTTCAGTATTCACTCTGATCACAGTACCAGGATTAGGAGTTTCAGTATTCACTCTGATCACAGTATCATGATTAGGAGTTTCAGTATTCACTCTGATCACAGTACCAGGATTAGGAGTTTCAGTATTCACTCTGATCACAGTACCAGGATTAGGAGTTTCAGTATTCACTCTGATCACAGTGTCAGGATTAGGAGTTTCAGTATTCACTCTGGTCACAGTTTCTGGATTAAGAGTTTCAGTATTCACTCTGCTCACAGAATTCGTATTAGGAGTTTCAGGATTCACTCTGATCACAGTACCAGGGTTAGAAGTTTCAGTATTCACTCTGATCACAGTGTCAGGGTTGAAAAGTTTCTGAATTCAATCTGCTCACAGTACCAGGATTAGTAGTTTCAGTATTCACTCTGATCACAGTACCAGGATTAGGAGTTTCAGTATTCACTCTGGTCACAGTATTTGGATTAGGAGTTTCAGTATTCACTCTGATCACAGTATCAGGATTAGGAGTTTCAGTATTCACTCTGGTCACAGTATCTGGATTAGGTGTTTCAGTATTCACTCTGATCACAGTTCCAGGATTAGGAGTTTCAGTATTCACTCTGATCACAGTACCAGATTTAGGAGTTTCAGTATTCACTCTGATCACATTATCATGATGAGGAGTTTCAGTATTCACTCTGATCATAGTACCAGGATTAGGAGTTTCAGTATTCACTCTGATCACAGTACCAGGAGTAGGAGTTTCAGTATTCACTCTGATCACAGTGTCAGGATTAGGAGTTTCAGTATTCACTCTGGTCACAGTATCTGGATTACGAGTTTCAGTATTCACTCTGCTCACAGAATTCGGATTAGGAATTTCAGTATTCACTCTGATCACAGTATCAGGATCGGAGTTTCAGTATTCACTCTGATCACAGTGTCAGGGTTGAAAAGTTTCAGAATTCAATCTGCTCACAGTACCAGGATTTGGAGTTTCAGTATTCACTCTGATCACAGTACCTGGAATAGGAGTCTCAGTATTCACTCTGGTCACAGTATCTGGATTAGGAGTTTCAGTATTCACTCTGATCACAGTACCAGGGTTAGGAGTTTCAGTATTCACTCTGATCACAGTACCAGGATTAGGAGTTTCAGTATTCACTCTGATCACAGTGTCAGGATTAGGAGTTTCAGTTTTCACTCTGGTCACAGTATCTGGATTAGGAGTTTCAGTATTCACTCTGCTCACAGAATTCAGATTAGGAGTTTCAGTATTCACTCTGATCACAGTACCAGGATTACGAGTTTCAGTATTCACTCTGGTCACAGTATCTGGATTAGGAGTTTCAGTATTCACTCTGATCACAGTACCAGGATTAGGAGTTTCAGTATTCACTCTGATCACAGTACCAGGATTAGGAGTTTCAGTATTCACTCTGATCACAGTATCATGATTAGGAGTTTCAGTATTCACTCTGATCACAGTACCAGGATTAGGAGTTTCAGTATTCACTCTGTTCACAGTACCAGGATTAGGAGTTTCAGTATTCACTCTGATCACAGTGTCAGGATTAGGAGTTTCAGTATTCACTCTGGTCACAGTATCTGGATTAGGAGTTTCAGTATTCACTCTGCTCACAGAATTCGTATTAGGAGTTTCAGTATTCACTCTGATCACAGTACCAGTGTTAGAAGATTCAGTATTCACTCTGATCACAGTGTCAGGGTTGAAAAGTTTCAGAATTCAGTCTGCTCACAGTACCAGGATTAGGAGTTTCAGTATTCACTCTGATCACAGTACCAGGATTAGGAGTTTCAGTATTCACTCTGGTCACAGTATCTGGATTAGGAGTTTCAGTATTCACTCTGATCACAGTACCAGGGTTAGGAGTTTCAGTATTCACTCTGATCACAGTACCAGGATTAGGAGTTTCAGCATTTACTCTGGTCACAGTACCAGGATTAGGAGTTTCAGTATTCACTCTGATCACAGTATCATGATTAGGAGTTTCAGTATTCACTCTGATCACAGTACCAGGATTAGGAGTTTCAGTATTCACTCTGATCACAGTACCAGGATTAGGAGTTTCAGTATTCCCTCCGGTCACAGTATCTGGATGAGGAGGTTCAGTTTTCACTCTGGTCACAGTATCTGGATTAGGAGTTTCAGTATTCACTCTGCTCACAGAATTCAGATTAGGAGTTTCAGTATTCACTCTGATCACAGTATCTGGATTAGGAGTTTCAGTATTCACTCTGATCACAGTACCTGGATTAGGAATTTCAGTATTCACTCTGATCACAGTACCAGGATTAGGAGTTTCAGTATTCACTCTGATCACAGTATCATGATTAGGAGTTTCAGTATTCACTCTGATCACAGTACCAGGATTAGGAGTTTCAGTATTCACTCTGATCACAGTACCAGGATTAGGAGTTTCAGTATTCAATCTGCTCACAGTACCAGGATTTGGAGTTTCAGTATTCACTCTGATCATAGAGCCAGGATTAGGAGTTTCAGTATTCACTCTGATCACAGTACCAGGATTAGGAGTTTCAGTATTCACTCTGATCACAGTACCAGGATTAGGAGTTTCAGTATTCACTCTGATCACAGTATCAGGATTTGGAGTTTCAGTATTCACTCTGATCACAGTACCAGGATTAGGAGTTTCAGTATTCACTCTAATCACATTATCAGGATTAGGAGTTTCAGTATTCACTCTGATCACAGTACCAGGATTAGGAGTTTCAGTATTCACTCTGATCACAGTACCAGGATGAGGAGTTTCAGTATTCACACTGGTCACAGTATCTGGGTTAGGAGTTTCAGTGTTCACTCTGGTCACAGTACCCGGATTAGGAGTTTCAGTATTCACTCTGATCACAGTACCAGGATTACGAGTTTCAGTATTCACTCTGATCACAGTATTAGGATTAGGAGTTTCAGTATTCACTCTGATCACAGTATCAGGATTAGGAGTTTCAGTTTTCACTCTGATCACAGTACCAGGATTAGGAGTTTCAGTATTCACTCTGATCACAGTATCAGGATTAGGAGTTTCAGTATTCACTCTGATCATAGTGCCAGGATTACGAGTTTCAGTATTCACTCTGATCACAGTACCAGGATGAGGAGTTTCAGTATTCACTCTGGTCACAGTATCTGGATTAGGAGTTTCAGTATTCACTCTAATCACAGTACCAGGATTAGGAGTTTCAGTATTCACTCTGATCACAGTACCAGGATTAGGAGTTTCAGTATTCACTCTGATCACAGTATCATGATTCGGAGTTTCAGTATTCACTCTGATCACAGTACCAGGATTAGGAGTTTCAGTATTCACTCTGATCACAGTACCAGGATTAGGAGTTTCAGTATTCACTCTGATCACAGTGTCAGGATTAGGAGTTTCAGTATTCACTCTGGTCACAGTTTCTGGATTAAGAGTTTCAGTATTCACTCTGCTCACAGAATTCGTATTAGGAGTTTCAGGATTCACTCTGATCACAGTACCAGGGTTAGAAGTTTCAGTATTCACTCTGATCACAGTGTCAGGGTTGAAAAGTTTCTGAATTCAATCTGCTCACAGTACCAGGATTAGTAGTTTCAGTATTCACTCTGATCACAGTACCAGGATTAGGAGTTTCAGTATTCACTCTGGTCACAGTATTTGGATTAGGAGTTTCAGTATTCACTCTGATCACAGTATCAGGATTAGGAGTTTCAGTATTCACTCTGGTCACAGTATCTGGATTAGGTGTTTCAGTATTCACTCTGATCACAGTTCCAGGATTAGGAGTTTCAGTATTCACTCTGATCACAGTACCAGATTTAGGAGTTTCAGTATTCACTCTGATCACATTATCATGATGAGGAGTTTCAGTATTCACTCTGATCATAGTACCAGGATTAGGAGTTTCAGTATTCACTCTGATCACAGTACCAGGAGTAGGAGTTTCAGTATTCACTCTGATCACAGTGTCAGGATTAGGAGTTTCAGTATTCACTCTGGTCACAGTATCTGGATTACGAGTTTCAGTATTCACTCTGCTCACAGAATTCGGATTAGGAATTTCAGTATTCACTCTGATCACAGTATCAGGATCGGAGTTTCAGTATTCACTCTGATCACAGTGTCAGGGTTGAAAAGTTTCAGAATTCAATCTGCTCACAGTACCAGGATTTGGAGTTTCAGTATTCACTCTGATCACAGTACCTGGAATAGGAGTCTCAGTATTCACTCTGGTCACAGTATCTGGATTAGGAGTTTCAGTATTCACTCTGATCACAGTACCAGGGTTAGGAGTTTCAGTATTCACTCTGATCACAGTACCAGGATTAGGAGTTTCAGTATTCACTCTGATCACAGTGTCAGGATTAGGAGTTTCAGTTTTCACTCTGGTCACAGTATCTGGATTAGGAGTTTCAGTATTCACTCTGCTCACAGAATTCAGATTAGGAGTTTCAGTATTCACTCTGATCACAGTACCAGGATTAGGAGTTTCAGTATTCACTCTGGTCACAGTATCTGGATTAGGAGTTTCAGTATTCACTCTGATCACAGTACCAGGATTAGGAGTTTCAGTATTCACTCTGATCACAGTACGAGGATTAGGAGTTTCAGTATTCACTCTGATCACAGTATCATGATTAGGAGTTTCAGTATTCACTCTGATCACAGTACCAGGATTAGGAGTTTCAGTATTCACTCTGTTCACAGTACCAGGATTAGGAGTTTCAGTATTCACTCTGATCACAGTGTCAGGATTAGGAGTTTCAGTATTCACTCTGGTCACAGTATCTGGATTAGGAGTTTCAGTATTCACTCTGCTCACAGAATTCGTATTAGGAGTTTCAGTATTCACTCTGATCACAGTACCAGTGTTAGAAGATTCAGTATTCACTCTGATCACAGTGTCAGGGTTGAAAAGTTTCAGAATTCAGTCTGCTCACAGTACCAGGATTAGGAGTTTCAGTATTCACTCTGATCACAGTACCAGGATTAGGAGTTTCAGTATTCACTCTGGTCACAGTATCTGGATTAGGAGTTTCAGTATTCACTCTGATCACAGTACCAGGGTTAGGAGTTTCAGTATTCACTCTGATCACAGTGTCAGGATTAGGAGTTTCAGCATTTACTCTGGTCACAGTACCAGGATTAGGAGTTTCAGTATTCACTCTGATCACAGTATCATGATTAGGAGTTTCAGTATTCACTCTGATCACAGTACCAGGATTAGGAGTTTCAGTATTCACTCTGATCACAGTACCAGGATTAGGAGTTTCAGTATTCACTCTGATCACAGTGTCAGGATTAGGAGTTTCAGTATTCACTCTGGTCACAGTTTCTGGATTAGGAGTTTCAGTATTAACTCTGCTCACAGAATTCGTATTAGGAGTTTCAGGATTCACTCTGATCACAGTACCAGGGTTAGAAGTTTCAGTATTCACTCTGATCACAGTGTCAGGGTTGAAAAGTTTCTGAATTCAATCTGCTCACAGTACCAGGATTAGGAGTTTCAGTATTCACTCTGATCACAGTACCAGGATTAGGAGTTTCAGTATTCACTCTGGTCACAGTATCTGGATTATGAGTTTCAGTATTCACTCTGATCACAGTACCAGGGTTAGGCGTTTCAGTATTCACTCTAATCACAGTACCAGGATTAGGAGTTTCAGTATTCACTCTGAACACAGTACCAGGATTAGGAGTTTCAGTATTCACTCTGATCACAGTACCAGGATTAGGAGTTTCAGTATTCACTCTGATCACAGTACCAGGATTAGGAGTTTCAGTATTCACTCTGATCACAGTATCAGGAATAGGAGTTTCAGTATTCACTCTGATCACAGTGCCAGGATTAGGAGTTTCAGTATTCACTCTGATCACAGTACCAGGATTAGGAGTTTCAGTATTCACTCTGATCACAGTACCAGGATTAGGAGTTTCAGTTTTCACTCTGATCACAGTATCAGGATTAGGAGTTTCAGTATTCACTCTGATGACAGTACCAGGATTAGGAGTTTCAGTATTCACTCTGATCACAGTACCAGGATTAGGAGTTTCAGTATTCACTCTGATCACAGTACCAGGATTAGGAGTTTCAGTATTTACTCTGGTCACAGTACCAGGATTAGGAGTTTCAGAATTCAATCTGCTCACTGTACCAGGATTAGGAGTTTCAGTATTCACTCTGATCACAGTACCAGGATTAGGACTTTCAGTATTCACTCTGATCACAGTATCTGTATTAGGGGTATCAGTATTCACTCTGATCACAGTGTCAGGATTAGGAGTTTCAGTATTTACTCTGATCACAGTATCAGGATTAGGAGTTTCAGTATTCACTCTGGTCACAGTATCTGGATTAGGAGTTTCAGTATTCACTCTGATCACAGTATCTGGATTAGGGGTATCAGTATTCACTCTGATCACAGTGTCAGGATTAGGAGTTTCAGTATTCACTCTGATCACAGTACCAGGATTAGGAGTTTCAGTATTCACTCTGATCACAGTGTCAGGATTAGGAGTTTCAGTATTCACTCTGATCACAGTATCTGTATTAGGAGTTTCAGTATTCACTCTGCTCACAGAATTCGGATTAGGAATTTCAGTATTCACTCTGATCACAGTATCAGGATTGGAGTTTCAGTATTGACTCTGATCACAGTGTCAGGGTTGAAAAGTTTCAGAATTCACTCTGATCACAGTACCAGGATTAGGAGTTTCAGTATTCACTCTGATCACAGTATCAGGATTAGGAGTTTCAGTATTCACTCTGATCACAGTACCAGGATTAGGAGTTTCAGTATTCACACTGATCACAGTATCAGGATTAGGAGTTTCAGTATTCACTCTGATCACAGTGCCAGGATTAGGAGTTTCAGTATTCACTCTGATCACAGTACCAGGATTAGGAGTTTCAGTATTCACTCTGATCACAGTACCAGGATTAGGAGTTTCAGTATTCACTCCAATCACAGTATCAGGATTAGGAGTTTCAGTATTCACTCTGATCACAGTACCAGGATTAGGAGTTTCAGTATTCACTCTGATCACAGTATCATGATTAGGAGTTTCAGTATTCACTCTGGTCACAATATCTGGATTAGGTGTTTCAGTATTCACTCTGATCACAGTATCAGGGTTAGGAGTTTCAGTATTCACTCTGATCACAGTACCAGGATTAGGAGTTTCAGTATTCACTCTGGTCACAGTATCTGGATTAGGAGTTTCAGTATTCACACTGATCACAGTATCTGGATTAGGGGTATCAGTATTCACTCTGATCACAGTGTCAGGATTAGGAGTTTCAGTATTCACTCTGATCACAGTACCAGGAGTAGGAGTTTCAGTATTCACTCTGATCACAGTGTCAGGATTAGGAGTTTCAGTATTCACTCTGGTCACAGTATCTGGATTACGAGTTTCAGTATTCACTCTGCTCACAGAATTCGGATTAGGAATTTCAGTATTCACTCTGATCACAGTATCAGGATCGGAGTTTCAGTATTCACTCTGATCACAGTGTCAGGGTTGAAAAGTTTCAGAATTCAATCTGCTCACAGTACCAGGATTTGGAGTTTCAGTATTCACTCTGATCACAGTACCTGGAATAGGAGTCTCAGTATTCACTCTGGTCACAGTATCTGGATTAGGAGTTTCAGTATTCACTCTGATCACAGTACCAGGGTTAGGAGTTTCAGTATTCACTCTGATCACAGTACCAGGATTAGGAGTTTCAGTATTCACTCTGATCACAGTGTCAGGATTAGGAGTTTCAGTTTTCACTCTGGTCACAGTATCTGGATTAGGAGTTTCAGTATTCACTCTGCTCACAGAATTCAGATTAGGAGTTTCAGTATTCACTCTGATCACAGTACCAGGATTAGGAGTTTCAGTATTCACTCTGGTCACAGTATCTGGATTAGGAGTTTCAGTATTCACTCTGATCACAGTACCAGGATTAGGAGTTTCAGTATTCACTCTGATCACAGTACGAGGATTAGGAGTTTCAGTATTCACTCTGATCACAGTATCATGATTAGGAGTTTCAGTATTCACTCTGATCACAGTACCAGGATTAGGAGTTTCAGTATTCACTCTGTTCACAGTACCAGGATTAGGAGTTTCAGTATTCACTCTGATCACAGTGTCAGGATTAGGAGTTTCAGTATTCACTCTGGTCACAGTATCTGGATTAGGAGTTTCAGTATTCACTCTGCTCACAGAATTCGTATTAGGAGTTTCAGTATTCACTCTGATCACAGTACCAGTGTTAGAAGATTCAGTATTCACTCTGATCACAGTGTCAGGGTTGAAAAGTTTCAGAATTCAGTCTGCTCACAGTACCAGGATTAGGAGTTTCAGTATTCACTCTGATCACAGTACCAGGATTAGGAGTTTCAGTATTCACTCTGGTCACAGTATCTGGATTAGGAGTTTCAGTATTCACTCTGATCACAGTACCAGGGTTAGGAGTTTCAGTATTCACTCTGATCACAGTGTCAGGATTAGGAGTTTCAGTATTCACTCTGATCATAGTACCAGGATTAGGAGTTTCAGTATTCACTCTGGTCACAGTATCTGGATTAGGAGTTTCAGTATTCACTCTGGTCACAGTATCTGGATTAGGAGTTTCAGTATTCACACTGATCACATTATCATGATGAGGAGTTTCAGTATTCACTCTGATCATAGTACCAGGATTAGGAGTTTCAGTATTCACTCTGATCACAGTACCAGGAGTAGGAGTTTCAGTATTCACTCTGATCACAGTGTCAGGATTAGGAGTTTCAGTATTCACTCTGGTCACAGTATCTGGATTACGAGTTTCAGTATTCACTCTGCTCACAGAATTCGGATTAGGAATTTCAGTATTCACTCTGATCACAGTATCAGGATCGGAGTTTCAGTATTCACTCTGATCACAGTGTCAGGGTTGAAAAGTTTCAGAATTCAATCTGCTCACAGTACCAGGATTTGGAGTTTCAGTATTCACTCTGATCACAGTACCTGGAATAGGAGTCTCAGTATTCACTCTGGTCACAGTATCTGGATTAGGAGTTTCAGTATTCACTCTGATCACAGTACCAGGGTTAGGAGTTTCAGTATTCACTCTGATCACAGTACCAGGATTAGGAGTTTCAGTAT
Organism: Chiloscyllium plagiosum; assembly: GCF_037043375.1. Lineage (NCBI taxonomy): Eukaryota > Metazoa > Chordata > Chondrichthyes > Orectolobiformes > Hemiscylliidae > Chiloscyllium > Chiloscyllium plagiosum. The sequence goes on from NW_028270174.1 coordinate 48,263,615, forward strand.
TCACTCTGATCACAGTGTCAGGATTAGGAGTTTCAGTTTTCACTCTGGTCAAAGTATCTGGATTAGGAGTTTCAGGATTCACTCTGCTCACAGAATTCAGATTAGGAGTTTCAGTATTCACTCTGATCACAGTACCAGGATTAGGAGTTTCAGTATTCACTCTGGTCACAGTATCTGGATTAGGAGTTTCAGTATTCACTCTGATCACAGTACCAGGATTAGGAGTTTCAGTATTCACTCTGATCACAGTACGAGGATTAGGAGTTTCAGTATTCACTCTGATCACAGTATCATGATTAGGAGTTTCAGTATTCACTCTGATCACAGTACCAGGATTAGGAGTTTCAGTATTCACTCTGTTCACAGTACCAGGATTAGGAGTTTCAGTATTCACTCTGATCACAGTGTCAGGATTAGGAGTTTCAGTATTCACTCTGGTCACAGTATCTGGATTAGGAGTTTCAGTATTCACTCTGCTCACAGAATTCGTATTAGGAGTTTCAGTATTCACTCTGATCACAGTACCAGTGTTAGAAGATTCAGTATTCACTCTGATCACAGTGTCAGGGTTGAAAAGTTTCAGAATTCAGTCTGCTCACAGTACCAGGATTAGGAGTTTCAGTATTCACTCTGATCACAGTACCAGGATTAGGAGTTTCAGTATTCACTCTGGTCACAGTATCTGGATTAGGAGTTTCAGTATTCACTCTGATCACAGTACCAGGGTTAGGAGTTTCAGTATTCACTCTGATCACAGTGTCAGGATTAGGAGTTTCAGCATTTACTCTGGTCACAGTACCAGGATTAGGAGTTTCAGTATTCACTCTGATCACAGTATCATGATTAGGAGTTTCAGTATTCACTCTGATCACAGTACCAGGATTAGGAGTTTCAGTATTCACTCTGATCACAGTACCAGGATTAGGAGTTTCAGTATTCACTCTGATCACAGTGTCAGGATTAGGAGTTTCAGTATTCACTCTGGTCACAGTTTCTGGATTAGGAGTTTCAGTATTAACTCTGCTCACAGAATTCGTATTAGGAGTTTCAGGATTCACTCTGATCACAGTACCAGGGTTAGAAGTTTCAGTATTCACTCTGATCACAGTGTCAGGGTTGAAAAGTTTCTGAATTCAATCTGCTCACAGTACCAGGATTAGGAGTTTCAGTATTCACTCTGATCACAGTACCAGGATTAGGAGTTTCAGTATTCACTCTGGTCACAGTATCTGGATTATGAGTTTCAGTATTCACTCTGATCACAGTACCAGGGTTAGGCGTTTCAGTATTCACTCTAATCACAGTACCAGGATTAGGAGTTTCAGTATTCACTCTGAACACAGTACCAGGATTAGGAGTTTCAGTATTCACTCTGATCACAGTACCAGGATTAGGAGTTTCAGTATTCACTCTGATCACAGTACCAGGATTAGGAGTTTCAGTATTCACTCTGATCACAGTATCAGGAATAGGAGTTTCAGTATTCACTCTGATCACAGTGCCAGGATTAGGAGTTTCAGTATTCACTCTGATCACAGTACCAGGATTAGGAGTTTCAGTATTCACTCTGATCACAGTACCAGGATTAGGAGTTTCAGTTTTCACTCTGATCACAGTATCAGGATTAGGAGTTTCAGTATTCACTCTGATGACAGTACCAGGATTAGGAGTTTCAGTATTCACTCTGATCACAGTACCAGGATTAGGAGTTTCAGTATTCACTCTGATCACAGTACCAGGATTAGGAGTTTCAGTATTTACTCTGGTCACAGTACCAGGATTAGGAGTTTCAGAATTCAATCTGCTCACTGTACCAGGATTAGGAGTTTCAGTATTCACTCTGATCACAGTACCAGGATTAGGACTTTCAGTATTCACTCTGATCACAGTATCTGTATTAGGGGTATCAGTATTCACTCTGATCACAGTGTCAGGATTAGGAGTTTCAGTATTTACTCTGATCACAGTATCAGGATTAGGAGTTTCAGTATTCACTCTGGTCACAGTATCTGGATTAGGAGTTTCAGTATTCACTCTGATCACAGTATCTGGATTAGGGGTATCAGTATTCACTCTGATCACAGTGTCAGGATTAGGAGTTTCAGTATTCACTCTGATCACAGTACCAGGATTAGGAGTTTCAGTATTCACTCTGATCACAGTGTCAGGATTAGGAGTTTCAGTATTCACTCTGATCACAGTATCTGTATTAGGAGTTTCAGTATTCACTCTGCTCACAGAATTCGGATTAGGAATTTCAGTATTCACTCTGATCACAGTATCAGGATTGGAGTTTCAGTATTGACTCTGATCACAGTGTCAGGGTTGAAAAGTTTCAGAATTCACTCTGATCACAGTACCAGGATTAGGAGTTTCAGTATTCACTCTGATCACAGTATCAGGATTAGGAGTTTCAGTATTCACTCTGATCACAGTACCAGGATTAGGAGTTTCAGTATTCACACTGATCACAGTATCAGGATTAGGAGTTTCAGTATTCACTCTGATCACAGTGCCAGGATTAGGAGTTTCAGTATTCACTCTGATCACAGTACCAGGATTAGGAGTTTCAGTATTCACTCTGATCACAGTACCAGGATTAGGAGTTTCAGTATTCACTCCAATCACAGTATCAGGATTAGGAGTTTCAGTATTCACTCTGATCACAGTACCAGGATTAGGAGTTTCAGTATTCACTCTGATCACAGTATCATGATTAGGAGTTTCAGTATTCACTCTGGTCACAATATCTGGATTAGGAGTTTCAGTATTCACTCTGATCACAGTATCAGGGTTAGGAGTTTCAGTATTCACTCTGATCACAGTACCAGGATTAGGAGTTTCAGTATTCACTCTGGTCACAGTATCTGGATTAGGAGTTTCAGTATTCACACTGATCACAGTATCTGGATTAGGGGTATCAGTATTCACTCTGATCACAGTGTCAGGATTAGGAGTTTCAGTATTCACTCTGATCACAGTATCTGGATTCGGATTTTCAGTATTCACTCTGATCACAGTACCAGGATTAGGAGTTTCAGTATTCACTCTGATCACAGTATCAGGAATAGGAGTTTCAGTATTCACTCTGATCACAGTGCCAGGATTAGGAGTTTCAGTATTCACTCTGATCACAGTACCAGGATTAGGAGTTTCAGTATTCACTCTGATCACAGTACCAGGATTAGGAGTTTCAGTTTTCACTCTGATCACAGTATCAGGATTAGGAGTTTCAGTATTCACTCTGATGACAGTACCAGGATTAGGAGTTTCAGTATTCACTCTGATCACAGTACCAGGATTAGGAGTTTCAGTATTCACTCTGATCACAGTACCAGGATTAGGAGTTTCAGTATTTACTCTGGTCACAGTACCAGGATTAGGAGTTTCAGAATTCAATCTGCTCACTGTACCAGGATTAGGAGTTTCAGTATTCACTCTGATCACAGTACCAGGATTAGGACTTTCAGTATTCACTCTGATCACAGTATCTGTATTAGGGGTATCAGTATTCACTCTGATCACAGTGTCAGGATTAGGAGTTTCAGTATTCACTCTGATCACAGTATCAGGATTAGGAGTTTCAGTATTCACTCTGGTCACAGTATCTGGATTAGGAGTTTCAGTATTCACTCTGATCACAGTATCTGGATTAGGGGTATCAGTATTCACTCTGATCACAGTGTCAGGATTAGGAGTTTCAGTATTCACTCTGATCACAGTACCAGGATTAGGAGTTTCAGTATTCACTCTGATCACAGTGTCAGGATTAGGAGTTTCAGTATTCACTCTGATCACAGTATCTGTATTAGGAGTTTCAGTATTCACTCTGCTCACAGAATTCGGATTAGGAATTTCAGTATTCACTCTGATCACAGTATCAGGATTGGAGTTTCAGTATTGACTCTGATCACAGTGTCAGGGTTGAAAAGTTTCAGAATTCACTCTGATCACAGTACCAGGATTAGGAGTTTCAGTATTCACTCTGATCACAGTATCAGGATTAGGAGTTTCAGTATTCACTCTGATCACAGTACCAGGATTAGGAGTTTCAGTATTCACTCTGATCACAGTACCAGGATTAGGAGTTTCAGTATTCACTCTGATCACAGTACCAGGATTAGGAGTTTCAGTATTCACTCCAATCACAGTATCAGGATTAGGAGTTTCAGTATTCACTCTGATCACAGTACCAGGATTAGGAGTTTCAGTATTCACTCTGATCACAGTATCATGATTAGGAGTTTCAGTATTCACTCTGGTCACAATATCTGGATTAGGAGTTTCAGTATTCACTCTGATCACAGTATCAGGGTTAGGAGTTTCAGTATTCACTCTGATCACAGTACCAGGATTAGGAGTTTCAGTATTCACTCTGGTCACAGTATCTGGATTAGGAGTTTCAGTATTCACACTGATCACAGTATCTGGATTAGGGGTATCAGTATTCACTCTGATCACAGTGTCAGGATTAGGAGTTTCAGTATTCACTCTGATCACAGTATCTGGATTCGGATTTTCAGTATTCACTCTGATTACAGTAATTGGATTAGGAGTTTCAGTATTCTTTCTGATCACAGTGTCAGGATTATGAGTTTCAGTATTCACTCTGATCACAGTACCAGGATTAGGAGTTTCAGTTTTCACTCTGATCACAGTACCAGGATTACGAGTTTCAGTATTCACTCTGATCACAGTATCAGGATTAGGAGTTTCAGCATTCACTCTGATCACAGTATCAGGATTAGGAGTTTCAGTATTCACTCTGATCACAGTACCAGGATTAGGAGTTTCAGTATTCACTCTGATCACAGTATCAGGATTAGGAGTTTCAGTATTCACTCTGATCACAGTACCAGGATTAGGAGTTTCAGTATTCACTCTGATCACAGTACCAGGATTAGGAGTTTCAGTATTCACTCTGATCACAGTACCAGGATTAGGAGTTTCAGTATTCACTCTGATCACAGTATCAGGATTAGGAGTTTCAGTATTCACTCTGATCACAGTACCAGGATTAGGAGTTTCAGTATTCACTCTGATCACATTATCAGGATTAGGAGTTTCAGTATTCACTCTGATCACAGTGTCAGGATTAGGAGTTTCTGTATTCACTCTGATCACAGTACCAGGATGAGGAGTTTCAGTACTCATTCTGGTCACAGTATCTGGATTAGGAGTTTCAGTATTCACTCTGATCACAGTACCAGGATTAGGAGTTTCAGTATTCACTCTGATCACAGTACCAGGATTAGGAGTTTCAGTATTCACTCTGATCACAGTATCATGATTAGGAGTTTCAGTATTCACTCTGATCACAGTACCAGGATTAGGAGTTTCAGTATTCACTCTGATCACAGTACCAGGATTAGGAGTTTCAGGATTCACTCTGATCACAGTGTCAGGATTAGGAGTTTCAGTATTCACTCTGGTCACAGTTTCTGGATTAGGAGTTTCAGTATTCACTCTGCTCACAGAATTCGTATTAGGAGTTTCAGGATTCACTCTGATCACAGTACCAGGGTTAGAAGTTTCAGTATTCACTCTGATCACAGTGTCAGGGTTGAAAAGTTTCTGAATTCAATCTGCTCACAGTACCAGGATTAGGAGTTTCAGTATTCACTCTGATCACAGTACCAGGATTAGGAGTTTCAGTATTCACTCTGGTCACAGTATCTGGATTAGGAGTTTCAGTATTCACTCTGATCACAGTACCAGGGTTAGGAGTTTCAGTATTCACTCTGATCACAGTACCAGGATTAGGAGTTTCAGTATTCACTCTGAACACAGTACCAGGATTAGGAGTTTCAGTATTCACTCTGATCACAGTACCAGGATTAGAAGTTTCAGTATTCACTCTGGTCACAGTACCAGGATTAGGAGTTTCAGTATTCACTCTGATCACAGTACCAGTATTAGGAGTTTCAGTATTCACTCTGATCACAGTATCAGGATAAGGAGTTTCAGTATTCACTCTGATCACAATATCAGGATTAGGAGTTTCAGTATTCACTCTGATCACAGGACCAGGATTAGGAGTTTCAGTATTCACTCTGATCACAGTATCAGGAATAGGAGTTTCAGTATTCACTCTGATCACAGTGCCAGGATTAGGAGTTTCAGTATTCACTCTGATCACAGTACCAGGATTAGGAGTTTCAGTATTCACTCTGATCACAGTACCAGGATTAGGGGTTTCAGTATTCACTCTGATCACAGTATCAGGATTAGGAGTTTCAGTATTCACTCTGATCACAGTACCAGGATTAGGAGTTTCAGTATTCACTCTGATCACAGTATCAGGATTAGGAGTTTCAGTATTCACTCTGATCACAGTAGCAGGATTAGGAGTTTCAGTATTCACTCTGATCACAATAACAGGATTAGGAGTTTCAGTATTCACTCTGATCACAGTACCAGGATTAGGAGTTTCAGTATTCACTCTGATCACAGTGCCAGGATTAGGAGTTTCAGTATTCACTCTGATCACAGTACCAGATTTAGGAGTTTCAGTATTCACTCTGATCACAGTACCAGGATTAGGAGTTTCAGTATTCACTCTGATCACAGTACCTGCATTAGGAGTTTCAGTATTCACTCTGATCACAGTGTCAGGATTAGGAGTTTCAGTATTCACTCTGGTCACAGTATCTGGATTAGGAGTTTCAGTATTCACTCTGCTCACAGAATTCGGATTAGGAATTTCAGTATTCACTCTGATCACAGTATCAGGATCGGCGTTTCACTATTCACTCTGATCACAGTGTCAGGGTTGAAAAGTTGCAGAATTCAATCTGCTCACAGTACCAGGATTAGGAGTTTCAGTATTCACTCTGATCACAGTACCAGGATTAGGAGTTTCAGTATTCACTCTGGTCACAGTACCAGGATTAGGAGTTTCAGTATTCACTCTGATCGCAGTACCAGGATTACGAGTTTCAGTATTCACTCTGGTCACAGTCCCAGGATTAGGAGTTTCAGTATTCACTCTGATCACAGTATCAGGGTTAGGAGTTTCAGTATTCACTCTGATCACAGTACCAGGATTAGGAGTTTCAGTATTCACTCTGATCACAGTACCAGGATTAGGAGTTTCAGTATTCACTCTGATCACAGTACCAGGATTAGGAGTTTCAGTATTCACTCTGGTCACAGTATCTGGATTAGGAGTTTCAGTATTCACTCTGATCACAGTACCAGATTTAGGAGTTTCAGTATTCACTCTGATCACAGTACCAGGATTAGGAGTTTCAGTATTCACTCTGATCACAGTACCAGCATTTGGAGTTTCAGTATTCACTCTGATCACAGTGTCAGGATTAGGAGTTTCAGTATTCACTCTGGTCACAGTATCTGGATTAGGAGTTTCAGTATTCACTCTGCTCACAGAATTCGGATTAGGATTTTCAGTATTCACTCTGATCACAGTAACAGGATCGGAGTTTCAGTATTCACTCTGATCACAGTGTCAGGTTTGAAAAGTTTCAGAATTCAATCTGCTCACAGTACCAGGATTTGGAGTTTCAGTATTCACTCTGATCACAGTACCAGGAATAGGAGTCTCAGTATTCACTCTGGACACAGTATCTGGATTAGGAGTTTCAGTATTCACTCTGATCACAGTACCAGGGTTAGGAGTTTCAGTATTCACTCTGATCACAGTACCAGGATTAGGAGTTTCAGTATTCACTCTGATCACAGTGTCAGGATTAGGAGTTTCAGTTTTCACTCTGTTCACAGTATCTGGATTAGGAGTTTCAGTATTCAATCTGCTCACAGAATTCAGATTAGGAGTTTCAGTATTCACTCTGATCACAGTACCAGGATTAGGAGTTTCAGTATTCACTCTGGTCACAGTATCTGGATTAGGAGTTTCAGTATTCACTCTGATCACAGTACCAGGATTAGGAGTTTCAGTATTCACTCTGATCACAGTACCAGGATTAGGAGTTTCAGTGTTCACTCTGATCACAGTATCATGATTAGGAGTTTCAGTATTCACTATGATCACAGTACCATGATTAGGAGTTTCAGTATTCACTCTGATCACAATACCAGGATTAGGAGTTTCAGTATTCACTCTGATCACAGTGTCAGGATTAGGAGTTTCAGTATTCACTCTGGTCACAGTATCTGGATTCGGAGTTTCAGTATTCACTCTGCTCACAGAATTCGTATTAGGAGTTTCAGTATTCACTCTGATCACAGTACCAGTGTTAGAAGTTTCAGTATTCACTCTGATCACAGTGTCAGGGTTGAAAAGTTTCAGAATTCAGTCTGCTCACAGTACCAGGATTAGGAGTTTCAGTATTCACTCTGATCACAGTACCAGGATTAGGAGTTTCAGTATTCACTCTGGTCACAGTATCTGGATTAGGAGTTTCAGTATTCACTCTGATCACAGTACCAGGGTTAGGAGTTTCAGTATTCACTCTGATCACAGTACCAGGATTAGGAGTTTCAGCATTTACTCTGGTCACAGTACCAGGATTAGGAGTTTCAGTATTCACTCTGATCACAGTACCAGGATTAGGAATTTCAGTATTCACTCTGGTCACAGTACCCGGATTAGGAGTTTCAGTATTCACTCTGATCACAGTACCAGGATTACGAGTTTCAATATTCAATCTGATCACAGTATCAGGATTAGGAGTTTCAGCATTCGTTCTGATCACAGTATCAGGATTAGGAGTTTCAGTATTCACTCTGATCACAGTACCAGGATTAGGAGTTTCAGTATTCACTCTGATCACAGTATCAGGATTGGGAGTTTCAGTATTCACTCTGATCACAGTACCAGGATTAGGAGTTTCAGTATTCACTCTGATCACAGTACCAGGATTAGGAGTTTCAGTATTCACTCTGATCACAGTACCAGGATTAGGAGTTTCAGTATTCACTCTGATCACAGTATCAGGATTAGGAGTTTCAGTATTCACTCTGATCACAGTACCAGGATTAGGAGTTTCAGTATTCACTCTGATCACATTATCAGGATTAGGAGTTTCAGTATTCACTCTGATCACAGTACCAGGATTAGGAGTTTCAGTATTCACTCTGATCACAGTACCAGGATGAGGAGTTTCAGTATTCACTCTGGTCACAGTATCTGGATTAGGAGTTTCAGTATTCACTCTGATCACAGTACCAGGATTAGGAGTTTCAGTATTCACTCTGATCACAGTACCAGGATTAGGAGTTTCAGTATTCACTCTGATCACAGTATCATGATTAGGAGTTTCAGTATTCACTCTGATCACAGTACCCGGATTAGGAGTTTCAGTATTCACTCTGATCACAGTACCAGGATTAGGAGTTTCAGTATTCACTCTGATCACAGTGTCATGATTAGGAGTTTCAGTATTCACTCTGGTCACAGTTTCTGGATTAGGAGTTGCAGTATTCACTCTACTCACAGAATTCGTATTAGGAGTTTCAGGATTCACTCTGATCACAGTACCAGGGTTAGAAGTTTCAGTATTCACTCTGATCACAGTGTCAGGGTTGAAAAGTTTCTGAATTCAATCTGCTCACAGTACCAGGATTAGGAGTTTCAGTATTCACTCTGATCACAGTACCAGGATTAGGAGTTTCAGTATTCACTCTGGTCACAGTATCTGGATTAGGAGTTTCAGTATTCACTCTGATCACAGTACCAGGGTTAGGAGTTTCAGTATTCACTCTGATCACAGTGTCAGGGTTGAAAAGTTTCTGAATTCAATCTGCTCACAGTACCAGGATTAGGAGTTTCAGTATTCACTCTGATCACAGTACCAGGATTAGGAGTTTCAGTATTCACTCTGGTCACAGTATCTGGATTAGGAGTTTCAGTATTCACTCTGATCACAGTACCAGGGTTAGGAGTTTCAGTATTCACTCTGATCACAGTACCAGGATTAGGAGTTTCAGTATTCACTCTGAACACAGTACCAGGATTAGGAGTTTCAGTATTCACTCTGATCACAGTACCAGGATTAGAAGTTTCAGTATTCACTCTGGTCACAGTACCAGGATTAGGAGTTTCAGTATTCACTCTGATCACAGTACCAGTATTAGGAGTTTCAGTATTCACTCTGATCACAGTATCAGGATAAGGAGTTTCAGTATTCACTCTGATCACAATATCAGGATTAGGAGTTTCAGTATTCACTCTGATCACAGGACCAGGATTAGGAGTTTCAGTATTCACTCTGATCACAGTATCAGGAATAGGAGTTTCAGTATTCACTCTGATCACAGTGCCAGGATTAGGAGTTTCAGTATTCACTCTGATCACAGTACCAGGATTAGGAGTTTCAGTATTCACTCTGATCACAGTACCAGGATTAGGGGTTTCAGTATTCACTCTGATCACAGTATCAGGATTAGGAGTTTCAGTATTCACTCTGATCACAGTACCAGGATTAGGAGTTTCAGTATTCACTCTGATCACAGTATCAGGATTAGGAGTTTCAGTATTCACTCTGATCACAGTAGCAGGATTAGGAGTTTCAGTATTCACTCTGATCACAATAACAGGATTAGGAGTTTCAGTATTCACTCTGATCACAGTACCAGGATTAGGAGTTTCAGTATTCACTCTGATCACAGTGCCAGGATTAGGAGTTTCAGTATTCACTCTGATCACAGTACCAGATTTAGGAGTTTCAGTATTCACTCTGATCACAGTACCAGGATTAGGAGTTTCAGTATTCACTCTGATCACAGTACCTGCATTAGGAGTTTCAGTATTCACTCTGATCACAGTGTCAGGATTAGGAGTTTCAGTATTCACTCTGGTCACAGTATCTGGATTAGGAGTTTCAGTATTCACTCTGCTCACAGAATTCGGATTAGGAATTTCAGTATTCACTCTGATCAAAGTATCAGGATCGGAGTTTCACTATTCACTCTGATCACAGTGTCAGGGTTGAAAAGTTTCAGAATTCAATCTGCTCACAGTACCAGGATTAGGAGTTTCAGTATTCACTCTGATCACAGTACCAGGATTAGGAGTTTCAGTATTCACTCTGGTCACAGTACCAGGATTAGGAGTTTCAGTATTCACTCTGATCGCAGTACCAGGATTACGAGTTTCAGTATTCACTCTGGTCACAGTACCAGGATTAGGAGTTTCAGTATTCACTCTGATCACAGTATCAGGGTTAGGAGTTTCAGTATTCACTCTGATCACAGTACCAGGATTAGGAGTTTCAGTATTCACTCTGATCACAGTACCAGGATTAGGAGTTTCAGTATTCACTCTGATCACAGTACCAGGATTAGGAGTTTCAGTATTCACTCTGGTCACAGTATCTGGATTAGGAGTTTCAGTATTCACTCTGATCACAGTACCAGATTTAGGAGTTTCAGTATTCACTCTGATCACAGTACCAGGATTAGGAGTTTCAGTATTCACTCTGATCACAGTACCAGCATTTGGAGTTTCAGTATTCACTCTGATCACAGTGTCAGGATTAGGAGTTTCAGTATTCACTCTGGTCACAGTATCTGGATTAGGAGTTTCAGTATTCACTCTGCTCACAGAATTCGGATTAGGATTTTCAGTATTCACTCTGATCACAGTAACAGGATCGGAGTTTCAGTATTCACTCTGATCACAGTGTCAGGGTTGAAAAGTTTCAGAATTCAATCTGCTCACAGTACCAGGATTTGGAGTTTCAGTATTCACTCTGATCACAGTACCAGGAATAGGAGTCTCAGTATTCACTCTGGACACAGTATCTGGATTAGGAGTTTCAGTATTCACTCTGATCACAGTACCAGGGTTAGGAGTTTCAGTATTCACTCTGATCACAGTACCAGGATTAGGAGTTTCAGTATTCACTCTGATCACAGTGTCAGGATTAGGAGTTTCAGTTTTCACTCTGTTCACAGTATCTGGATTAGGAGTTTCAGTATTCAATCTGCTCACAGAATTCAGATTAGGAGTTTCAGTATTCACTCTGATCACAGTACCAGGATTAGGAGTTTCAGTATTCACTCTGGTCACAGTATCTGGATTAGGAGTTTCAGTATTCACTCTGATCACAGTACCAGGATTAGGAGTTTCAGTATTCACTCTGATCACAGTACCAGGATTAGGAGTTTCAGTGTTCACTCTGATCACAGTATCATGATTAGGAGTTTCAGTATTCACTCTGATCACAGTACCAGGATTAGGAGTTTCAGTATTCACTCTGATCACAGTACCAGGATTAGGAGTTTCAGTATTCACTCTGATCACAGTGTCAGGATTAGGAGTTTCAGTATTCACTCTGGTCACAGTATCTGGATTCGGAGTTTCAGTATTCACTCTGCTCACAGAATTCGTATTAGGAGTTTCAGTATTCACTCTGATCACAGTACCAGTGTTAGAAGTTTCAGTATTCACTCTGATCACAGTGTCAGGGTTGAAAAGTTTCAGAATTCAGTCTGCTCACAGTACCAGGATTAGGAGTTTCAGTATTCACTCTGATCACAGTACCAGGATTAGGAGTTTCAGTATTCACTCTGGTCACAGTATCTGGATTAGGAGTTTCAGTATTCACTCTGATCACAGTACCAGGGTTAGGAGTTTCAGTATTCACTCTGATCACAGTACCAGGATTAGGAGTTTCAGCATTTACTCTGGTCACAGTACCAGGATTAGGAGTTTCAGTATTCACTCTGATCACAGTACCAGGATTAGGAATTTCAGTATTCACTCTGGTCACAGTACCCGGATTAGGAGTTTCAGTATTCACTCTGATCACAGTACCAGGATTACGAGTTTCAATATTCAATCTGATCACAGTATCAGGATTAGGAGTTTCAGCATTCACTCTGATCACAGTATCAGGATTAGGAGTTTCAGTATTCACTCTGATCACAGTACCAGGATTAGGAGTTTCAGTATTCACTCTGATCACAGTATCAGGATTAGGAGTTTCAGTATTCACTCTGATCACAGTACCAGGATTAGGAGTTTCAGTATTCACTCTGATCACAGTACCAGGATTAGGAGTTTCAGTATTCACTCTGATCACAGTACCAGGATTAGGAGTTTCAGTATTCACTCTGATCACAGTATCAGGATTAGGAGTTTCAGTATTCACTCTGATCACAGTACCAGGATTAGGAGTTTCAGTATTCACTCTGATCACATTATCAGGATTAGGAGTTTCAGTATTCACTCTGATCACAGTACCAGGATTAGGAGTTTCAGTATTCACTCTGATCACAGTACCAGGATGAGGAGTTTCAGTATTCACTCTGGTCACAGTATCTGGATTAGGAGTTTCAGTATTCACTCTGATCACAGTACCAGGATTAGGAGTTTCAGTATTCACTCTGATCACAGTACCAGGATTAGGAGTTTCAGTATTCACTCTGATCACAGTATCATGATTAGGAGTTTCAGTATTCACTCTGATCACAGTACCCGGATTAGGAGTTTCAGTATTCACTCTGATCACAGTACCAGGATTAGGAGTTTCAGTATTCACTCTGATCACAGTGTCAGGATTAGGAGTTTCAGTATTCACTCTGGTCACAGTTTCTGGATTAGGAGTTGCAGTATTCACTCTGCTCACAGAATTCGTATTAGGAGTTTCAGGATTCACTCTGATCACAGTACCAGGGTTAGAAGTTTCAGTATTCACTCTGATCACAGTGTCAGGGTTGAAAAGTTTCTGAATTCAATCTGCTCCCAGTACCAGGATTAGGAGTTTCAGTATTCACTCTGATCACAGTACCAGGATTAGGAGTTTCAGTATTCACTCTGGTCACAGTATCTGGATTAGGAGTTTCAGTATTCACTCTGATCACAGTACCAGGGTTAGGAGTTTCAGTATTCACTCTGATCACAGTACCAGGATTAGGAGTTTCAGTATTCACTCTGAACACAGTACCAGGATTAGGAGTTTCAGTATTCACTCTGATCACAGTACCAGGATTAGAAGTTTCAGTATTCACTCTGGTCACAGTACCAGGATTAGGAGTTTCAGTTTTCACTCTGATCACAGTACCAGTATTAGGAGTTTCAGTATTCACTCTGATCACAGTATCAGGATTAGGAGATTCAGTATTCACTCTGATCACAATATCAGGATTAGGAGTTTCAGTATTCACTCTGATCACAGTACCAGGATTAGGAGTTTCAGTATTCACTCTGATCACAGTATCAGGAATAGGAGTTTCAGTATTCACTCTGATCACAGTGCCAGGATTAGGAGTTTCAGTATTCACTCTGATCACAGTACCAGGATAAGGAGTTTCAGTATTCACTCTGATCACAGTACCAGGATTAGGAGTTTCAGTATTCACTCTGATCACAGTATCAGGATTAGGAGTTTCAGTATTCACTCTGATCACAGTACCAGGATTAGGAGTTTCAGTATTCACTCTGATCACAGTATCAGGATTAGGAGTTTCAGTATTCACTCTGATCACAGTACCAGGATTAGGAGTTTCAGTATTCACTCTGATCACAGTACCAGATTTAGGAGTTTCAGTATTCACTCTGATCACAGTACCAGGATTAGGAGTTTCAGTATTCACTCTGATCACAGTACCTGCATTAGGAGTTTCAGTATTCACTCTGATCACAGTGTCAGGATTAGGAGTTTCAGTATTCACTCTGGTCACAGTATCTGGATTAGGAGTTTCAGTATTCACTCTGCTCACAGAATTCGGATTAGGAATTTCAGTATTCACTCTGATCACAGTATCAGGATCGGAGTTTCACTATTCACTCTGATCACAGTGTCAGGGTTGAAAAGTTTCAGAATTCAATCTGCTCACAGTACCAGGATTAGGAGTTTCAGTATTCACTCTGATCACAGTACCAGGATTAGGAGTTTCAGTATTCACTCTGGTCACAGTACCAGGATTAGGAGTTTCAGTATTCACTCTGATCGCAGTACCAGGATTAGGAGTTTCAGTATTCACTCTGATCACAGTACCTGCATTAGGAGTTTCAGTATTCACTCTGATCACAGTGTCAGGATTAGGAGTTTCAGTATTCACTCTGGTCACAGTATCTGGATTAGGAGTTTCAGTATTCACTCTGCTCACAGAATTCGGATTAGGAATTTCAGTATTCACTCTGATCACAGTATCAGGATCGGAGTTTCACTATTCACTCTGATCACAGTGTCAGGGTTGAAAAGTTTCAGAATTCAATCTGCTCACAGTACCAGGATTAGGAGTTTCAGTATTCACTCTGATCACAGTACCAGGATTAGGAGTTTCAGTATTCGTTCTGGTCACAGTACCAGGATTAGGAGTTTCAGTATTCACTCTGATCGCAGTACCAGGATTAGGAGTTTCAGTATTCACTCTGATCACAGTATCAGGGTTAGGAGTTTCAGTATTCACTCTGATCACAGTACCAGGATTAGGAGTTTCAGTATTCACTCTGATCACAGTACCAGGATGAGGAGTTTCAGTATTCACTCTGATCACAGTACCAGGATTAGGAGTTTCAGTATTCACTCTGGTCACAGTATCTGGATTAGGAGTTTCAGTATTCACTCTGATCACAGTTCCAGATTTAGGAGTTTCAGTATTCACTCTGATCACAGTACCAGGATTAGGAGTTTCAGTATTCACTCTGATCAC
Organism: Chiloscyllium plagiosum; assembly: GCF_037043375.1. Lineage (NCBI taxonomy): Eukaryota > Metazoa > Chordata > Chondrichthyes > Orectolobiformes > Hemiscylliidae > Chiloscyllium > Chiloscyllium plagiosum. The sequence goes on from NW_028270174.1 coordinate 48,279,197, forward strand.
AGTACCAGCATTAGGAGTTTCAGTATTCACTCTGATCACAGTGTCAGGATTAGGAGTTTCAGTATTCACTCTGATCACAGTGTCAGGATTAGGAGTTTCAATATTCACTCTGGTCACAGTATCTGGATTAGGAGTTTCAGTATTCACTCTGCTCACAGTATCAGGATCGGAGTTTCACTATTCACTCTGATCACAGTCTCAGGGTTGAAAAGTTTCAGAATTCAATCTGCTCACAGTACCAGGATGAGGAGTTTCAGTATTCACTCTGATCACAGTACCAGGATTAGGAGTTTCAGTATTCACTCTGGTCACAGTATCTGGATTAGGAGTTTCAGTATTCACTCTGATCACAGTTCCAGATTTAGGAGTTTCAGTATTCACTCTGATCACAGTACCAGGATTAGGAGTTTCAGTATTCACTCTGATCACAGTACCAGCATTAGGAGTTTCAGTATTCACTCTGATCACAGTGTCTGGATTAGGAGTTTCAGTATTCACTCTGATCACAGTGTCAGGATTAGGAGTTTCAGTATTCACTCTGGTCACAGTATCTGGATTAGGAGTTTCAGTATTCACTCTGATCACAGTACCAGGATGAGGAGTTTCAGTATTCACTCTCATCACAGTACCAGGATTAGGAGTTTCAGTATTCACTCTGGTCACAGTATCTGGATTAGGAGTTTCAGTATTCACTCTGATCACAGTATCAGGATCGGAGTTTCACTATTCACTCTGATCACAGTGTCAGGGTTGAAAAGTTTCAGAATTCAATCTGCTCACAGTACCAGGATTAGGAGTTTCAGTATTCACTCTGATCACAGTACCAGGATTAGGAGTTTCAGTATTCGTTCTGGTCACAGTACCAGGATTAGGAGTTTCAGTATTCACTCTGATCGCAGTACCAGGATTAGGAGTTTCAGTATTCACTCTGATCACAGTATCAGGGTTAGGAGTTTCAGTATTCACTCTGATCACAGTACCAGGATTAGGAGTTTCAGTATTCACTCTGATCACAGTACCAGGATGAGGAGTTTCAGTATTCACTCTCATCACAGTACCAGGATTAGGAGTTTCAGTATTCACTCTGGTCACAGTATCTGGATTAGGAGTTTCAGTATTCACTCTGATCACAGTTCCAGATTTAGGAGTTTCAGTATTCACTCTGATCACAGTACCAGGATTAGGAGTTTCAGTATTCACTCTGATCACAGTACCAGCATTAGGAGTTTCAGTATTCACTCTGATCACAGTGTCAGGATTAGGAGTTTCAGTATTCACTCTGGTCACAGTATCTGGATTAGGAGTTTCAGTATTCACTCTGCTCACAGAATTCGGATTAGGAATTTCAGTATTCACTCTGATCACAGTATCAGGATCGGAGTTTCACTATTCACTCTGATCACAGTGTCAGGGTTGAAAAGTTTCAGAATTCAATCTGCTCACAGTACCAGGATTAGGAGTTTCAGTATTCACTCTGCTCACAGAATTCGGATTAGGAATTTCAGTATTCACTCTGATCACAGTATGAGGATCGGAGTTTCACTATTCACTCTGATCACAGTGTCAGGGTTGAAAAGTTTCAGAATTCAATCTGCTCACAGTACCAGGATTAGGAGTTTCAGTATTCACTCTGATCACAGTACCAGGATTAGGAGTTTCAGTATTCACTCTGGTCACAGTACCAGGATTATGAGTTTCAGTATTCACTCTGATCGCAGTACCAGGATTAGGAGTTTCAGTATTCACTCTGGTCACAGTACCAGGATTAGGAGTTTCAGTATTCACTCTGATCACAGTGTCAGGGTTAGGAGTTTCAGTATTCACTCTGATCACAGTACCAGGATTAGGAGTTTCAGTATTCACTCTGGTCACAGTATCTGGATTAGGAGTTTCAGTATTCACTCTGATCACAATATCTGGATTAGGGGTATCAGTATTCACTCTGATCACAGTACCAGGATTAGGAGTTTCAGTATTCACTCTGGTCACAGTATCTGGATTAGGAGTTTCAGTATTCACTCTGATCACAGTACCAGATTTAGGAGTTTCAGTATTCACTCTGATCACAGTACCAGGATTAGGAGTTTCAGTATTCACTCTGATCACAGTACCTGCATTAGGAGTTTCAGTATTCACTCTGATCACAGTGTCAGGATTAGGAGTTTCAGTATTCACTCTGGTCACAGTATCTGGATTAGGAGTTTCAGTATTCACTCTGCTCACAGAATTCGGATTAGGAATTTCAGTATTCACTCTGATCACAGTATCAGGATCGGAGTTTCACTATTCACTCTGATCACAGTGTCAGGGTTGAAAAGTTTCAGAATTCAATCTGCTCACAGTACCAGGATTAGGAGTTTCAGTATTCACTCTGATCACAGTACCAGGATTAGGAGTTTCAGTATTCACTCTGGTCACAGTACCAGGATTAGGAGTTTCAGTATTCACTCTGATCGCAGTACCAGGATTAGGCGTTTCAGTATTCACTCTGATCACAGTACCTGCATTAGGAGTTTCAGTATTCACTCTGATCACAGTGTCAGGATTAGGAGTTTCAGTATTCACTCTGGTCACAGTATCTGGATTAGGAGTTTCAGTATTCACTCTGCTCACAGAATTCGGATTAGGAATTTCAGTATTCACTCTGATCACAGTATCAGGATCGGAGTTTCACTATTCACTCTGATCACAGTGTCAGGGTTGAAAAGTTTCAGAATTCAATCTGCTCACAGTACCAGGATTAGGAGTTTCAGTATTCACTCTGATCACAGTACCAGGATTAGGAGTTTCAGTATTCGTTCTGGTCACAGTACCAGGATTAGGAGTTTCAGTATTCACTCTGATCGCAGTACCAGGATTAGGAGTTTCAGTATTCACTCTGATCACAGTATCAGGGTTAGGAGTTTCAGTATTCACTCTGATCACAGTACCAGGATTAGGAGTTTCAGTATTCACTCTGATCACAGTACCAGGATGAGGAGTTTCAGTATTCACTCTGATCACAGTACCAGGATTAGGAGTTTCAGTATTCACTCTGGTCACAGTATCTGGATTAGGAGTTTCAGTATTCACTCTGATCACAGTTCCAGATTTAGGAGTTTCAGTATTCACTCTGATCACAGTACCAGGATTAGGAGTTTCAGTATTCACTCTGATCACAGTACCAGCATTAGGAGTTTCAGTATTCACTCTGATCACAGTGTCAGGATTAGGAGTTTCAGTATTCACTCTGATCACAGTGTCAGGATTAGGAGTTTCAATATTCACTCTGGTCACAGTATCTGGATTAGGAGTTTCAGTATTCACTCTGCTCACAGAATTCGGATTAGGAATTTCAGTATTCACTCTGATCACAGTATCAGGATCGGAGTTTCACTATTCACTCTGATCACAGTGTCAGGGTTGAAAAGTTTCAGAATTCAATCTGCTCACAGTACCAGGATGAGGAGTTTCAGTATTCACTCTGATCACAGTACCAGGATTAGGAGTTTCAGTATTCACTCTGGTCACAGTATCTGGATTAGGAGTTTCAGTATTCACTCTGATCACAGTTCCAGATTTAGGAGTTTCAGTATTCACTCTGATCACAGTACCAGGATTAGGAGTTTCAGTATTCACTCTGATCACAGTACCAGCATTAGGAGTTTCAGTATTCACTCTGATCACAGTGTCAGGATTAGGAGTTTCAGTATTCACTCTGATCACAGTGTCAGGATTAGGAGTTTCAGTATTCACTCTGGTCACAGTATCTGGATTAGGAGTTTCAGTATTCACTCTGATCACAGTACCAGGATGAGGAGTTTCAGTATTCACTCTCATCACAGTACCAGGATTAGGAGTTTCAGTATTCACTCTGATCACAGTATCAGGATCGGAGTTTCACTATTCACTCTGATCACAGTGTCAGGGTTGAAAAGTTTCAGAATTCAATCTGCTCACAGTACCAGGATTAGGAGTTTCAGTATTCACTCTGATCACAGTACCAGGATTAGGAGTTTCAGTATTCGTTCTGGTCACAGTACCAGGATTAGGAGTTTCAGTATTCACTCTGATCGCAGTACCAGGATTAGGAGTTTCAGTATTCACTCTGATCACAGTATCAGGGTTAGGAGTTTCAGTATTCACTCTGATCACAGTACCAGGATTAGGAGTTTCAGTATTCACTCTGATCACAGTACCAGGATGAGGAGTTTCAGTATTCACTCTCATCACAGTACCAGGATTAGGAGTTTCAGTATTCACTCTGGTCACAGTATCTGGATTAGGAGTTTCAGTATTCACTCTGATCACAGTTCCAGATTTAGGAGTTTCAGTATTCACTCTGATCACAGTACCAGGATTAGGAGTTTCAGTATTCACTCTGATCACAGTACCAGCATTAGGAGTTTCAGTATTCACTCTGATCACAGTGTCAGGATTAGGAGTTTCAGTATTCACTCTGGTCACAGTATCTGGATTAGGAGTTTCAGTATTCACTCTGCTCACAGAATTCGGATTAGGAATTTCAGTATTCACTCTGATCACAGTATCAGGATCGGAGTTTCACTATTCACTCTGATCACAGTGTCAGGGTTGAAAAGTTTCAGAATTCAATCTGCTCACAGTACCAGGATTAGGAGTTTCAGTATTCACTCTGCTCACAGAATTCGGATTAGGAATTTCAGTATTCATTCTGATCACAGTATCAGGATCGGAGTTTCACTATTCACTCTGATCACAGTGTCAGGGTTGAAAAGTTTCAGAATTCAATCTGCTCACAGTACCAGGATTAGGAGTTTCAGTATTCACTCTGATCACAGTACCAGGATTAGGAGTTTCAGTATTCACTCTGGTCACAGTACCAGGATTATGAGTTTCAGTATTCACTCTGATCGCAGTACCGGGATTAGGAGTTTCAGTATTCACTCTGGTCACAGTACCAGGATTAGGAGTTTCAGTATTCACTCTGATCACAGTATCAGGGTTAGGAGTTTCAGTATTCACTCTGATCACAGTACCAGGATTAGGAGTTTCAGTATTCACTCTGGTCACAGTATCTGGATTAGGAGTTTCAGTATTCACTCTGATCACAATATCTGGATCAGGGGTATCAGTATTCACTCTGATCACAGTACCAGGATTAGGAGTTTCAGTATTCACTCTGGTCACAGTATCTGGATTAGGAGTTTCAGTATTCACTCTGATCACAGTACCAGATTTAGGAGTTTCAGTATTCACTCTGATCACAGTACCAGGATTAGGAGTTTCAGTATTCACTCTGATCACAGTACCTGCATTAGGAGTTTCAGTATTCACTCTGATCACAGTGTCAGGATTAGGAGTTTCAGTATTCACTCTGGTCACAGTATCTGGATTAGGAGTTTCAGTATTCACTCTGCTCACAGAATTCGGATTAGGAATTTCAGTATTCACTCTGATCACAGTATCAGGATCGGAGTTTCACTATTCACTCTGATCACAGTGTCAGGGTTGAAAAGTTTCAGAATTCAATCTGCTCACAGTACCAGGATTAGGAGTTTCAGTATTCACTCTGATCACAGTACCAGGATTAGGAGTTTCAGTATTCACTCTGGTCACAGTACCAGGATTAGGAGTTTCAGTATTCACTCTGATCGCAGTACCAGGATTAGGCGTTTCAGTATTCACTCTGATCACAGTACCTGCATTAGGAGTTTCAGTATTCACTCTGATCACAGTGTCAGGATTAGGAGTTTCAGTATTCACTCTGGTCACAGTATCTGGATTAGGAGTTTCAGTATTCACTCTGCTCACAGAATTCGGATTAGGAATTTCAGTATTCACTCTGATCACAGTATCAGGATCGGAGTTTCACTATTCACTCTGATCACAGTGTCAGGGTTGAAAAGTTTCAGAATTCAATCTGCTCACAGTACCAGGATTAGGAGTTTCAGTATTCACTCTGATCACAGTACCAGGATTAGGAGTTTCAGTATTCGTTCTGGTCACAGTACCAGGATTAGGAGTTTCAGTATTCACTCTGATCGCAGTACCAGGATTAGGAGTTTCAGTATTCACTCTGGTCACAGTACCAGGATTAGGAGTTTCAGTATTCACTCTGATCACAGTATCAGGGTTAGGAGTTTCAGTATTCACTCTGATCACAGTACCAGGATTAGGAGTTTCAGTATTCACTCTGATCACAGTACCAGGATTAGGAGTTTCAGTATTCACTCTGATCACAGTACCAGGATTAGGAGTTTCAGTATTCACTCTGGTCACAGTATCTGGATTAGGAGTTTCAGTATTCACTCTGATCACAGTTCCAGATTTAGGAGTTTCAGTATTCACTCTGATCACAGTACCAGGATTAGGAGTTTCAGTATTCACTCTGATCACAGTACCAGCATTAGGAGTTTCAGTATTCACTCTGATCACAGTGTCAGGATTAGGAGTTTCAGTATTCACTCTGGTCACAGTATCTGGATTAGGAGTTTCAGTATTCACTCTGCTCACAGAATTCGGATTAGGAATTTCAGTATTCACTCTGATCACAGTATCAGGATCGGAGTTTCACTATTCACTCTGATCACAGTGTCAGGGTTGAAAAGTTTCAGAATTCAATCTGCTCACAGTACCAGGATTAGGAGTTTCAGTATTCACTCTGCTCACAGAATTCGGATTAGGAATTTCAGTATTCACTCTGATCACAGTATCAGGATCAGAGTTTCACTATTCACTCTGATCACAGTGTCAGGGTTGAAAAGTTTCAGAATTCAATCTGCTCACAGTACCAGGATTAGGAGTTTCAGTATTCACTCTGATCACAGTACCAGGATTAGGAGTTTCAGTATTCACTCTGGTCACAGTACCAGGATTATGAGTTTCAGTATTCACTCTGATCGCAGTACCAGGATTAGGAGTTTCAGTATTCACTCTGGTCACAGTACCAGGATTAGGAGTTTCAGTATTCACTCTGATCACAGTATCAGGGTTAGGAGTTTCAGTATTCACTCTGATCACAGTACCAGGATTAGGAGTTTCAGTATTCACTCTGGTCACAGTATCTGGATTAGGAGTTTCAGTATTCACTCTGATCACAATATCTGGATTAGGGGTATCAGTATTCACTCTGATCACAGTGTCAGGATTAGGAGTTTCAGTATTCACTCTTATCACAGTATCTGGATTAGGATTTTCAGTATTCACTCTGATTACAGTAATTGGATTAGGAGTTTCAGTATTCTTTCTGATCACAGTGTCAGGATTAGGAGTTTCAGTATTCACTCTGATCACAGTACCAGGATTAGGAGTTTCAGTTTTCACTCTGATCACAGTACCAGGATTTGGAGTTTCAGTATTCACTCTGGTCACAGTATCTGGATTAGGAGTTTCAGTATTCACTCTGATCACAGTACCAGGATTAGGAGTTTCAGTATTCACTCTGATCACAGTACCAGATGTAGGAGTTTCAGTATTCACTCTGATCACAGTATCAGTATTAGGAGTTTCAGTATTCATTCTGGTCACAGTACCAGGATTAGGAGTTTCAGTATTCACTCTGATCACAGTACCAGGATTAGGAGTTTCAGAATTCACTCTGGTCACAGTACCAGGATTAGGAGTTTCAGTATTCACTCTGATCACAGTACCAGGATTAGGAGTTTCAGTATTCACTCTGATCACAGTACCAGGAATAGGAGTCTCAGTATTCACTCTGATCACAGTATCAGGGTTAGGAGTTTCAGTATTCAGTCTGATCATAGTAGCAGGATTAGGACTTTCAGTATTCACTCTGATCACGGTATCAGGATTAGGTGTTTCAGTGTTCACTCCGATCACAGTACCAGGATTAGGAGTTTTAGTATTCACTCTGATCACAGTACCAGGATTAGCAGTTTCAGTATTCACTCTGATCACAGTCCCAGGATTAGGAGTTTCAGTATTCACTCTGGTCACAGTATCTGGATTAGGAGATTCAGGATTCACTCTGATCACAATATCAAGGTTAGGAGTTTCAGTATTCACTCTGATCACAGTACCAGGATTAGGAGTTTCAGTATTCACTCTGATCACAGTACCAGGATTAGGAGTTTCAGTATTCACTCTGGTCACAGTATCTGGATTAGGAGTTTCAGTGTTCACTCTGATCACAGTATCTGGATTAGGAGTTTTAGTATTCACTCTGATCACAGTGTCACGATTAGAAGTTTCAGTATTCACTCTGGTCACAGTATCTGGATTAGGAGTTTCAGTATTCACTCTGCTCACAGAATTCGGATTAGGAGTTTCAGTATTCACTCTGATCACAGTATCAGGATCGGAGTTTCAGTATTCACTCTGATCACACTGTCAGGGTTGAAAAGTTTCAGAATTCAATCTGCTCACAGTACCAGGATTAGGAGTTTCAGTATTCACTCTGCTCACAGAATTCGGATTAGGAATTTCAGTATTCACTCTGATCACAGTACCAGGATTAGGAGTTTCAGTATTCACTCTGCTCACAGTACCAGGATTAGGAATTTCAGTATTCACTCTGATCACAGTATCAGGATTAGGAGTTTCAGTATTCACTCTGATCACAGTATCTGGATTAGGTGTTTCAGTATTCACTCTGATCACAGTACCAGGATTAGAATTTTCAGTATTCATTCTGATCACAGTACCAGGATTAGGAGTTTCAGTATTCACTCTGATCACAGTACCAGGATTAGGAGTTTCAGTATTCACTCTGATCACAGTATCAGGATCGGAGTTTCACTATTCACTCTGATCACAGTGTCAGGGTTGAAAAGTTTCAGAATTCAATCTGCTCACAGTACCAGGATTAGGAGTTTCAGTATTCACTCTGATCACAGTACCAGGATTAGGAGTTTCAGTATTCACTCTGGTCACAGTACCAGGATTAGGAGTTTCAGTATTCACTCTGATCGCAGTACCAGGATTAGGCGTTTCAGTATTCACTCTGATCACAGTACCTGCATTAGGAGTTTCAGTATTCACTCTGATCACAGTGTCAGGATTAGGAGTTTCAGTATTCACTCTGGTCACAGTATCTGGATTAGGAGTTTCAGTATTCACTCTGCTCACAGAATTCGGATTAGGAATTTCAGTATTCACTCTGATCACAGTATCAGGATCGGAGTTTCACTATTCACTCTGATCACAGTGTCAGGGTTGAAAAGTTTCAGAATTCAATCTGCTCACAGTACCAGGATTAGGAGTTTCAGTATTCACTCTGATCACAGTACCAGGATTAGGAGTTTCAGTATTCGTTCTGGTCACAGTACCAGGATTAGGAGTTTCAGTATTCACTCTGATCGCAGTACCAGGATTAGGAGTTTCAGTATTCACTCTGATCACAGTATCAGGGTTAGGAGTTTCAGTATTCACTCTGATCACAGTACCAGGATTAGGAGTTTCAGTATTCACTCTGATCACAGTACCAGGATGAGGAGTTTCAGTATTCACTCTGATCACAGTACCAGGATTAGGAGTTTCAGTATTCACTCTGGTCACAGTATCTGGATTAGGAGTTTCAGTATTCACTCTGATCACAGTTCCAGATTTAGGAGTTTCAGTATTCACTCTGATCACAGTACCAGGATTAGGAGTTTCAGTATTCACTCTGATCACAGTACCAGCATTAGGAGTTTCAGTATTCACTCTGATCACAGTGTCAGGATTAGGAGTTTCAGTATTCACTCTGATCACAGTGTCAGGATTAGGAGTTTCAATATTCACTCTGGTCACAGTATCTGGATTAGGAGTTTCAGTATTCACTCTGCTCACAGAATTCGGATTAGGAATTTCAGTATTCACTCTGATCACAGTATCAGGATCGGAGTTTCACTATTCACTCTGATCACAGTGTCAGGGTTGAAAAGTTTCAGAATTCAATCTGCTCACAGTACCAGGATGAGGAGTTTCAGTATTCACTCTGATCACACTACCAGGATTAGGAGTTTCAGTATTCACTCTGGTCACAGTATCTGGATTAGGAGTTTCAGTATTCACTCTGATCACAGTTCCAGATTTAGGAGTTTCAGTATTCACTCTGATCACAGTACCAGGATTAGGAGTTTCAGTATTCACTCTGATCACAGTACCAGCATTAGGAGTTTCAGTATTCACTCTGATCACAGTGTCAGGATTAGGAGTTTCAGTATTCACTCTGATCACAGTGTCAGGATTAGGAGTTTCAGTATTCACTCTGGTCACAGTATCTGGATTAGGAGTTTCAGTATTCACTCTGATCACAGTACCAGGATGAGGAGTTTCAGTATTCACTCTCATCACAGTACCAGGATTAGGAGTTTCAGTATTCACTCTGATCACAGTATCAGGATCGGAGTTTCACTATTCACTCTGATCACAGTGTCAGGGTTGAAAAGTTTCAGAATTCAATCTGCTCACAGTACCAGGATTAGGAGTTTCAGTATTCACTCTGATCACAGTACCAGGATTAGGAGTTTCAGTATTCGTTCTGGTCACAGTACCAGGATTAGGAGTTTCAGTATTCACTCTGATCGCAGTACCAGGATTAGGAGTTTCAGTATTCACTCTGATCACAGTATCAGGGTTAGGAGTTTCAGTATTCACTCTGATCACAGTACCAGGATTAGGAGTTTCAGTATTCACTCTGATCACAGTACCAGGATGAGGAGTTTCAGTATTCACTCTCATCACAGTACCAGGATTAGGAGTTTCAGTATTCACTCTGGTCACAGTATCTGGATTAGGAGTTTCAGTATTCACTCTGATCACAGTTCCAGATTTAGGAGTTTCAGTATTCACTCTGATCACAGTACCAGGATTAGGAGTTTCAGTATTCACTCTGATCACAGTACCAGCATTAGGAGTTTCAGTATTCACTCTGATCACAGTGTCAGGATTAGGAGTTTCAGTATTCACTTTGGTCACAGTATCTGGATTAGGAGTTTCAGTATTCACTCTGCTCACAGAATTCGGATTAGGAATTTCAGTATTCACTCTGATCACAGTATCAGGATCGGAGTTTCACTATTCACTCTGATCACAGTGTCAGGGTTGAAAAGTTTCAGAATTCAATCTGCTCACAGTACCAGGATTAGGAGTTTCAGTATTCACTCTGCTCACAGAATTCGGATTAGGAATTTCAGTATTCACTCTGATCACAGTATCAGGATCGGAGTTTCACTATTCACTCTGATCACAGTGTCAGGGTTGAAAAGTTTCAGAATTCAATCTGCTCACAGTACCAGGATTAGGAGTTTCAGTATTCACTCTGATCACAGTACCAGGATTAGGAGTTTCAGTATTCACTCTGGTCACAGTACCAGGATTATGAGTTTCAGTATTCACTCTGATCGCAGTACCGGGATTAGGAGTTTCAGTATTCACTCTGGTCACAGTACCAGGATTAGGAGTTTCAGTATTCACTCTGATCACAGTATCAGGGTTAGGAGTTTCAGTATTCACTCTGATCACAGTACCAGGATTAGGAGTTTCAGTATTCACTCTGGTCACAGTATCTGGATTAGGAGTTTCAGTATTCACTCTGATCACAATATCTGGATTAGGGGTATCAGTATTCACTCTGATCACAGTACCAGGATTAGGAGTTTCAGTATTCACTCTGGTCACAGTATCTGGATTAGGAGTTTCAGTATTCACTCTGATCACAGTACCAGATTTAGGAGTTTCAGTATTCACTCTGATCACAGTACCAGGATTAGGAGTTTCAGTATTCACTCTGATCACAGTACCTGCATTAGGAGTTTCAGTATTCACTCTGATCACAGTGTCAGGATTAGGAGTTTCAGTATTCACTCTGGTCACAGTATCTGGATTAGGAGTTTCAGTATTCACTCTGCTCACAGAATTCGGATTAGGAATTTCAGTATTCACTCTGATCACAGTATCAGGATCGGAGTTTCACTATTCACTCTGATCACAGTGTCAGGGTTGAAAAGTTTCAGAATTCAATCTGCTCACAGTACCAGGATTAGGAGTTTCAGTATTCACTCTGATCACAGTACCAGGATTAGGAGTTTCAGTATTCACTCTGGTCACAGTACCAGGATTAGGAGTTTCAGTATTCACTCTGATCGCAGTACCAGGATTAGGCGTTTCAGTATTCACTCTGATCACAGTACCTGCATTAGGAGTTTCAGTATTCACTCTGATCACAGTGTCAGGATTAGGAGTTTCAGTATTCACTCTGGTCACAGTATCTGGATTAGGAGTTTCAGTATTCACTCTGCTCACAGAATTCGGATTAGGAATTTCAGTATTCACTCTGATCACAGTATCAGGATCGGAGTTTCACTATTCACTCTGATCACAGTGTCAGGGTTGAAAAGTTTCAGAATTCAATCTGCTCACAGTACCAGGATTAGGAGTTTCAGTATTCACTCTGATCACAGTACCAGGATTAGGAGTTTCAGTATTCGTTCTGGTCACAGTACCAGGATTAGGAGTTTCAGTATTCACTCTGATCGCAGTACCAGGATTAGGAGTTTCAGTATTCACTCTGGTCACAGTACCAGGATTAGGAGTTTCAGTATTCACTCTGATCACAGTATCAGGGTTAGGAGTTTCAGTATTCACTCTGATCACAGTACCAGGATTAGGAGTTTCAGTATTCACTCTGATCACAGTACCAGGATTAGGAGTTTCAGTATTCACTCTGATCACAGTACCAGGATTAGGAGTTTCAGTATTCACTCTGGTCACAGTATCTGGATTAGGAGTTTCAGTATTCACTCTGATCACAGTTCCAGATTTAGGAGTTTCAGTATTCACTCTGATCACAGTACCAGGATTAGGAGTTTCAGTATTCACTCTGATCACAGTACCAGCATTAGGAGTTTCAGTATTCACTCTGATCACAGTGTCAGGATTAGGAGTTTCAGTATTCACTCTGGTCACAGTATCTGGATTAGGAGTTTCAGTATTCACTCTGCTCACAGAATTCGGATTAGGAATTTCAGTATTCACTCTGATCACAGTATCAGGATCGGAGTTTCACTATTCACTCTGATCACAGTGTCAGGGTTGAAAAGTTTCAGAATTCAATCTGCTCACAGTACCAGGATTAGGAGTTTCAGTATTCACTCTGCTCACAGAATTCGGATTAGGAATTTCAGTATTCACTCTGATCACAGTATCAGGATCAGAGTTTCACTATTCACTCTGATCACAGTGTCAGGGTTGAAAAGTTTCAGAATTCAATCTGCTCACAGTACCAGGATTAGGAGTTTCAGTATTCACTCTGATCACAGTACCAGGATTAGGAGTTTCAGTATTCACTCTGGTCACAGTACCAGGATTATGAGTTTCAGTATTCACTCTGATCGCAGTACCAGGATTAGGAGTTTCAGTATTCACTCTGGTCACAGTACCAGGATTAGGAGTTTCAGTATTCACTCTGATCACAGTATCAGGGTTAGGAGTTTCAGTATTCACTCTGATCACAGTACCAGGATTAGGAGTTTCAGTATTCACTCTGGTCACAGTATCTGGATTAGGAGTTTCAGTATTCACTCTGATCACAATATCTGGATTAGGGGTATCAGTATTCACTCTGATCACAGTGTCAGGATTAGGAGTTTCAGTATTCACTCTTATCACAGTATCTGGATTAGGATTTTCAGTATTCACTCTGATTACAGTAATTGGATTAGGAGTTTCAGTATTCTTTCTGATCACAGTGTCAGGATTAGGAGTTTCAGTATTCACTCTGATCACAGTACCAGGATTAGGAGTTTCAGTTTTCACTCTGATCACAGTACCAGGATTTGGAGTTTCAGTATTCACTCTGGTCACAGTATCTGGATTAGGAGTTTCAGTATTCACTCTGATCACAGTACCAGGATTAGGAGTTTCAGTATTCACTCTGATCACAGTACCAGATGTAGGAGTTTCAGTATTCACTCTGATCACAGTATCAGTATTAGGAGTTTCAGTATTCATTCTGGTCACAGTACCAGGATTAGGAGTTTCAGTATTCACTCTGATCACAGTACCAGGATTAGGAGTTTCAGAATTCACTCTGGTCACAGTACCAGGATTAGGAGTTTCAGTATTCACTCTGATCACAGTACCAGGATTAGGAGTTTCAGTATTCACTCTGATCACAGTACCAGGAATAGGAGTCTCAGTATTCACTCTGATCACAGTATCAGGGTTAGGAGTTTCAGTATTCAGTCTGATCATAGTAGCAGGATTAGGACTTTCAGTATTCACTCTGATCACGGTATCAGGATTAGGTGTTTCAGTGTTCACTCCGATCACAGTACCAGGATTAGGAGTTTTAGTATTCACTCTGATCACAGTACCAGGATTAGCAGTTTCAGTATTCACTCTGATCACAGTCCCAGGATTAGGAGTTTCAGTATTCACTCTGGTCACAGTATCTGGATTAGGAGATTCAGGATTCACTCTGATCACAATATCAAGGTTAGGAGTTTCAGTATTCACTCTGATCACAGTACCAGGATTAGGAGTTTCAGTATTCACTCTGATCACAGTACCAGGATTAGGAGTTTCAGTATTCACTCTGGTCACAGTATCTGGATTAGGAGTTTCAGTGTTCACTCTGATCACAGTATCTGGATTAGGAGTTTTAGTATTCACTCTGATCACAGTGTCACGATTAGAAGTTTCAGTAGTCACTCTGGTCACAGTATCTGGATTAGGAGTTTCAGTATTCACTCTGCTCACAGAATTCGGATTAGGAGTTTCAGTATTCACTCTGATCACAGTATCAGGATCGGAGTTTCAGTATTCACTCTGATCACACTGTCAGGGTTGAAAAGTTTCAGAATTCAATCTGCTCACAGTACCAGGATTAGGAGTTTCAGTATTCACTCTGCTCACAGAATTCGGATTAGGAATTTCAGTATTCACTCTGATCACAGTACCAGGATTAGGAGTTTCAGTATTCACTCTGCTCACAGTACCAGGATTAGGAATTTCAGTATTCACTCTGATCACAGTATCAGGATTAGGAGTTTCAGTATTCACTCTGATCACAGTATCTGGATTAGGTGTTTCAGTATTCACTCTGATCACAGTACCAGGATTAGAATTTTCAGTATTCATTCTGATCACAGTACCAGGATTAGGAGTTTCAGTATTCACTCTGATCACAGTACCAGGATTAGGAGTTTCAGTATTCACTCTGGTCACAGTATCTGGATTAGGAGTTTCTGTATTCACTCTGATCACTGTATCAAGGTTAGGAGTTTCAGTATTCACTCTGATCACAGTATCAGGATTAAGAGTTTCAGTATTCACTCTGCTCACAGTACCAGGATTAGGAGTTTCAGTATTCACTCTGATCACAGTATCAGGATTAGGAGTTTCAGTATTCACTCTGATCACAGTATCTGGATTAGGTGTTTCAGTATTCACTCTGATCACAGTACCAGGATTAGAAGTTTCAGTATTCATTCTGATCACAGTACCAGGATTAGGAGTTTCAGTATTCACTCTGATCACAGTACCAGGATTAGGAGTTTCAGTATTCACTCTGGTCACAGTATCTGGATTAGGAGTTTCAGTATTCACTCTGATCACAGTATCAAGGTTAGGAGTTTCAATATTCACTCTGACAACAGTACCAGGATTAGGAGTTTCAGTATTGACTCTGATCACAGTACCAGGATTAGGAGTTTCAGTATTCACTCTGGTCACAGTATCTGGATTAGGAGTTTCAGTATTAACTCTGATCACAGTATCAGGATTAGGAGTTTCAGTATTCACTCTGATCACAGTGTCAGGGTTGAAAAGTTGAAGAATTCAATCTGCTCACAGTACCAGGATTAGGAGTTTCAGTATTCACTCTGATCACAGTATCAGGATTAGGAGTTTCAGTATTCACTCTGATCACAGTATCAGGATTAGGAGTTTCAGTATTCACTCTGATCACAGTGTCAGGGTTGAAAAGTTTCAGAATTCAATCTGCTCACAGTACCAGGATTAGGAGTTTCAGTATTCACTCTGCTCACAGAATTCGGATTAGGAATTTCAGTATTCACTCTGATCACAGTATCAGGATCGGAGTTTCACTATTCACTCTGATCACAGTGTCAGGGTTGAAAAGTTTCAGAATTCAATCTGCTCACAGTACCAGGATTAGGAGTTTCAGTATTCACTCTGATCACAGTACCAGGATTAGGAGTTTCAGTATTCACTCTGGTCACAGTACCAGGATTAGGAGTTTCAGTATTCACTCTGATCACAGTACCAGGATTAGGAGTTTCAGTATTCACTCTGGTCACAGTATCAGGATTAGGAGTTTCAGTATTCACTCTGGTCACAGTACCAGGATTAGGAGTTTCAGTCTTCACTCTGATCACAGTACCAGGATTAGCAGTTTCAGTATTCACTCTGATCACAGTACCAGGATTAGGAGTTTCAGTATTCACTCTGATCACAGTATCAGTATTAGGAGTTTCAGTATTCACTCTGATAACAGCATCAGGATTAGAAGTTTCAGTATTCACTCTGATCACAGTATCAGGATTAGGAGTTTCAGTATTCACTCTGGTCACATTACCAGGATTAGGAGTTTCAGTATTCACTCTGCTCACAGTACCAGGATTAGGAGTTTCAGTATTCATTCTGGTCACAGTATCATGATTAGGAGTTTCAGTATTCACTCTGATCACAGTCCCAGGATTAGGAGTTTCAGTATTCACTCTGATCACAGTACCAGGATTAGGAGTTTCAGTATTCACTCTGATCACAGTCCCAGGATTAGGAGTTTCAGTATTCACTCTTATCATAGTGTCAGGATTCGGAGTTTCAGTATTCACTCTGGTCACAGTATCTGGATTAGGAGTTTCAGTATTCACTCTGCTCACAGAATTGGATTAGGAATTTCAGTATTCTCTCTGATCACAATATCAGGATCGGAGTTTCAGTATTCACTCTGATCACAGTGTCAGGGTTGAAAAGTTTCAGAATTCAATGTGCTCACAGTACCAGGATTAGGAGTTTCAGTATTCACTCTGATCACAGTACCAGGATTAGGAGTTTCAGTATTCACTCTGGTCACAGTATCTGGATAAGGAGTTTCAGTATTGACTCTGATCACAGTATCAGGGTGAGGAGTTTCACTATTCAATCTGATCACAGTACCAGGATTAGGAGTTTCAGTATTCACTCTGATCACAGTACCAGGATTAGGAGTTTCAGTATTCATTATGATCACAGAACCAGGATTAGGAGTTTCAGTATTCACTCTGATCACAGTACACGGATTAGGAGTTTCAGTATTCGCTCTGATCACAGTACCAGGATTAGGAGTTTCAGTATTCACTCTGATCACAGTATCAGGATTAAGAGTTTCAGTATTGACTCTGCTCACAGTACCAGGATTAGGAGTTTCAGTATTCACTCTGATCACAGTATCAGGATTAGGAGTTTCAGTATACACTCTGATCACAGTATCTGGATTAGGTATTTCAGTATTCACTCTGATCACAGTACCAGGATTAGAAGTTTCAGTATACATTCTGATCACAGTATCTGGATTAGGAGTTTCAGTATTCACTCTGATCACAGTATCACGGTTAGGAGTTTCAGTATTCACTCTGATCACAGTACCAGGATTAGGAGTTTCAGTATTCACTCTGGTCACAGTATCTGGATTAGGAGTTTCAGTATACACTCTGATCACAGTATCAAGGTTAGGAGTTTCAGTATTCACTCTGATCACAGTATCAAGGTTCGGTGTTTCAGTATTCACTCTGATCACAGTATCTGGATTAGGAGTTTCAGTATTCACTCTGATCACAGTATCAAGGTTAGGAGTTTCAGTATTCACTCTGATCACAGTACCAGGATTAGGAGATTCAGTATTCACTCTGATCACAGTACCAGGATTAGGAGTTTCAGTATTCACTCTGGTCACAGTATCTGGATTAGGAGTTTCAGTATTCACTCTGATCTCAATATCAGGATTAGGAGTTTCAGTATTCACTCTGATCACAGTGTCAGGGTTGAAAAGTTTCAGAATTCAATCTGCTCACAGTACCAGGATGAGGAGTTTCAGTATTCACTCTGATCACAGTATCAGGATTAGGAGTTTCAGTATTCACTCTGGTCACAGTATCTGGATTCGGAGTTTCAGTATTCACTCTGATCACAGTATCAGGATTAGGAGTTTCAGTATTCACTCTGGTCACAGTAATCAGGATTAGGAGTTTCAGTATTCACTCTGATCACAGTACCAGGATTAGGAGTTTCAGTATTCACTCTGATCACAGTATCAGGATTAGGAGTTTCAGTATTCAGTCTGATCACAGTATCACGATTTGGAGTTTCAGTATTCACTCTGGTCACAGTAATCAGGATTAGGAGTTTCAGTATTCACTCTGATCACAGTATCTGGATGAGGAGTTTCAGTATTCACTCTGATCACAGTATCAGGATTAGGAGTTTCAGTGTTCACTCTGATCACAGTACCAGGATTAGGAGTTTCAATATTCACTCTGGTCACAGTAATCAGGATTAGGAGTTTCAGTATTCACTTTGATCACAGTACCAGGATTAGGAGTTTCAGTATTCACTCTGACCACAGTACCACGATTAGGAGTTTCAGTATTCACTCTGGTCACAGTAATCAGGATTAAGAGTTTCAGTCTTCACTCTGATCACAGTATCTGGATTAGGAGTTTCAGTATTCACTCTGATCACAGTATCAGGATTAGGAGTTTCAGTATTCACTCTGATCACAGTACCAGGATTAGGAGTTTCAGTATTCACTCTGGTCACAGTATCAGGATTAGGAGTTTCAGTATTCACTCTGATCACAGTATCAGTATTAGGAGTTTCAGTATTCATTCTGGTCACAGTACCAGGATTAGGAGTTTCAGTATTCACACTGATCACAGTACCAGGATTAGGAGTTTCAGAATTCACTCTGGTCACAGTACCAGGATTAGGAGTTTCAGTATTCTCTCTGATCACAGTGGCAGGATTAGGAGTTTCAGTATTCACTCTGATCACAGTACCAGGAATAGGAGTCTCAGTATTCACTCTGATCACAGTATCAGGGTTACGAGTTTCAGTATTCAGTCTGATCATAGTAGCAGGATTAGGAGTTTCAGTATTCACTCTGATCACAGTACCAGGATTAGGAGTTTCAGTGTTCACTCTGGTCACAGTATCAGGATTAGGAGTTTCAGTATTCACTCTGGTCACAGTACCAGGATTAGGAGTTTCAGTCTTCACTGTGATCACAGTACCAGGATTAGGAGTTTCAGTATTCACTCTGATCACAGTATCAGGATTAGGAGTTTCAGTATTCACTCTGATCACAGTACCAGGATTAGGAGTTTCAGTATTCACTCTGATCACAGTATCAGGATTAGGAGTTTCAGTATTCACTCTGATCACGGTATCAGGATTAGGTGTTTCAGTGTTCACTCCGATCACAGTACCAGGATTAGGAGTTTTAGTATTCACTCTGATCACAGTACCAGGATTAGGAGTTTCAGTATTCACTCTGCTCACAGAATTCGGATTAGGAGTTTCAGTATTCACTCTGATCACAGTATCAGGATCGGAGTTTCAGTATTCACTCTGATGACACTGTCAGGGTTGAAAAGTTTCAGAATTCAATCTGCTCACAGTACCAGGATTAGGAGTTTCAGTATTCACTCTGATCACAGTACCAGGATTAGGAGTTTCAGTATTCACTCTGCTCACAGTACCAGGATTAGGAATTTCAGTATGTACTCTGATCACAGTATCAGGGTTAGGAGTTTCAGTATTCAGTCTGATCATAGTAGCAGGATTAGGAGTTTCAGTATTCACTCTGATCACAGTACCAGGATTAGGAGTTTCAGTGTTCACTCTGGTCACAGTATCAGGATTAGGAGTTTCAGTATTCACTCTGGTCACAGTACCAGGATTAGGAGTTTCAGTCTTCACTCTGATCACAGTACCAGGATTAGGAGTTTCAGTATTCACTCTGATCACAGTATCAGGATTAGGAGTTTCAGTATTCACTCTGATCACAGTACCAGGATTAGGAGTTTCAGTATTCACTCTGATCACAGTATCAGGATTAGGAGTTTCAGTATTCACTCTGATCACGGTATCAGGATTAGGTGTTTCAGTGTTCACTCCGATCACAGTACCAGGATTAGGAGTTTTAGTATTCACTCTGATCACAGTACCAGGATTAGGAGTTTCAGTATTCACTCTGCTCACAGAATTCGGATTAGGAGTTTCAGTATTCACTCTGATCACAGTATCAGGATCGGAGTTTCAGTATTCACTCTGATGACACTGTCAGGGTTGAAAAGTTTCAGAATTCAATCTGCTCACAGTACCAGGATTAGGAGTTTCAGTATTCACTCTGATCACAGTACCAGGATTAGGAGTTTCAGTATTCACTCTGCTCACAGTACCAGGATTAGGAATTTCAGTATTCACTCTGATCACAGTATCAGGATGAGGAGTTTCAGTATTCACTCTGATCACAGTATCTGGATTAGGTGTTTCAGTATTCACTCTGATCACAGTACCAGGATTAGAAGTTTCAGGATTCATTCTGATCACAGTACCAGGATTAGGAGTTTCAGTATTCACTCTGATCACAGTACCAGGATTAGGAGTTTCAGTATTCACTCTGGTCACAGTATCTGGATTAGGAGTTTCTGTATTCACTCTGATCACAGTATCAAGGTTAGGAGTTTCAGTATTCACTCTGATCACAGTATCAGGATTAAGAGTTTCAGTATTCACTCTGCTCACAGTACCAGGATTAGGAGTTTCAGTATTCACTCTGATCACAGTACCAGGATTAGGAGTTTCAGTATTCACTCTGATCACAGTATCTGGATTAGGTGTTTCAGTATTCACTCTGATCACAGTACCAGGATTAGAAGTTTCAGTATTCATTCTGATCACAGTACCAGGATTAGGAGTTTCAGTATTCACTCTGATCACAGTACCAGGATTAGGAATTTCAGTATTCACTCTGGTCACAGTATCTGGATTAGGAGTTTCAGTATTCACTCTGATCACAGTATCAAGGTTAGGAGTTTCAGTATTCACTCTGATCACAGTACCAGGATTAGGAGTTTCAGTATTGACTCTGATCACAGTACCAGGATTAGGAGTTTCAGTATTCACTCTGGTCACAGTATCTGGATTAGGAGTTTCAGTATTAACTCTGATCACAGTATCAGGATTAGGAGTTTCAGTATTCACTCTGATCACAGTGTCAGGGTTGAAAAGTTTAAGAATTCAATCAGCTCACAGTCCCATGATTAGGAGTTTCAGTATTCACTCTGATCACAGTATCAGGATTAGGAGTTTCAGTATTCACTCTGATCACAGTATCAGGATTAGGAGTTTCAGTATTCACTCTGATCACAGTGTCAGGGTTGAAAAGTTTCAGAATTCAATCTGCTCACAGTACCAGGATTAGGTGTTTCAGTATTCACTCTGCTCACAGAATTCGGATTAGGAATTTCAGTATTCACTCTGATCACAGTATCAGGATCGGAGTTTCACTATTCACTCTGATCACAGTGTCAGGGTTGAAAAGTTTCAGAATTCAATCTGCTCACAGTACCAGGATTAGGAGTTTCAGTATTCACTCTGATCACAGTACCAGGATTAGGAGTTTCAGTATTCACTCTGGTCACAGTACCAGGATTAGGAGTTTCAGTATTCACTCTGATCACAGTACCAGGATTAGGAGTTTCAGTATTCACTCTGGTCACAGTATCAGGATTAGGAGTTTCAGTATTCACTCTGGTCACAGTACCAGGATTAGGAGTTTCAGGCTTCACTCTGATCACAGTACCAGGATTAGGAATTTCAGTATTCACTCTGATCACAGTACCAGGATTAGGAGTTTCAGTATTCACTCTGATCACAGTATCAGTATTAGGAGTTTCAGTATTCACTCTGATAACAGCATCAGGATTAGAAGTTTCAGTATTCACTCTGATCACAGTATCAGGATTAGGAGTTTCAGTATTCACTCTGGTCACATTACCAGGATTAGGAGTTTCAGTATTCACTCTGCTCACAGTACCAGTATTAGGAGTTTCAGTATTCATTCTGGTCACAGTATCATGATTAGGAGTTTCAGTATTCACTCTGATCACAGTACCAGGATTAGGAGTTTCAGTATTCACTCTGATCACAGTACCAGGATTAGGAGTTTCAGTATTCACTCTGATCACAGTCCCAGGATTAGGAGTTTCAGTATTCACTCTTATCATAGTGTCAGGATTCGGAGTTTCAGTATTCACTCTGGTCACAGTATCTGGATTCGGAGTTTCAGTATTCACTCTGCTCACAGAATTGGATTAGGAATTTCAGTATTCACTCTGATCACAATATCAGGATCGGAGTTTCAGTATTCACTCTGATCACAGTGTCAGGGTTGAAAAGTTTCAGAATTCAATGTGCTCACAGTACCAGGATTAGGAGTTTCAGTATTCACTCTGATCACAGTACCAGGATTAGGAGTTTCAGTATTCACTCTGGTCACAGTATCTGGATAAGGAGTTTCAGTATTGACTCTGATCACAGTATCAGGGTGAGGAGTTTCAGTATTCAATCTGATCACAGTACCAGGATTAGGAGTTTCAGTATTCACTCTGATCACAGTACCAGGATTAGGAGTTTCAGTATTCATTATGATCACAGAACCAGGATTAGGAGTTTCAGTATTCACTCTGATCACAGTAGACGGATTAGGAGTTTCAGTATTCACTCTGATCACAGTACCAGGATTAGGAGTTTCAGTATTCACTCTGGTCACAGTATCAGGATTAAGAGTTTCAGTATTGACTCTGCTCACAGTACCAGGATTAGGAGTTTCAGTATTCACTCTGATCACAGTATCAGGATTAGGAGTTTCAGTATTCACTCTGATCACAGTATCTGGATTAGGTGTTTCAGTATTCACTCTGATCACAGTACCAGGATTAGAAGTTTCAGTATACATTCTGATCACAGTATCTGGATTAGGAGTTTCAGTATTCACTCTGATCACAGTATCACGGTTAGGAGTTTCAGTATTCACTCTGATCACACTACCAGGATTAGGAGTTTCAGTATTCACTCTGGTCACAGTATCTGGATTAGGAGTTTCAGTATACACTCTGATCACAGTATCAAGGTTAGGAGTTTCAGTATTCACTCTGATCACAGTATCAAGGTTCGGTGTTTCAGTATTCACTCTGATCACAGTACCAGGATTAGGAGTTTCAGTATTCACTCTGGTCACAGTATCTGGATTAGGAGTTTCAGTATTCACTCTGATCACAGTATCAAGGTTAGGAGTTTCAGTATTCACTCTGATCACAGTACCAGGATTAGGAGATTCAGTATTCACTCTGATCACAGTACCAGGATTAGGAGTTTCAGTATTCACTCTGGTCACAGTATCTGGATTAGGAGTTTCAGTATTCACTCTGATCTCAATATCAGGATTAGGAGTTTCAGTATTCACTCTGATCACAGTGTCAGGGTTGAAAAGTTTCAGAATTCAATCTGCTCACAGTACCAGGATGAGGAGTTTCAGTATTCACTCTGATCACAGTATCAGGATTAGGAGTTTCAGTATTCACTCTGGTCACAGTATCTGGATTCGGAGTTTCAGTATTCACTCTGATCACAGTATCAGGATTAGGAGTTTCAGTATTCACTCTGGTCACAGTAATCAGGATTAGGAGTTTCAGTATTCACTCTGATCACAGTACCAGGATTAGGAGTTTCAGTATTCACTCTGATCACAGTATCAGGATTAGGAGTTTCAGTATTCAGTCTGATCACAGTATCACGATTTGGAGTTTCAGTATTCACTCTGGTCACAGTAATCAGGATTAGGAGTTTCAGTATTCACTCTGATCACAGTATCTGGATGAGGAGTTTCAGTATTCACTCTGATCACAGTATCAGGATGAGGAGTTTCAGTATTCACTCTGATCACAGTACCAGGATTAGGAGTTTCAATATTCACTCTGGTCACAGTAATCAGGATTAGGAGTTTCAGTATTCACTCTGATCACAGTACCAGGATTAGGAGTTTCAGTATTCACTCTGATCACAGTACCACGATTAGGAGTTTCAGTATTCACTCTGGTCACAGTAATCAGGATTAAGAGTTTCAGTCTTCACTCTGATCACAGTATCTGGATTAGGTGTTTCAGTATTCACTCTGATCACAGTATCAGGATTAGGAGTTTCAGTATTCACTCTGATCACAGTACCAGGATTAGCAGTTTCAGTATTCACTCTGGTCACAGTATCAGGATTAGGAGTTTCAGTATTCACTCTGAACACAGTATCAGTATTAGGAGTTTCAGTATTCATTCTGGTCACAGTACCAGGATTAGGAGTTTCAGTATTCACTCTGGTCACAGTACCAGGATTAGGAGTTTCAGTATTCTCTCTGATCACAGTGGCAGGATTAGGAGTTTCAGTATTCACTCTGATCACAGTCCCAGGATTAGGAGTTTCAGTATTCACTCTTATCATAGTGTCAGGATTCGGAGTTTCAGTATTCACTCTGGTCACAGTATCTGGATTCGGAGTTTCAGTATTCACTCTGCTCACAGAATTGGATTAGGAATTTCAGTATTCACTCTGATCACAATATCAGGATCGGAGTTTCAGTATTCACTCTGATCACAGTGTCAGGGTTGAAAAGTTTCAGAATTCAATGTGCTCACAGTACCAGGATTAGGAGTTTCAGTATTCACTCTGATCACAGTACCAGGATTAGGAGTTTCAGTATTCACTCTGGTCACAGTATCTGGATAAGGAGTTTCAGTATTGACTCTGATCACAGTATCAGGGTGAGGAGTTTCAGTATTCAATCTGATCACAGTACCAGGATTAGGAGTTTCAGTATTCACTCTGATCACAGTACCAGGATTAGGAGTTTCAGTATTCATTATGATCACAGAACCAGGATTAGGAGTTTCAGTATTCACTCTGATCACAGTAGACGGATTAGGAGTTTCAGTATTCACTCTGATCACAGTACCAGGATTAGGAGTTTCAGTATTCACTCTGGTCACAGTATCAGGATTAAGAGTTTCAGTATTGACTCTGCTCACAGTACCAGGATTAGGAGTTTCAGTATTCACTCTGATCACAGTATCAGGATTAGGAGTTTCAGTATTCACTCTGATCACAGTATCTGGATTAGGTGTTTCAGTATTCACTCTGATCACAGTACCAGGATTAGAAGTTTCAGTATACACTCTGATCACAGTATCTGGATTAGGAGTTTCAGTATTCACTCTGATCACAGTATCACGGTTAGGAGTTTCAGTATTCACTCTGATCACACTACCAGGATTAGGAGTTTCAGTATTCACTCTGGTCACAGTATCTGGATTAGGAGTTTCAGTATACACTCTGATCACAGTATCAAGGTTAGGAGTTTCAGTATTCACTCTGATCACAGTATCAAGGTTCGGTGTTTCAGTATTCACTCTGATCACAGTACCAGGATTAGGAGTTTCAGTATTCACTCTGGTCACAGTATCTGGATTAGGAGTTTCAGTATTCACTCTGATCACAGTATCAAGGTTAGGAGTTTCAGTATTCACTCTGATCACAGTACCAGGATTAGGAGATTCAGTATTCACTCTGATCACAGTACCAGGATTAGGAGTTTCAGTATTCACTCTGGTCACAGTATCTGGATTAGGAGTTTCAGTATTCACTCTGATCTCAATATCAGGATTAGGAGTTTCAGTATTCACTCTGATCACAGTGTCAGGGTTGAAAAGTTTCAGAATTCAATCTGCTCACAGTACCAGGATGAGGAGTTTCAGTATTCACTCTGATCACAGTATCAGGATTAGGAGTTTCAGTATTCACTCTGGTCACAGTATCTGGATTCGGAGTTTCAGTATTCACTCTGATCACAGTATCAGGATTAGGAGTTTCAGTATTCACTCTGGTCACAGTAATCAGGATTAGGAGTTTCAGTATTCACTCTGATCACAGTACCAGGATTAGGAGTTTCAGTATTCACTCTGATCACAGTATCAGGATTAGGAGTTTCAGTATTCAGTCTGATCACAGTATCACGATTTGGAGTTTCAGTATTCACTCTGGTCACAGTAATCAGGATTAGGAGTTTCAGTATTCACTCTGATCACAGTATCTGGATGAGGAGTTTCAGTATTCACTCTGATCACAGTATCAGGATTAGGAGTTTCAGTATTCACTCTGATCACAGTACCAGGATTAGGAGTTTCAATATTCACTCTGGTCACAGTAATCAGGATTAGGAGTTTCAGTATTCACTCTGATCACAGTACCAGGATTAGGAGTTTCAGTATTCACTCTGATCACAGTACCACGATTAGGAGTTTCAGTATTCACTCTGGTCACAGTAATCAGGATTAAGAGTTTCAGTCTTCACTCTGATCACAGTATCAGGATTAGGTGTTTCAGTATTCACTCTGATCACAGTATCAGGATTAGGAGTTTCAGTATTCACTCTGATCACAGTACCAGGATTAGCAGTTTCAGTATTCACTCTGGTCACAGTATCAGGATTAGGAGTTTCAGTATTCACTCTGAACACAGTATCAGTATTAGGAGTTTCAGTATTCATTCTGGTCACAGTACCAGGATTAGGAGTTTCAGTATTCACACTGATCACAGTACCAGGATTAGGAGTTTCAGAATTCACTCTGGTCACAGTACCAGGATTAGGAGTTTCAGTATTCTCTCTGATCACAGTGGCAGGATTAGGAGTTTCAGTATTCACTCTGATCACAGTACCAGGAATAGGAGTCTCAGTATTCACTCTGATCACAGTATCAGGGTTAGGAGTTTCAGTATTCAGTCTGATCATAGTAGCAGGATTAGGAGTTTCAGTATTCACTCTGATCACAGTACCAGGATTAGGAGTTTCAGTGTTCACTCTGGTCACAGTATCAGGATTAGGAATTTCAGTATTCACTCTGGTCACAGTACCAGGATTAGGAGTTTCAGTCTTCACTCTGATCACAGTACCAGGATTAGGAGTTTCAGTATTCACTCTGATCACAGTATCAGGATTAGGAGTTTCAGTATTCACTCTGATCACAGTACCAGGATTAGGAGTTTCAGTATTCACTCTGATCACAGTATCAGGATTAGGAGTTTCAGTATTCACTCTGATCACGGTATCAGGATTAGGTGTTTCAGTGTTCACTCCGATCACAGTACCAGGATTAGGAGTTTTAGTATTCACTCTGATCACAGTACCAGGATTAGGAGTTTCAGTATTCACTCTGATCACAGTACCAGGATTAGGAGTTTCAGTATTCACTCTGGTCACAGTATCTGGATTAGGAGATCCAGGATTCACTCTGATCACAATATCAAGGTTACGAGTTTCAGTATTCACTCTGATCACAGTACCAGGATTAGGAGTTTCAGTATTCACTCTGATCACAGTACCAGGATTAGGAGTTTCAGTATTCACTCTGGTCACAGTATCTGGATAAGGAGTTTCAGTATTGACTCTGATCACAGTATCAGGGTGAGGAGTTTCAGTATTCAATCTGATCACAGTGCCAGGATTAGGAGTTTCAGTATTCACTCTGATCACAGTACCAGGATTAGGAGTTTCAGTATTCATTATGATCACAGAACCAGGATTAGGAGTTTCAGTATTCACTCTGATCACAGTACACGGATTAGGAGTTTCAGTATTCACTCTGATCACAGTACCAGGATTAGGAGTTTCAGTATTCACTCTGATCACAGTATCAGGATTAAGAGTTTCAGTATTGACTCTGCTCACAGTACCAGGATTAGGAGTTTCAGTATTCACTCTGATCACAGTATCAGGATTAGGAGTTTCAGTATTCACTCTGATCACAGTATCAGGATTAGGAGTTTCAGTATTCACTCTGATCACAGTATCTGGATTACGTGTTTCAGTATTCACTCTGATCACAGTGTCAGGATTAGAAGTTTCAGTATTCACTCTGGTCACAGTATCTGGATTAGGAGTTTCAGTATTCACTCTGCTCACAGAATTCGGATTAGGAGTTTCAGTATTCACTCTGATCACAATATCAGGATCGGAGTTTCAGTATTCACTCTGATCACAGTGTCAGGGTTGAAAAGTTTCAGAATTCAATGTGCTCACAGTACCAGGATTAGGAGTTTCAGTATTCACTCTGATCACAGTACCAGGATTAGGAGTTTCAGTATTCACTCTGGTCACAGTATCTGGATAAGGAGTTTCAGTATTGACTCTGATCACAGTACACGGATTAGGAGTTTCAGTATTCACTCTGATCACAGTACCAGGATTAGGAGTTTCAGTATTCACTCTGGTCACAGTATCAGGATTAAGAGTTTCAGTATTGACTCTGCTCACAGTACCAGGATTAGGAGTTTCAGTATTCACTCTGATCACAGTATCAGGATTAGGAGTTTCAGTATTCACTCTGATCACAGTATCTGGATTAGGAGTTTCAGTATTCACTCTGATCACAGTACCAGGATTAGAAGTTTCAGTATACATTCTGATCACAGTACCAGGATTAGGAGTTTCAGTATTCACTCTGGTCACAGTATCTGGATTAGGAGTTTCAGTATACACTCTGATCACAGTATCAAGGTTAGGAGTTTCAGTATTCACTCTGATCACAGTATCAAGGTTCGGTGTTTCAGTATTCACTCTGATCACAGTACCAGGATTAGGAGTTTCAGTATTCACTCTGGTCACAGTATCTGGATTAGGAGTTTCAGTATTCACTCTGATCACAGTACCAGGATTAGGAGATTCAGTATTCACTCTGATCACAGTACCAGGATTAGGAGTTTCAGTATTCACTCTAGTCACAGTATCTGGATTAGGAGTTTCAGTATTCACTCTGATCTCAATATCAGGATTAGGAGTTTCAGTATTCACTCTGATCACAGTGTCAGGGTTGAAAAGTTTCAGAATTCAATCTGCTCACAGTACCAGGATGAGGAGTTTCAGTATTCACTCTGATCACAGTATCAGGATTAGGAGTTTCAGTATTCACTCTGGTCACAGTATCTGGATTCGGAGTTTCAGTATTCACTCTGATCACAGTATCAGGATTAGGAGTTTCAGTATTCACTCTGGTCACAGTAATCAGGATTAGGAGTTTCAGTATTCACTCTGATCACAGTACCAGGATTAGGAGTTTCAGTATTCACTCTGATCACAGTATCAGGATTAGGAGTTTCAGTATTCAGTCTGAACACAGTATCACGATTTGGAGTTTCAGTATTCACTCTGGTCACAGTAATCAGGATTAGGAGTTTCAGTATTCACTCTGATCACAGTATCTGGATGAGGAGTTTCAGTATTCACTCTGATCACAGTATCAGGATTAGGAGTTTCAGTATTCACTCTGATCACAGTACCAGGATTAGGAGTTTCAATATTCACTCTGGTCACAGTAATCAGGATTAGGAGTTTCAGTATTCACTCTGATCACAGTACCAGGATTAGGAGTTTCAGTATTCACTCTGATCACAGTACCACGATTAGGAGTTTCAGTATTCACTCTGGTCACAGTAATCAGGATTAAGAGTTTCAGTCTTCACTCTGATCACAGTATCTGGATTAGGTGTTTCAGTATTCACTCTGATCACAGTATCAGGATTAGGAGTTTCAGTATTCACTCTGATCACAGTACCAGGATTAGGAGTTTCAGTATTCACTCTGGTCACAGTATCAGGATTAGGAGTTTCAGTATTCACTCTGAACACAGTATCAGTATTAGGAGTTTCAGTATTCATTCTGGTCACAGTACCAGGATTAGGAGTTTCAGTATTCACACTGATCACAGTACCAGGATTAGGAGTTTCAGAATTCACTCTGGTCACAGTACCAGGATTAGGAGTTTCAGTATTCTCTCTGATCACAGTGGCAGGATTAGGAGTTTCAGTATTCACTCTGATCACAGTACCAGGAATAGGAGTCTCAGTATTCACTCTGATCACAGTATCAGGGTTAGGAGTTTCAGTATTCAGTCTGATCATAGTAGCAGGATTAGGAGTTTCAGTATTCACTCTGATCACAGTACCAGGATTAGGAGTTTCAGTGTTCACTCTGGTCACAGTATCAGGATTAGGAGTTTCAGTATTCACTCTGGTCACAGTACCAGGATTAGGAGTTTCAGTCTTCACTCTGATCACAGTACCAGGATTAGGAGTTTCAGTATTCACTCTGATCACAGTATCAGGATTAGGAGTTTCAGTATTCACTCTGATCACAGTACCAGGATTAGGAGTTTCAGTATTCACTCTGATCACAGTATCAGGATTAGGAGTTTCAGTATTCACTCTGATCACGGTATCAGGATTAGGTGTTTCAGTGTTCACTCCGATCACAGTACCAGGATTAGGAGTTTTAGTATTCACTCTGATCACAGTACCAGGATTAGGAGTTTCAGTATTCACTCTGATCACAGTACCAGGATTAGGAGTTTCAGTATTCACTCTGGTCACAGTATCTGGATTAGGAGATCCAGGATTCACTCTGATCACAATATCAAGGTTAGGAGTTTCAGTATTCACTCTGATCACAGTACCAGGATTAGGAGTTTCAGTATTCACTCTGATCATAGTACCAGGATTAGGAGTTTCAGTATTCACTCTGGTCACAGTATCTGGATTAGGAGTTTCAGTGTTCACTCTGATCACAGTATCTGGATTAGGAGTTTTAGTATTCACTCTGATCACAGTGTCAGGATTAGAAGTTTCAGTATTCACTCTGGTCACAGTATCTGGATTAGGAGTTTCAGTATTCACTCTGCTCACAGAATTCGGATTAGGAGTTTCAGTATTCACTCTGATCACAGTATCAGGATCGGAGTTTCAGTATTCACTCTGATGACACTGTCAGGGTTGAAAAGTTTCAGAATTCAATCTGCTCACAGTACCAGGATTAGGAGTTTCAGTATTCACTCTGATCACAGTACCAGGATTAGGAGTTTCAGTATTCCCTCTGCTCACAGTACCAGGATTAGGAATTTCAGTATTCACTCTGATCACAGTATCAGGATTAGGAGTTTCAGTATTCACTCTGATCACAGTATCTGGATTAGGTGTTTCAGTATGCACTCTGATCACAGTACCAGGATTAGAAGTTTCAGTATTCATTCTGAGCACAGTTCCAGGATTAGGAGTTTCAGTATTCACTCTGATCACAGTACCAGGATTAGGAGTTTCAGTATTCACTCTGGTCACAGTATCTGGATTAGGAGTTTCTGTATTCACTCTGATCACAGTATTCAGGTTAGGAGTTTCAGTATTCACTCTGATCACAGTATCAGGATTAAGAGTTTCAGTATTCACTCTGCTCACAGTACCAGGATTAGGAGTTTCAGTATTCACTCTGATCACAGTACCAGGATTAGGAGTTTCAGTATTCACTCTGATCACAGTATCTGGATTAGGTGTTTCAGTATTCACTCTGATCACAGTACCAGGATTAGAAGTTTCAGTATTCATTCTGATCACAGTACCAGGATTAGGAGTTTCAGTATTCACTCTGATCACAGTACCAGGATTAGGAGTTTCAGTATTCACTCTGGTCACAGTATCTGGATTAGGAGTTTCAGTATTCACTCTGATCACAGTATCAAGGTTAGGAGTTTCAGTATTCACTCTGATCACAGTACCAGGATTAGGAGTTTCAGTATTGACTCTGATCACAGTACCAGAATTAGGAGTTTCAGTATTCACTCTGGTCACAGTATCTGGATTAGGAGTTTCAGTATTAACTCTGATGACAGTATCAGGATTAGGAGTTTCAGTATTCACTCTGATCACAGTGTCAGGGTTGAAAAGTTTAAGAATTCAATCTGCTCACAGTCCCAGGATTAGGAGTTTCAGTATTCACTCTGATCACAGTATCAGGATTAGGAGTTTCAGTATTCACTCTGATCACAGTATCAGGATTAGGAGTTTCAGTATTCACTCTGATCACAGTGTCAGGGTTGAAAAGTTTCAGAATTCAATCTGCTCACACTACCAGGATTAGGAGTTTCAGTATTCACTCTGCTCACAGAATTCGGATTAGGAATTTCAGTATTCACTCTGATCACAGTATCAGGATCGGAGTTTCAGTATTCACTCTGATCACAGTGTCAGGGTTGAAAAGTTTCAGAATTCAATCTGCTCACAGTACCAGGATTAGGAGTTTCAGTATTCACTCTGATCACAGTACCAGGATTAGGAGTTTCAGTATTCACTCTGGTCACAGTACCAGGATTAGGAGTTTCAGTATTCACTCTGATCACAGTACCAGGATTAGGAGTTTCAGTATTCACTCTGGTCACAGTATCAGGATTAGGAGTTTCAGTATTCACTCTGGTCACAGTACCAGGATTAGGAGTTTCAGTCTTCACTCTGATCACAGTACCAGGATTAGGAGTTTCAGTATTCACTCTGATCACAGTACCAGGATTAGGAGTTTCAGTATTCACTCTGATCACAGTATCAGTATTAGGAGTTTCAGTATTCACTCTGATAACAGCATCAGGATTAGAAGTTTCAGTATTCACTCTGATCACAGTATCAGGATTAGGAGTTTCAGTATTCACTCTGATAACAGCATCAGGATTAGAAGTTTCAGTATTCACTCTGATCACAGTATCAGGATTAGGAGTTTCAGTATTCACTCTGGTCACATTACCAGGATTAGGAGTTTCAGTATTCACTCTGCTCACAGTACCAGTATTAGGAGTTTTAGTATTCATTCTGGTCACAGTATCATGATTAGGAGTTTCAGTATTCACTCTGATCACAGTCCCAGGATTAGGAGTTTCAGTATTCACTCTGATCACAGTACCAGGATTAGGAGTTTCAGTATTCACTCTGATCACAGTCCCAGGATTAGGAGTTTCAGTATTCACTCTTATCATAGTGTCAGGATTCGGAGTTTCAGTCTTCACTCTGGTCGCAGTATCTGGATTAGGAGTTTCAGTATTCACTCTGCTCACAGAATTGGATTAGGAATTTCAGTATTCACTCTGATCACAATATCAGGATCGGAGTTTCAGTATTCACTCTGATCACAGTGTCAGGGTTGAAAAGTTTCAGAATTCAATGTGCTCACAGTACCAGGATTAGGAGTTTCAGTATTCACTCTGATCACAGTACCAGGATTAGGAGTTTCAGTATTCACTCTGGTCACAGTATCTGGATAAGGAGTTTCAGTATTGACTCTGATCACAGTATCAGGGTGAGGAGTTTCAGTATTCAATCTGATCACAGTGCCAGGATTAGGAGTTTCAGTATTCACTCTGATCACAGTACCAGGATTAGGAGTTTCAGTATTCATTATGATCACAGAACCAGGATTAGGAGTTTCAGTATTCACTCTGATCACAGTACACGGATTAGGAGTTTCAGTATTCACTCTGATCACAGTACCAGGATTAGGAGTTTCAGTATTCACTCTGATCACAGTATCAGGATTAAGAGTTTCAGTATTGACTCTGCTCACAGTACCAGGATTAGGAGTTTCAGTATTCACTCTGATCACAGTATCAGGATTAGGAGTTTCAGTATTCACTCTGATCACAGTATCTGGATTAGGTGTTTCAGTATTCACTCTGATCACAGTACCAGGATTAGAAGTTTCAGTATACATTCTGATCACAGTATCTGGATTAGGAGTTTCAGTATTCACTCTGATCACAGTATCACGGTTAGGAGTTTCAGTATTCACTCTGATCACAGTACCAGGATTAGGAGTTTCAGTATTCACTCTGGTCACAGTATCTGGATTAGGAGTTTCAGTATTCACTCTGCTCACAGTATCAAGGTTAGGAGTTTCAGTATTCACTCTGATCACAGTATCAAGGTTAGGTGTTTCAGTATTCACTCTGATCACAGTACCAGGATTAGGAGTTTCAGTATTCACTCTGGTCACAGTATCTGGATTAGGAGTTTCAGTATTCACTCTGATCACAGTGTCAAGGTTAGGAGTTTCAGTATTCACTCTGATCACAGTACCAGGATTAGGAGATTCAGTATTCACTCTGATCACAGTACCAGGATTAGGAGTTTCAGTATTCACTCTGGTCACAGTATCTGGATTAGGAGTTTCAGTATTCACTCTGATCACAATATCAGGATTAGGAGTTTCAGTATTCACTCTGATCACAGTGTCAGGGTTGAAAAGTTTCAGAATTCAATCTGCTCACAGTACCAGGATGAGGAGTTTCAGTATTCACTCTGATCACAGTATCAGGATTAGGAGTTTCAGTATTCACTCTGGTCACAGTATCTGGATTAGGAGTTTCAGTATTCACTCTGGTCACAGTATCTGGATTAGGAGTTTCAGTATTCACTCTGATCACAGTATCAGGATTAGGAGTTTCAGTATTCACTCTGGTCACAGTAATCAGGATTAGGAGTTTCAGTATTCACTCTGATCACAGTACCAGGATTAGGAGTTTCAGTATTCACTCTGATCACAGTATCAGGATTAGGAGATTCAGTATTCAGTCTGATCACAGTAACACGATTTGGAGTTTCAGTATTCACTCTGGTCACAGTAATCAGGATTAGGAGTTTCAGTATTCACTCTGATCACAGTATCTGGATTAGGAGTTTCAGTATTCACTCTGATCACAGTATCAGGATTAGGAGTTTCAGTATTCACTCTGATCACAGTACCAGGATTAGGAGTTTCAATATTCACTCTGGTCACAGTTATCAGGATTAGGAGTTTCAGTATTCACTCTGATCACAGTACCAGGATTAGGAGTTTCAGTATTCACTCTGATCACAGTATCAAGGTTAGGACTTTCAGTATTCACTCTGATCACAGTACCAGGATTAGGAGTTTCAGTATTGACTCTGATCACAGTACCAGGATTAGGAGTTTCAGTATTCACTCTGATCACAGTATCAGGATTAGGAGTTTCAGTATTCACTCTGATCACAGTATCAGGATTAGGAGTTTCAGTATTCACTCTGATCACAGTGTCAGGGTTGAAAAGTTTCAGAATTCAATCTGCTCACAGTACCAGGATTAGGAGTTTCAGTATTCACTCTGCTCACAGAATTCGGATTAGGAATTTCAGTATTCACTCTGATCACAGTATCAGGATCGGAGTTTCAGTATTCACTCTGATCACAGTGTCAGGGTTGAAAAGTTTCAGAATTCAATCTGCTCACAGTACCAGGATTAGGAGTTTCAGTATTCACTCTGGTCACAGTACCAGGATTAGGAGTTTCAGTATTCACTCTGGTCACAGTACCAGGATTCGGAGTTTCAGTATTCACTCTGATCACAGTACCAGGATTAGGAGTTTCAGTATTCACTCTTCTCACAGTATCAGGATTAGGAGTTTCAGTATTCACTCTGGTCACAGTACCAGGATTAGGAGTTTCAGTCTTCACTCTGGTCACAGTACCAGGATTAGGAGTTTCAGTATTCACTCTGATCACAGTACCAGGATTAGGAGTTTCTGTATTCACTCTGATCACAGTATCAGTATTAGGAGTTTGAGTATTCACTCTGATAACAGCATCAGGATTAGAAGTTTCAGTATTCACTCTGATCACAGTATCAGGATTAGGAGTTTCAGTAGTCACTCTGGTCACATTACCAGGATTAGGAGTTTCAGTATTCACTCTGCTCACAGTACCAGTATTAGGAGTTTCAGTATTCATTCTGGTCACAGTATCATGATTAGGAGTTTCAGTATTCACTCTGATCACAGTACCAGGATTAGGAGTTTCAGTATTCACTCTGATCACAGTACCAGGATTAGGAGTTTCAGTATTCACTCTGATCACAGTCCCAGGATTAGGAGTTTCAGTATTCACTCTTATCATAGTGTCAGGATTCGGAGTTTCAGTATTCACTCTGGTCACAGTATCTGGATTAGGAGTTTCAGTATTCACTCTGCTCACAGAATTGGATTAGGAATTTCAGTATTCACTCTGATCACAATATCAGGATCGGAGTTTCAGTATTCACTCTGATCACAGTGTCAGGGTTGAAAAGTTTCAGAATTCAATGTGCTCACAGTACCAGGATTAGGAGTTTCAGTATTCACTCTGATCACAGTACCAGGATTAGGAGTTTCAGTATTCACTCTGGTCACAGTATCTGGATAAGGAGTTTCAGTATTCACTCTGATCACAGTACCAGGATTAGGAGTTTCAGTATTCATTATGATCACAGAACCAGGATTAGGAGTTTCAGTATTCACTCTGATCACAGTACACGGATTAGGAGTTTCAGTATTCACTCTGATCACAGTACCAGGATTAGGAGTTTCAGTATTCACTCTGATCACAGTATCAGGATTAAGAGTTTCAGTATTGACTCTGCTCACAGTACCAGGATTAGGAGTTTCAGTATTCACTCTGATCACAGTATCAGGATTAGGAGTTTCAGTATTCACTCTGATCACAGTACCTGGATTAGGTGTTTCAGTATTCACTCTGATCACAGTACCAGGATTAGAAGTTTCAGTATACATTCTGATCACAGTATCTGGATTAGGAGTTTCAGTATTCACTCTGATCACAGTATCACGGTTAGGAGTTTCAGTATTCACTCTGATCACAGTACCAGGATTAGGAGTTTCAGTATTCACTCTGGTCACAGTATCTGGATTAGGAGTTTCAGTATTCACTCTGATCACAGTATCAAGGTTAGGAGTTTCAGTATTCACTCTGATCACAGTACCAGGATTAGGAGTTTCAGTATTCAGTCTGATCACAGTATCACGATTTGGAGTTTCAGTATTCACTCTGGTCACAGTAATCAGGATTAGGAGTTTCAGTATTCACTCTGATCACAGTATCTGGATTAGGAGTTTCAGTATTCACTCTGATCAAAGTATCAGGATTAGGAGTTTCAGTATTCACTCTGATCACAGTACCAGGATTAGGAGTTTCAATATTCACTCTGGTCACAGTAATCAGGATTAGGAGTTTCAGTATTCACTCTGATCACAGTACCAGGATTAGGAGTTTCAGTATTCACTCTGATCACAGTACCACGATTAGGAGTTTCAGTATTCACTCTGGTCACAGTAATCAGGATTAAGAGTTTCAGTCTTCACTCTGATCACAGTATCTGGATTAGGAGTTTCAATATTCACTCTGATCACAGTATCAGGATTAGGAGTTTCAGTATTCACTCTGATCACAGTACCAGGATTAGGAGTTTCAGTATTCACTCTGGTCACAGTATCAGGATTAGGAGTTTCAGTATTCACTCTGATCACAGTATCAGTATTAGGAGTTTCAGTATTCATTCTGGTCACAGTACCAGGATTAGGAGTTTCAGTATTCACACTGATCACAGTACCAGGATTTGGAGTTTCAGAATTCACTCTGGTCACAGTACCAGGATTAGGAGTTTCAGTATTCTCTCTGATCACAGTGGCAGGATTAGGAGTTTCAGTATTCACTCTGATCACAGTACCAGGAATAGGAGTCTCAGTATTCACTCTGATCACAGTACCAGGAATAGGAGTTTCAGTATTCACTCTGATCACAGTACCAGGATTAGGAGTTTCAGTATTCACTCTGATCACAGTATCAGGATTAGGAGTTTCAGTATTCACTCTGATCACGGTATCAGGATTAGGTGTTTCAGTGTTCACTCCGATCACAGTACCAGGATTAGGAGTTTTAGTATTCACTCTGATCACAGTACCAGGATTAGGAGTTTCAGTATTCACTCTGATCACAGTACCAGGATTAGGAGTTTCAGTATTCACTCTGGTCACAGTATCTGGATAAGGAGATTCAGGATTCACTCTGATCACAATATCAAGGTTAGGAGTTTCAGTATTCACTCTGATCACAGTACCAGGATTAGGAGTTTCAGTATTCACTCTGATCACAGTACCAGGATTAGGAGTTTCAGTATTCACTCTGGTCACAGTATCTGGATTAGGAGTTTCAGTGTTCACTCTGATCACAGTATCTGGATTAGGAGTTTTAGTATTCACTCTGATCACAGTGTCAGGATTAGAAGTTTCAGTATTCACTCTGGTCTCAGTATCTGGATTAGGAGTTTCAGTATTCACTCTGCTCACAGACTTCGGATTAGGAGTTTCAGTATTCACTCTGATCACAGTATCAGGATCGGAGTTTCAGTATTCACTCTGATCACACTGTCAGGGTTGAAAAGTTTCAGAATTCAATCTGCTCACAGTACCAGGATTAGGAGTTTCAGTATTCACTCTGATCACAGTACCTTGATTAGGAGTTTCAGTATTCACTCTGCTCACAGTACCAGGATTAGGAATTTCAGTATTCACTCTGATCACAGTATCAGGATTAGG
The DNA here is from genome assembly GCF_037043375.1 of Chiloscyllium plagiosum. Taxonomy (NCBI): domain Eukaryota; kingdom Metazoa; phylum Chordata; class Chondrichthyes; order Orectolobiformes; family Hemiscylliidae; genus Chiloscyllium; species Chiloscyllium plagiosum. The sequence goes on from NW_028270174.1 coordinate 48,317,461, forward strand.
AGTTTCAGTAATCACTCTGATCACAGTATCTGGATTAGGTGTTTCAGTATTCACTCTGATCACAGAACCAGGATTATAAGTTTCAGTATTCATTCTGATCACAGTACCAGGATTAGGAGTTTCAGTATTCACTCTGATCACAGTACCAGGATTAGGAGTTTCAGTATTCACTCTGGTCACAGTATCTGGATTCGGAGTTTCTGTATTCACTCTGATCACAGTGTCAAGGTTAGGAGTTTCAGTATTCACTCTGGTCACAGTATCTGGATTAGGAGTTTCAGTATTCACTCTGATCACAGTATCAGGATTAGGAGTTTCAGTATTCACTCTGAACACAGTGTCAGGGTTGAAAAGTTTCAGAATTCAATCTGCTCACAGTACCAGGATTAGGAGTTTCAGTATTCACTCTGATCACAGTACCAGGATTAGGAGTTTCAGTATTCACTCTGGTCACAGTATCTGGATTAGGAGTTTCAGTATTCACTCTGATCACAGTATCAGGATTAGGAGTTTCAGTATTCAATCTGGTCACAGTAATCAGGATTAGGAGTTTCAGTATTCACTCTGATCACAGAACCAGGATTAGGAGTTTCAGTATTCACTCTGATCACAGTATCAGGATTAGAAGTTTCAGTATTCACTCTGGTCACAGTAATCAGGATTAAGAGTTTCAGTCTTCACTCTGATCACAGTATCTGGATTAGGAGTTTCAATATTCACTCTGATCACAGTATCAGGATTAGGAGTTTCAGTATTCACTCTGATCACAGTACCAGGATTAGGAGTTTCAGTATTCACTCTGGTCACAGTATCAGGATTAGGAGTTTCAGTATTCACTCTGATCACTGTATCAGTATTAGGAGTTTCAGTATTCATTCTGGTCACAGTACCAGGATTAGGAGTTTCAGTATTCACACTGATCACAGTACCAGGATTAGGAGTTTCAGAATTCACTCTGGTCACAGTACCAGGATTAGGAGTTTCAGTATTCTCTCTGATCACAGTGGCAGGATTAGGAGTTTCAGTATTCACTCTGATCACAGTACCAGGAATAGGAGTCTCAGTATTCACTCTGATCACAGTACCAGGAATAGGAGTCTCAGTATTCACTCTGATCACAGTATCAGGGTTAGGAGTTTCAGTATTCAGTCTGATCATAGTAGCAGGATTAGGAGTTTCAGTATTCACTCTGATCACAGTACCAGGATTAGGAGTTTCAGTGTTCACTCTGGTCACAGTATCAGGATTAGGAGTTTCAGTATTCACTCTGGTCACAGCACCAGGATTAGGAGTTTCAGTCTTCACTCTGATCACAGTACCAGGACTAGGAGTTTCAGTATTCACTCTGATCACAGTATCAGGATTAGGAGTTTCAGTATTCACTCTGATCACAGTACCAGGATTAGGAGTTTCAATATTCACTCTGATCACAGTATCAGGATTAGGAGTTTCAGTATTCACTCTGATCACGGTATCAGGATTAGGTGTTTCAGTGTTCACTCCGATCACAGTACCAGGATTAGGAGTTTTAGTATTCACTCTGATCACAGTACCAGGATTAGGAGTTTCAGTATTCACTCTGATCACAGTACCAGGATTAGGAGTTTCAGTATTCACTCTGGTCACAGTATCTGGATTAGGAGATTCAGGATTCACTCTGATCACAATATCAAGGTTAGGAGTTTCAGTATTCACTCTGATCACAGTACCAGGATTAGGAGTTTCAGTATTCACTCTGATCACAGTACCAGGATTAGGAGTTTCAGTATTCACTCTGGTCACAGTATCTGGATTAGGAGTTTCAGTGTTCACTCTGATCACAGTATCTGGATTAGGAGTTTTAGTATTCACTCTGATCACAGTGTCAGGATTAGAAGTTTCAGTATTCACTCTGGTCACAGTATCTGGATTAGGAGTTTCAGTATTCACTCTGCTCACAGAATTCGGATTAGGAGTTTCAGTATTCACTCTGATCACAGTATCAGGATCGGAGTTTCAGTATTCACTCTGATCACACTGTCAGGGTTGAAAAGTTTCAGAATTCAATCTGCTCACAGTACCAGGATTAGGAGTTTCAGTATTCACTCTGATCACAGTACCAGGATTAGGAGTTTCAGTATTCACTCTGCTCACAGTACCAGGATTAGGAATTTCAGTATTCACTCTGATCACAGTATCAAGATTAGGAGTTTCAGTATTCACTCTGATCACAGTATCTGGATTAGGTGTTTCAGTATTCACTCTGATCACAGAACCAGGATTAGAAGTTTCAGTATTCATTCTGATCACAGTACCAGGATTAGGAGTTTCAGTATTCACTCTGATCACAGTACCAGGATTAGGAGTTTCAGTATTCACTCTGGTCACAGTATCTGGATTCGGAGTTTCTGTATTCACTCTGATCACAGTGTCAAGGTTAGGAGTTTCAGTATTCACTCTGGTCACAGTATCTGGATTAGGAGTTTCAGTATTCACTCTGATCACAGTATCAGGATTAGGAGTTTCAGTATTCACTCTGATCACAGTGTCAGGGTTGAAAAGTTTCAGAATTCAATCTGCTCACAGTACCAGGATTAGGAGTTTCAGTATTCACTCTGATCACAGTACCAGGATTAGGAGTTTCAGTATTCACTCTGGTCACAGTATCTGGATTAGGAGTTTCAGTATTCACTCTGATCACAGTATCAGGATTAGGAGTTTCAGTATTCAATCTGGTCACAGTAATCAGGATTAGGAGTTTCAGTATTCACTCTGATCACAGAACCAGGATTAGGAGTTTCAGTATTCACTCTGATCACAGTATCAGGATTAGAAGTTTCAGTATTCACTCTGATCACAATATCATGATTAGGAGTTTCAGTATTCACTCTGATCACAGCATCAGGATTAGGAGTTTCAGTATTCACTCTGATCACAGTACCAGGATTAGGAGTTTCAGTATTCACTCTGATCACAGTACCAGGATTAGGAGTTTCAGTATTCACTCAGGTCACAGTATCTGGATTAGTTGTTTCAGTGTTCACTCTGATCACAGTATCTTGATTAGGAGTTTTAGTATTCACTCTGATCACAGTGTCAGGATTAGAATTTTCAGTATTCACTCTGGTCACAGTATCTGGATTAGGAGTTTCAGTATTCACTCTGCTCACAGAATTCGGATTAGGAGTTTCTGTATTCACTCTGATCACAGTATCAGGATCGGAGTTTCAGTATTCACTCTGATCACACTGTCAGGGTTGAAAAGTTTCAGAATTCAATCTGCTCACAGTACCAGGATTAGGAGTTTCAGTATTCACTCTGATCACAGTACCAGGATTAGGAGTTTCAGTATTCACTCTGGTCACAGTATCTGGATTAGGAGTTTCAGTATTCACTCTGATCACAGTACCAGGATTAGGAGTTTCAGTATTCACTCTGATCACAGTATCAGGATTAGGAGTTTCAGTATTCACTCTGCTCACAGTACCAGGATTAGGAATTTCAGTATTCACTTTGAACACAGTATCAGGATTAGGAGTTTCAGTATTCACTCTGGTCACAGTATCTGGATTAGGTGTTTCAGTATTCACTCTGATCACAGTACCAGGATTAGAAGTTTCAGTATTCATTCTGATCACAGTACCAGGATTAGGAGTTTCAGTATTCACTCTGATCACAGTACCAGGATTAGGAGTTTCAGTATTCACTCTGGTCACAGTATCTGGATTAGGAGTTTCAGTATTCACTCAGATCACAGTATCAAGGTTAGGAGTTTCAGTATTCACTCTGATCACAGTACCAGGATTAGGAGTTTCAGTATTCACTCTGATCACATTACCAGGATTAGGAGTTTCAGTATTCACTCTGATCACAGTATCTGGATTAGGAGTTTCAGTATTCACTCTGATCACATTATCAGGATTAGGAGTTTCAGTATTCACTCTGGTCACAGTAATCAGGATTAGGAGTTTCAGTATTCACTCTGATCACAGTACCAGGAAAAGGAGTTTCAGCATTCACTCTGATCACAGTATCAGGATTAGGAGTTTCAGTATTCAGTCTGATCACAGTATCACGATTTGGAGTTTCAGTATTCACTCTGGTCACAGTAATCAGGATTAGGAGTTTCAGTATTCACTCTGATCACAGTATCTGAATTAGGAGTTTCTGTATTCACTCTGATCACAGTATCAGGATTAGGAGTTTCAGTATTCACTCTGGTCACAGTAATCAGGATTAGGAGTTTCAGTATTCACTCTGATCACAGTACCAGGATTAGGAGTTTCAGTATTCACTCGGATCACAGTACACGGATTAGGAGTTTCAGTATTCACTCTGATCACAGTACATGGATTAGGAGTTTCAGTATTCACTCTGATCACAGTATCAGGATTAGGAGTTTCAGTATTCACTCTGATCACAGTATCACGATTAGGAGTTTCAGTATTCACTCTGGTCACAGTAATCAGGATTAGGAGTTTCAGTATTCACTCTGATCACAGTATCTGGATTAGGAGTTTCAGTATTCACTCTGATCACAGTATCAGGATTAGGTGTTTCAGTATTCACTCTGATCACAGTACCAGGATTAGGAGTTTCAGTTTTCACTCTGGTCACAGTATCAGGATTAGGAGTTTCAGTATTCACTCTGATCACAGTATCAGTATTAGGAGTTTCAGTATTCACTCTGATCACAGTGTCAGGATTAGGAGTTTCAGTATTCACTCTGATCACAGTATCAGGATTCGGAGTTTCAGTATTCAATCTGGTCACAGTAATCAGGATTAGGAGTTTCAGTATTCACTCTGATCACAGAACCAGGATTAGGAGTTTCAGTATTCACTCTGATCACAGTATCAGGATTAGAAGTTTCAGTATTCACTCTGATCACAATATCATGATTAGGAGTTTCAGTATTCACTCTGATCACAGCATCAGGATTAGGAGTTTCAGTATTCACTCTGATCACAGTACCAGGATTAGGAGTTTCAGTATTCACTCTGATCACAGTACCAGGATTAGGAGTTTCAGTATTCACTCAGGTCACAGTATCTGGATTAGTTGTTTCAGTGTTCACTCTGATCACAGTATCTTGATTAGGAGTTTTAGTATTCACTCTGATCACAGTGTCAGGATTAGAAGTTTCAGTATTCACTCTGGTCACAGTATCTGGATTAGGAGTTTCAGTATTCACTCTGCTCACAGAATTCGGATTAGGAGTTTCTGTATTCACTCTGATCACAGTATCAGGATCGGAGTTTCAGTATTCACTCTGATCACACTGTCAGGGTTGAAAAGTTTCAGAATTCAATCTGCTCACAGTACCAGGATTAGGAGTTTCAGTATTCACTCTGATCACAGTACCAGGATTAGGAGTTTCAGTATTCACTCTGGTCACAGTATCTGGATTAGGAGTTTCAGTATTCACTCTGATCACAGTACCAGGATTAGGAGTTTCAGTATTCACTCTGATCACAGTATCAGGATTAGGAGTTTCAGTATTCACTCTGCTCACAGTACCAGGATAAGGAATTTCAGTATTCACTTTGAACACAGTATCAGGATTAGGAGTTTCAAGTATTCACTCTGGTCACAGTATCTGGATTAGGTGTTTCAGTATTCACTCTGATCACAGTACCAGGATTAGAAGTTTCAGTATTCATTCTGATCACAGTACCAGGATTAGGAGTTTCAGTATTCACTCTGATCACAGTACCAGGATTAGGAGTTTCAGTATTCACTCTGGTCACAGTATCTGGATTAGGAGTTTCAGTATTCACTCTGATCACAGTATCAAGGTTAGGAGTTTCAGTATTCACTCTGATCACAGTACCAGGATTAGGAGTTTCAGTATTCACTCTGATCACATTACCAGGATTAGGAGTTTCAGTATTCACTCTGATCACAGTATCTGGATTAGGAGTTTCAGTATTCACTCTGATCACATTATCAGGATTAGGAGTTTCAGTATTCACTCTGGTCACAGTAATCAGGATTAGGAGTTTCAGTATTCACTCTGATCACAGTACCAGGAAAAGGAGTTTCAGCATTCACTCTGATCACAGTATCAGGATTAGGAGTTTCAGTATTCAGTCTGATCACAGTATCACGATTTGGAGTTTCAGTATTCACTCTGGTCACAGTAATCAGGATTAGGAGTTTCAGTATTCACTCTGATCACAGTATCTGGATTAGGAGTTTCTGTATTCACTCTGATCACAGTATCAGGATTAGGAGTTTCAGTATTCACTCTGGTCACAGTAATCAGGATTAGGAGTTTCAGTATTCACTCTGATCACAGTACCAGGATTAGGAGTTTCAGTATTCACTCGGATCACAGTACACGGATTAGGAGTTTCAGTATTCACTCTGATCACAGTACATGGATTAGGAGTTTCAGTATTCACTCTGATCACAGTATCAGGATTAGGAGTTTCAGTATTCACTCTGATCACAGTATCACGATTAGGAGTTTCAGTATTCACTCTGGTCACAGTAATCAGGATTAGGAGTTTCAGTATTCACTCTGATCACAGTATCTGGATTAGGAGTTTCAGTATTCACTCTGATCACAGTATCAGGATTAGGTGTTTCAGTATTCACTCTGATCACAGTACCAGGATTAGGAGTTTCAGTTTTCACTCTGGTCACAGTATCAGGATTAGGAGTTTCAGTATTCACTCTGATCACAGTATCAGTATTAGGAGTTTCAGTATTCACTCTGATCACAGTGTCAGGATTAGGAGTTTCAGTATTCACTCTGATCACAGTATCAGGATTCGGAGTTTCAGTATTCACTCTGGTCACATTACCAGGATTAGGAGTTTCAGTATTCACTCTGATCACAGTACCAGGTTTAGGAGTTTCAGTATTCACTCTGGTCACAGTATCAGGATTAGGAGTTTCAGTATTCTCTCTGATCACAGTGTCAGGATTAGGAGTTTCAGTTTTCACTCTGATCACAGTATCAGTATTAGGAGTTTCAGTATACATTCTGGTCACAGTACCAGGATTAGGAGTTTCAGTATTCACTCTGATCACAGTACCAGGATTAGGAGTTTCAGAATTCACTCTCGTCACAGTACCAGGATTAGGAGTTTCAGTATTCTCTCTGATCACAGTGTCAGGATTAGGAGTTTCAGTATTCACTCTGATCACAGTACCACGATTAGGAGTTTCAGCATTCACTCTGATCACAGTATCAGGGTTAGGAGTTTCAGAATTCACTCTGGTCACAGTATCAGGATTAGGAGTTTCAGTATTCACTCTGATCACAGTATCAGGATTAGGAGTTTCAGTATTCACTCTGGTCACAGTAATCAGGATTAGGAGTTTCAGTATTCACTCTGATCACAGTATCTGGATTAGGAGTTTCTGTATTCACTCTGATCACAGTATCAGGATTAGGAGTTTCAGTATTCACTCTGATCACAGTACCAGGATTAGGAGTTTTAATATTCACTCTGGTCACAGTAATCAGGATTAGGAGTTTCAGTATTCACTCTGATCACAGTACCAGGATTAGGAGTTTCAGTATTCACTCGGATCACAGTACACGGATTAGGAGTTTCAGTATTCACTCTGATCACAGTACATGGATTAGGAGTTTCAGTATTCACTCTGATCACAGTATCAGGATTAGGAGTTTCAGTATTCACTCTGATCACAGTATCACGATTAGGAGTTTCAGTATTCACTCTGGTCACAGTAATCAGGATTAGGAGTTTCAGTATTCAGTCTGATCACAGTATCACGATTAGGAGTTTCAGTATTCACTCTGATCACAGTATCAGGATTAGGTGTTTCAGTATTCACTCTGATCACAGTACCAGGATTAGGAGTTTCAGTTTTCACTCTGGTCACAGTATCAGGATTAGGAGTTTCAGTATTCACTCTGATCACAGTATCAGTATTAGGAGTTTCAGTATTCACTCTGATCACAGTGTCAGGATTAGGAGTTTCAGTATTCACTCTGATCACAGTATCAGGATTCGGAGTTTCAGTATTCACTCTGGTCACATTACCAGGATTAGGAGTTTCAGTATTCACTCTGATCACAGTACCAGGTTTAGGAGTTTCAGTATTCACTCTGGTCACAGTATCAGGATTAGGAGTTTCAGTATTCTCTCTGATCACAGTGTCAGGATTAGGAGTTTCAGTATTCACTCTGATCACAGTATCAGTATTAGGAGTTTCAGTATACATTCTGGTCACAGAACCAGGATTAGGAGTTTCAGTATTCACTCTGATCACAGTACCAGGATTAGGAGTTTCAGAATTCACTCTCGTCACAGTACCAGGATTAGGAGTTTCAGTATTCTCTCTGATCACAGTGTCAGGATTAGGAGTTTCAGTATTCACTCTGATCACAGTACCACGATTAGGAGTTTCAGTATTCACTCTGATCACAGTATCAGGGTTAGGAGTTTCAGAATTCACTCTGGTCACAGTATCAGGATTAGGAGTTTCAGTATTCACTCTGATCACAGTATCAGGATTAGGAGTTTCAGTATTCACTCTGGTCACAGTATCAGGATTAGGAGTTTCAGTATTCACTCTGATCACAGTACCAGGATTAGGAGTTTCAGTATTCACTCTGATCACAGTATCAGGATTAGGAGTTTCTGTATTCACTCTGATCACAGTACCACGATTAGGAGTTTCAGTATTCACTCTGATCACAGTATCAGGGTTAGGAGTTTCAGTATTCAGTCTGATCATAGTACCAGGATTAGGAGTTTCAGTATTCAGTCTGATCACAGTATCACGATTTGGAGTTTCAGTATTCTCTCTGATCACAGTGTCAGGATTAGGAGTTTCAGTATTCACTCTGATCACAGTACCACGATTAGGAGTTTCAGTATTCACTCTGATCACAGTATCAGGATTAGGAATTTCAGTATTCACTCTGATCACAGTATCAGGATCGGAGTTTCAGTATTCACTCTGATCACACTGTCAGGGTTGAAAAGTTTCAGAATTCAATCTGCTCACAGTACCAGGATTAGGAGTTTCAGTATTCACTCTGATCACAGTACCAGGATTAGGAGTTTCAGTATTCACTCTGGTCACAGTATCTGGATTAGGAGTTTCAGTATTCACTCTGATCACAGTACCAGGATTAGGAGTTTCAGTATTCACTCTGATCACAGTATCAGGATTAGGAGTTTCAGTATTCACTCTGATCACAGTACCAGGATTAGGAATTTCAGTATTCACTCTGAACACAGTATCAGGATTAGGAGTTTCAGTATTCACTCTGGTCACAGTATCTGGATTAGGTGTTTCAGTATTCACTCTGATCACAGTACCAGGATTAGAAGTTTCAGTATTCATTCTGATCACAGTACCAGGATTAGGAGTTTCAGTATTCACTCTGATCACAGTACCAGGATTAGGAGTTTCAGTATTCACTCTGGTCACAGTATCTGGATTAGGAGTTTCAGTATTCACTCTGATCACAGTATCAAGGTTAGGAGTTTCAGTATTCACTCTGATCACAGTACCAGGATTAGGAGTTTCAGTATTCACTCTGATCACAGTACCAGGATTAGGAGTTTCAGTATTCACTCTGATCACAGTATCTGGATTAGGAGTTTCAGTATTCACTCTGATCACATTATCAGGATTAGGAGTTTCAGTATTCACTCTGGTCACAGTAATCAGGATTAGGAGTTTCAGTATTCACTCTGACCACAGTACCAGGAAAAGGAGTTTCAGCATTCACTCTGATCACAGTATCAGGATTAGGAGTTTCAGTATTCAGTCTGATCACAGTATCACGATTTGGAGTTTCAGTATTCACTCTGGTCACAGTAATCAGGATTAGGAGTTTCAGTATTCACTCTGATCACAGTATCTGGATTAGGAGTTTCTGTATTCACTCTGATCACAGTATCAGGATTAGGAGTTTCAGTATTCACTCTGATCACAGTACCAGGATTAGGAGTTTCAATATTCACTCTGGTCACAGTAATCAGGATTAGGAGTTTCAGTATTCACTCTGATCACAGTACCAGGATTAGGAGTTTCAGTATTCACTCGGATCACAGTACACGGATTAGGAGTTTCAGTATTCACTCTGATCACAGTACATGGATTAGGAGTTTCAGTATTCACTCTGATCACAGTATCAGGATTAGGAGTTTCAGTATTCACTCTGATCACAGTATCACGATTAGGAGTTTCAGTATTCACTCTGGTCACAGTAATCAGGATTAGGAGTTTCAGTATTCACTCTGATCACAGTATCTGGATTAGGAGTTTCAGTATTCACTCTGATCACAGGATCAGGATTAGGTGTTTCAGTATTCACTCTGATCACAGTACCAGGATTAGGAGTTTCAGTTTTCACTCTGGTCACAGTATCAGGATTAGGAGTTTCAGTATTCACTCTGATCACAGTATCAGTATTAGGAGTTTCAGTATTCACTCTGATCACAGTGTCAGGATTAGGAGTTTCAGTATTCACTCTGATCACAGTATCAGGATTCGGAGTTTCAGTATTCACTCTGGTCACATTACCAGGATTAGGAGTTTCAGTATTCACTCTGATCACAGTACCAGGTTTAGGAGTTTCAGTATTCACTCTGGTCACAGTATCAGGATTAGGAGTTTCAGTATTCTCTCTGATCACAGTGTCAGGATTAGGAGTTTCAGTATTCACTCTGATCACAGTATCAGTATTAGGAGTTTCAGTGTACATTCTGGTCACAGTACCAGGATTAGGAGTTTCAGTATTCACTCTGATCACAGTACCAGGATTAGGAGTTTCAGAATTCACTCTCGTCACAGTACCAGGATTAGGAGTTTCAGTATTCTCTCTGATCACAGTGTCAGGATTAGGAGTTTCAGTATTCACTCTGATCACAGTACCACGATTAGGAGTTTCAGTATTCACTCTGATCACAGTATCAGGGTTAGGAGTTTCAGAATTCACTCTGGTCACAGTATCAGGATTAGGAGTTTCAGTATTCACTCTGATCACAGTATCAGGATGAGGAGTTTCAGTATTCACTCTGGTCACAGTATCAGGATTAGGAGTTTCAGTATTCACTCTGATCACAGTACCAGGATTAGGAGTTTCAGTATTCACTCTGATCACAGTATCAGGATTAGGAGTTTCTGTATTCACTCTGATCACAGTACCACGATTAGGAGTTTCAGTATTCACTCTGATCACAGTATCAGGGTTAGGAGTTTCAGTATTCAGTCTGATCATAGTACCAGGATTAGTAGTTTCAGTATTCAGTCTGATCACAGTATCACGATTTGGAGTTTCAGTATTCTCTCTGATCACAGTGTCAGGATTAGGAGTTTCAGTATTCACTCTGATCACAGTACCACGATTAGGAGTTTCAGTATTCACTCTGATCACAGTATCAGGGTTAGGAGTTTCAGTATTCAGTCTGATCATAGTACCAGGATTAGGAGTTTCAGTATTCACTCTGATCACAGTACCAGGATTAGGAGTTTCAGTATTCACTCTGATCACAGTATCAGGATTAGGAGTTTCAGTATTCACTCTGATCACAGTACCAGGATTAGGAGTTTCAGTATTCACTCTGATCACAGTATCAGGATTAGGAGTTTCAGTATTCACTCTGATCACAGTACCACGATTAGGAGTTTCAGTATGCACTCTGATCACAGTATCAGGGTTAGGAGTTTCAGTATTCAGTCTGATCATAGTACCAGGATTAGGAGTTTCAGTATTCAGTCTGATCACAGTATCACGATTTGGAGTTTCAGTATTCACTCTGGTCACAGTAATCAGGATTAGGAGTTTCAGTATTCACTCTGATCACAGTATCTTGATTAGAAGTTTCTGTATTCACTCTGATCACAGTATCAGGATTAGGAGTTTCAGTATTCACTCTGATCACAGTACCTGGATTAGGAGTTTCAATATTCACTCTGGTCACAGTAATCAGGATTAGGAGTTTTAGGATTCACTCTGATCACTGTACCAGGATTAGCAGTTTCAGTATTCACTCGGATCACAGTACACGGATTAGGAGTTACAGTATTCACTCTGATCACAGTACACGGATTAGGAGTTTCAGTATTCACTCTGATCACAGTATCAGGATAAGGAGTTTCAGTATTCACTCTGATCACAGTATCACGATTAGGAGTTTCAGTATTCACACTGGTCACAGTAATCAGGATTAGGAGTTTCAGTATTCACTCTGATCACAGTATCTGGATTAGGAGTTTCAGTATTCACTCTGATCACAGAATCAGGATTAGGTGTTTCAGTATTCACTCTGATCACAGTATCAGGATTAGGAGTTTCAGTATTCACTCTGATCACAGTACCAGGATTAGGAGTTTCAGTATTCACTCTGATCACAGTACCAGGATTAGGAGTTTCAGTATTCACTCTGATCACAGTACCAGGATTAGGAGTTTCAGTATTCACTCTGGTCACATTACCAGGATTAGGAGTTTCAGTATTCACTCTGATCACAGTGTCAGGGTTGAAAAGTTTCAGAATTCAATCTGTTCACAGTTCCAGGATTATGAGTTTCAGTATTCACTCTGATCACAGTACCAGGATTAGGAGTTTCAGTATTCACACTGGTCACAGTATCTGGATTAGGAGTTTCAGTATTCACTCTGGTCACAGTATCAGGATTAGAAGTTTCAGTATTCACTCTGATCACAGTATCAGGATTAGGAGTTTCAGTATTCACTCTGGTCAGAGTACCAGGATTAGGAGTTTCAGTATTCACTCTGCTCACAGTACCAGGATTAGGAGTTTCAGTATTCATTCTGGTCACAGTACCAGGATTAGGAGTTTCAGTATTCACTCTGATCACAGTACCAGGATTAGGAGTTTCAGTATTCATTCTGGTCACAGTACCAGGATTAGGAGTTTCAGTATTCACTCTGATCACAGTATCAGGATTAGGAGTTTCGGTATTCACTCTGATCACAGTGCCAGGATTAGGAGTTTCAGTATTCACTCTGATCACAGTATCTGGATTAGGAGTTTCAGTATTCACTCTGATCACAGTACCAGGATTAGGAATTTCAGTATTCACTCTGATCACAGTACCAGGATTAGGAGTTTCAGTATTCACTCTGATCACAGTATCATGATTAGGAGTTTCAGTATTCACTCTGATCACAGTACCAGGATTAGGAGTTTCAGTATTCACTCTGATCCCAGTACCAGGATTAGGAGTTTCAGTATTCACTCTGATCACAGTACCAGGATTAGGAGATTCAGTATTCACTCTGACCACAGTATCATGATTAGGAGTCTCAGTATTCACTCTGATCACAGTACCAGGATTAGCAGTTTCAGTATTCACTCTGCTCACAGAATTCGGATTAGGAATTTCAGTATTCACTCTGATCACAGTATCAGGATCGGAGTTTCAGTATTCACTCTGATCACAGTGTCAGGGTTGAAAAGTTTCAGAATTCAATCTGCTCACAGTTCCAGGATTAGGTGTTTCAGTATTCACTCTGATCACAGTATCAGGATTAGGAGTTTCAGTATTCACTCTGGTCACAGTATCTGGATTAGGAGTTTCAGTATTCACTCTGATCACAGTACCAGGGTTAGGAGTTTCACTATTCACTCTGATCACAGTACCAGGATTACGAGTTTCAGTATTCACTCTGATCACAGTACCAGGATTAGGAGTTTCAGTATTCACTCTGATCACAGTACCAGGATTAGGAGTTTCAGTATTCACTCTGATCACAGTACCAGGATTAGGAGTTTCAGAATTCATTCTGGTCACAGTACCAGGATTAGGAGTTTCAGTATTCACTCTGGTCACAGTACCTGGATTAGGAGTTTCAGTATTCACACTGATCACAGTACCAGTGTTAGGAGTTTCACTATTCACTCTGGTCACAGTACCAGGATTAGGAGTTTCAGTATTCACTCTTATCACAGTACCAGGATTAGGAGTTTCAGTATTCACTCTGATCACAGTATCATGATTAGGAGTTTCAGTATTCAATCTGATCACAGTACCAGGATTAGGAGTTTCAGTATTCACTCTGATCTCAGTACCAGGATTAGGAGTTTCAGTATTCACTCTGATCACAGTACCAGGATTAGGAGTTTCAGTATTCACTCTGATCACAGTATCATGATTAGGAGTTTCAGTATTCACTCTGATCACAGTACCAGGATTAGGAGTTTCAGTAATCACTCTGATCACAGTACCAGGATGAGGAGTTTCAGTATTCACTCTGATCACAGTATCAGGATTAGGAGTTTCAGTATTCACTCTGATCACAGAACCAGGATTAGGAGTTTCAGTATTCTCTCTGATCACAGTGACAGGATTAGGAGTTTCAGTATTCACTCTGATCACAGTGCCAGGATTAGGAATTTCAGAATTCATTCTGGTCACAGTACCAGGATTAGGAGTTTCAGTATTCACTCTGAACACAGTGTCAGGATTAGGAGTTTCAGTATTCACTCTGATCACAGTACCAAGATCAGGAGTTTCAGTATTCACTCAGATCACAGTGTCAGGGTTGAAAAGTTTCAGAATTTAATCTGCTCACAGTACCAGGATTTGGAGTTTCAGTATTCACTCTGATCACAGTACCAGGATTAGGAGTTTTAGTATTCACTCTGGTCACAGTATCTGGATAAGGAGTTTCAGTATTCACTCTGATCACAGTATCAGGGTTAGAAGTTTCAGTATTCAGTGTGATCACAGTACCAGGATTAGGAGTTTCAGCATTCACTCTGGTCACAGTAGCAGGATTAGGAGTTTCAGTCTTCACTCTGATTACAGTACCAGGATTAGGAGTTTCAGTATTCACTCTGATCACAGTATCGGGATTAGGAGTTTCAGTATTCACTCTGATCACAGTACCAGGATTAGGAGTTTCAGTATTCACTCTGATCACAGTATCAGGATTAGGAGTTTCAGTATTCACTCTGATCACAGTATCAGGATTAGGTGTTTCAGTGTTCACTCTGATCACAGTCCCAGGATTAGGAGTTTCAGTATTCACTCTGATCACAGTACCAGGATTAGGAGTTTCAGTATTCACTCTGATCACAGGACCAGGATTAGGAGTTTAGGTATTCACTCTGGTCACAGTATCTGGATTAGGAGTTTCAGTATTCACTCTGATCACAGTACCAGGATTAGGAGTTTCAGTATTCACTCTGATCACAGTATCAGGATTAGGAGTTTCAGTATTCACTCTGATCACAGTATCAGGATTAGTTGTTTCAGTGTTCACTCTGATCACAGTACCAGGATTAGGAGTTTCAGTATTCACTCTGATCACAGTACCAAAATTAGGAGTTTCAGTATTCACTCTGATCACAGTATCAGGATTAGGAGTTTCAGTATTCACTCTGGTCACAGTATCTGGATTAGGAGTTTCAGTATTCACTCTGATCACAATATCAAGGTTAGGAGTTTCAGTATTCACTCTGATCACAGTACCAGGATTAGGAGTTTCAGTATTCACTCTGATCACAGTATCAGGATTAGGAGTTTCAGTATTCACTCTGATCACAGTATCAGGATTAGGTGTTTCAGTGTTCACTCTGATCACAGTACCAGGATTAGGAGTTTCAGTATTCACTCTG
The DNA here is from genome assembly GCF_037043375.1 of Chiloscyllium plagiosum. Classification (NCBI taxonomy): domain Eukaryota; kingdom Metazoa; phylum Chordata; class Chondrichthyes; order Orectolobiformes; family Hemiscylliidae; genus Chiloscyllium; species Chiloscyllium plagiosum. The sequence continues at coordinate 48,333,029 of NW_028270174.1, forward strand.
ATCACAGTACCAGGATTAGGAGTTTCAGTATTCACTCTGGTCACAGTGTCCGGATTAGGAGTTTCAGTATTCACTCTGATCACAGTACCAGGGTGAGGAGTTTCACTATTCACTCTGATCACAGTACCAGGATTAGGAGTTTCAGTATTCACTCTGGTCACAGTACCAGGATTAGGAGTTTCAGTATTCACAATGATCACAGTACCAGGATTAGGAGTTTCAGAATTCATTCTGGTCACAGTACCAGGATTAGGAGTTTCAGTATTCACTCTGGTCACAGTATCTGGATTAGGAGTTTCAGTATTCACTCTGATCACAGTACTAGGATTAGGAGTTTCAGTATTCACTCTGGTCACAGTACCAGGATTAGGAGTTTCAGTATTCACTCTGATCACAGTACCAGGATTAGGAGTTTCAGTAATCACTCTGATCACAGTACCAGGATGAGGAGTTTCAGTATTCACTCTGATCACAGTATCAGAATTAGGAGTTTCAGTATTCACTCTGATCACAGTGACAGGATTAGGAGTTTCAGTATTCACTCTGATCACAGTGCCAGGATTAGGAATTTCAGAATTCATTCTGGTCACAGTACCAGGATTAGGAGTTTCAGTATTCACTCTGATCACAGTGTCAGGATTAGGAGTTTCAGTATTCACTCTGATCACAGTACCAGGATTAGGAGTTTCAGTATTCACTCTGATCACAGTGTCAGGGTTGAAAAGTTTCAGAATTCAATCTGCTCACAGAACCAGGATTTGGAGTTTCAGTATTCACTCTGATCACAGTACCAGGATTAGGAGTTTTAGTATTCACTCTGGTCACAGTATCTGGATAAGGAGTTTCAGTATTCACTCTGATCACAGTATCAGGGTTAGAAGTTTCAGTATTCAGTGTGATCACAGTACCAGGATTAGGAGTTTCAGTATTCACTCTGATCACAGTATCAGGATTAGGAGTTTCAGTATTCACTCTGATCACATTATCAGGATTAGGTGTTTCAGTGTTCACTCTGATCACAGTACCAGGATTAGGAGTTTCAGTATTCACTCTGATCACAGTACCAGGATTAGGAGTTTCAGTATTCACTCTGATCACAGTGTCAGGATTAGGAGTTTCAGTATTCACTCTGGTCACAGTACCAGGATTAGGAGTTTCAGTATTCACTCTGCTCACAGTACCAGGATTAGGAGTTTCAGTATTCATTCTGGTCACAGTACCAGGATTCGTAGTTTCAGTATTCACTCTGATCACAGTACCAGGATTAGGAGTTTCAGTATTCACTCTGATCACAGTACTAGGATTAGGAGTTTCAGTATTCACTCTGGTCACAGTACCAGGATTAGGAGTTTCAGTATTCACTCTGATCACAGTACCAGGATTAGGAGTTTCAGTAATCACTCTGATCACAGTACCAGGATGAGGAGTTTCAGTATTCACTCTGATCACAGTATCAGAATTAGGAGTTTCAGTATTCACTCTGATCACAGTGACAGGATTAGGAGTTTCAGTATTCACTCTGATCACAGTGCCAGGATTAGGAATTTCAGAATTCATTCTGGTCACAGTACCAGGATTAGGAGTTTCAGTATTCACTCTGATCACAGTGTCAGGATTAGGAGTTTCAGTATTCACTCTGATCACAGTACCAGGATTAGGAGTTTCAGTATTCACTCTGATCACAGTGTCAGGGTTGAAAAGTTTCAGAATTCAATCTGCTCACAGAACCAGGATTTGGAGTTTCAGTATTCACTCTGATCACAGTACCAGGATTAGGAGTTTTAGTATTCACTCTGGTCACAGTATCTGGATAAGGAGTTTCAGTATTCACTCTGATCACAGTATCAGGGTTAGAAGTTTCAGTATTCAGTGTGATCACAGTACCAGGATTAGGAGTTTCAGTATTCACTCTGATCACAGTATCAGGATTAGGAGTTTCAGTATTCACTCTGATCACAGTATCAGGATTAGGTGTTTCAGTGTTCACTCTGATCACAGTACCAGGATTAGGAGTTTCAGTATTCACTCTGATCACAGTACCAGGATTAGGAGTTTCAGTATTCACTCTGATCACAGTGTCAGGATTAGGAGTTTCAGTATTCACTCTGGTCACAGTACCAGGATTAGGAGTTTCAGTATTCACTCTGCTCACAGTACCAGGATTAGCAGTTTCAGTATTCATTCTGGTCACAGTACCAGGATTCGTAGTTTCAGTATTCACTCTGATCACAGTACCAGGATTATGAGTTTCAGTTTTCACTCTGGTCACAGTATCAGGATTAGGAGTTTCAGTATTCACTCTGATCACAGTATCAGTATTAGGAGTTTCAGTATTCACTCTGATCACAGTGTCAGGATTAGGAGTTTCAGTATTCACTCTGATCACAGTATCAGGATTCGGAGTTTCAGTATTCACTCTGGTCACATTACCAGGATTAGGAGTTTCAGTATTCACTCTGATCACAGTACCAGGTTTAGGAGTTTCAGTATTCACTCTGGTCACAGTATCAGGATTAGGAGTTTCAGTATTCTCTCTGATCACAGTGTCAGGATTAGGAGTTTCAGTATTCACTCTGATCACAGTATCAGTATTAGGAGTTTCAGTATACATTCTGGTCACAGTACCAGGATTAGGAGTTTCAGTATTCACTCTGATCACAGTACCAGGATTAGGAGTTTCAGAATTCATTCTCGTCACAGTACCAGGATTAGGAGTTTCAGTATTCTCTCTGATCACAGTGTCAGGATTAGGAGTTTCAGTATTCACTCTGATCACAGTACCACGATTAGGAGTTTCAGTATTCACTCTGATCACAGTATCAGGGTTAGGAGTTTCAGAATTCACTCTGGTCACAGTATCAGGATTAGGAGTTTCAGTATTCACTCTGATCACAGTATCAGGATTAGGAGTTTCAGTATTCACTCTGGTCACAGTATCAGGATTAGGAGTTTCAGTATTCACTCTGATCACAGTACCAGGATTAGGAGTTTCAGTATTCACTCTGATCACAGTATCAGGATTAGGAGTTTCTGTATTCACTCTGATCACAGTACCACGATTAGGAGTTTCAGTATTCACTCTGATCACAGTATCAGGGTTAGGAGTTTCAGTATTCAGTCTGATCATAGTACCAGGATTAGGAGTTTCAGTATTCAGTCTGATCACAGTATCACGATTTGGAGTTTCAGTATTCTCTCTGATCACAGTGTCAGGATTAGGAGTTTCAGTATTCACTCTGATCACAGTACCACGATTAGGAGTTTCAGTATTCACTCTGATCACAGTATCAGGGTTAGGAGTTTCAGTATTCAGTCTGATCATAGTACCAGGATTAGGAGTTTCAGTATTCACTCTGATCACAGTACCAGGATTAGGAGTTTCAGTATTCACTCTGATCACAGTATCAGGATTAGGAGTTTCAGTATTCACTCTGATCACAGTACCAGGATTAGGAGTTTCAGTATTCACTCTGATCACAGTATCAGGATTAGGAGTTTCAGTATTCACTCTGATCACAGTACCACGATTAGGAGTTTCAGTATGCACTCTGATCACAGTATCAGGGTTAGGAGTTTCAGTATTCAGTCTGATCATAGTACCAGGATTAGGAGTTTCAGTATTCAGTCTGATCACAGTATCACGATTTGGAGTTTCAGTATTCACTCTGGTCACAGTAATCAGGATTAGGAGTTTCAGTATTCACTCTGATCACAGTATCTTGATTAGAAGTTTCTGTATTCACTCTGATCACAGTATCAGGATTAGGAGTTTCAGTATTCACTCTGATCACAGTACCTGGATTAGGAGTTTCAATACTCACTCTGGTCACAGTAATCAGGATTAGGAGTTTTAGGATTCACTCTGATCACTGTACCAGGATTAGCAGTTTCAGTATTCACTCGGATCACAGTACACGGATTAGGAATTTAGGTATTCACTCTGATCACAGTACACGGATTAGGAGTTTCAGTATTCACTCTGATCACAGTATCAGGATAAGGAGTTTCAGTATTCACTCTGATCACAGTATCACGATTAGGAGTTTCAGTATTCACACTGGTCACAGTAATCAGGATTAGGAGTTTCAGTATTCACTCTGATCACAGTATCTGGATTAGGAGTTTCAGTATTCACTCTGATCACAGAATCAGGATTAGGTGTTTCAGTATTCACTCTGATCACAGTATCATGATTAGGAGTTTCAGTATTCACTCTGATCACAGTACCAGGATTAGGAGTTTCAGTATTCACTCTGATCACAGTACCAGGATTAGGAGTTTCAGTATTCACTCTGATCACAGTACCAGGATTAGGAGTTTCAGTATTCACTCTGGTCACATTACCAGGATTAGGAGTTTCAGTATTCACTCTGATCACAGTACCAGGATTAGGAGTTTCAGTATTCACTCTGATCACAGGACCAGGATTAGGAGTTTAGGTATTCACTCTGGTCACAGTATCTGGATTAGGAGTTTCAGTATTCACTCTGATCACAGTACCAGGATTAGGAGTTTCAGTATTCACTCTGATCACAGTATCAGGATTAGGAGTTTCAGTATTCACTCTGATCACAGTATCAGGATTAGTTGTTTCAGTGTTCACTCTGATCACAGTACCAGGATTAGGAGTTTCAGTATTCACTCTGATCACAGTACCAAAATTAGGAGTTTCAGTATTCACTCTGATCACAGTATCAGGATTAGGAGTTTCAGTATTCACTCTGGTCACAGTATCTGGATTAGGAGTTTCAGTATTCACTCTGATCACAATATCAAGGTTAGGAGTTTCAGTATTCACTCTGATCACAGTACCAGGATTAGGAGTTTCAGTATTCACTCTGATCACAGTATCAGGATTAGGATTTTCAGTATTCACTCTGATCACAGTATCAGGATTAGGTGTTTCAGTGTTCACTCTGATCACAGTACCAGGATTAGGAGTTTCAGTATTCACTCTGATCACAGTACCAGGATTAGGAGTTTCAGTATTCACTCTGGTCACAGTGTCTGGATTAGGAGTTTCAGTATTCACTCTGATCACAGTACCAGGGTGAGGAGTTTCACTATTCACTCTGATCACAGTACCAGGATTAGGAGTTTCAGTATTCACTCTGGTCACAGTACCAGGATTAGGAGATTCAGTATTCACTCTGATCACAGTATCATGATTAGGAGTCTCAGTATTCACTCTGATCACAGTACCAGGATTAGCAGTTTCAGTATTCACTCTGCTCACAGAATTCGGATTAGGAATTTCAGTATTCACTCTGATCACAGTATCAGGATCGGAGTTTCAGTATTCACTCTGATCACAGTGTCAGGGTTGAAAAGTTTCAGAATTCAATCTGCTCACAGTTCCAGGATTAGGAGTTTCAGTATTCACTCTGATCACAGTATCAGGATTAGGAGTTTCAGTATTCACTCTGGTCACAGTATCTGGATTAGGAGTTTCAGTATTCACTCTGATCACAGTACCAGGGTTAGGAGTTTCACTATTCACTCTGATCACAGTACCAGGATTACGAGTTTCAGTATTCACTCTGATCACAGTACCAGGATTAGGAGTTTCAGTATTCACTCTGATCACAGTACCAGGATTAGGAGTTTCAGTATTCACTCTGATCACAGTACCAGGATTAGGAGTTTCAGAATTCATTCTGGTCACAGTACCAGGATTAGGAGTTTCAGTATTCACTCTGGTCACAGTACCTGGATTAGGAGTTTCAGTATTCACACTGATCACAGTACCAGGGTTAGGAGTTTCACTATTCACTCTGGTCACAGTACCAGGATTAGGAGTTTCAGTATTCACTCTTATCACAGTACCAGGATTAGGAGTTTCAGTATTCACTCTGATCACAGTATCATGATTAGGAGTTTCAGTATTCAATCTGATCACAGTACCAGGATTAGGAGTTTCAGTATTCACTCTGATCTCAGTACCAGGATTAGGAGTTTCAGTATTCACTCTGATCACAGTACCAGGATTAGGAGTTTCAGTATTCACTCTGGTCACAGTACCAGGATTAGGAGTTTCAGTATTCACTCTGATCACAGTACCAGGATTAGGAGGTTCAGTAATCACTCTGATCACAGTACCAGGATGAGGAGTTTCAGTATTCACTCTGATCACAGTATCAGGATTAGGAGTTTCAGTATTCACTCTGATCACAGAATCAGGATTAGGAGTTTCAGTATTCTCTCTGATCACAGTGACAGGATTAGGAGTTTCAGTATTCACTCTGATCACAGTGCCAGGATTAGGAATTTCAGAATTCATTCTGGTCACAGTACCAGGATTAGGAGTTTCAGTATTCACTCTGAACACAGTGTCAGGATTAGGAGTTTCAGTATTCACTCTGATCACAGTACCAAGATCAGGAGTTTCAGTATTCACTCAGATCACAGTGTCAGGGTTGAAAAGTTTCAGAATTTAATCTGCTCACAGTACCAGGATTTGGAGTTTTAGTATTCACTCTGGTCACAGTATCTGGATAAGGAGTTTCAGTATTCACTCTGATCACAGTATCAGGGTTAGAAGTTTCAGTATTCAGTGTGATCACAGTACCAGGATTAGGAGTTTCAGTATTCACTCTGACCACAGTACCAGGATTAGGAGTTTCAGCATTCACTCTGGTCACAGTACCAGGATTAGGAGTTTCAGTCTTCACTCTGATTACAGTGTCTGGATTAGGAGTTTCAGTATTCACTCTGATCACAGTATCGGGATTAGGAGTTTCAGTATTCACTCTGATCACAGTACCAGGATTAGGAGTTTCAGTATTCACTCTGATCACAGTATCAGGATTAGGAGTTTCAGTATTCACTCTGATCACAGTATCAGGATTAGGTGTTTCAGTGTTCACTCTGATCACAGTCCCAGGATTAGGAGTTTCAGTATTCACTCTGATCACAGTACCAGGATTAGGAGTTTCAGTATTCACTCTGATCACAGGACCAGGATTAGGAGTTTAGGTATTCACTCTGGTCACAGTATCTGGATTAGGAGTTTCAGTATTCACTCTGATCACAGTACCAGGATTAGGAGTTTCAGTATTCACTCTGATCACAGTATCAGGATTAGGAGTTTCAGTATTCACTCTGATCACAGTATCAGGATTAGTTGTTTCAGTGTTCACTCTGATCACAGTACCAGGATTAGGAGTTTCAGTATTCACTCTGATCACAGTACCAAAATTAGGAGTTTCAGTATTCACTCTGATCACAGTATCAGGATCAGGAGTTTCAGTATTCACTCTGGTCACAGTATCTGGATTAGGAGTTTCAGTATTCACTCTGATCACAATATCAAGGTTAGGAGTTTCAGTATTCACTCTGATCACAGTACCAGGATTAGGAGTTTCAGTATTCACTCTGATCACAGTATCAGGATTAGGAGTTTCAGTATTCACTCTGATCACATTATCAGGATTAGGTGTTTCAGTGTTCACTCTGATCACAGTACCAGGATTAGGAGTTTCAGTATTCACTCTGATCACAGTACCAGGATTAGGAGTTTCAGTATTCACTCTGGTCACAGTGTCTGGATTAGGAGTTTCAGTATTCACTCTGATCACAGTACCAGGGTGAGGAGTTTCACTATTCACTCTGATCACAGTACCAGGATTAGGAGTTTCAGTATTCACTCTGGTCACAGTACCAGGATTAGGAGTTTCAGTATTCACAATGATCACAGTACCAGGATTAGGAGTTTCAGAATTCATTCTGGTCACAGTACCAGGATTAGGAGTTTCAGTATTCACTCTGGTCACAGTATCTGGATTAGGAGTTTCAGTATTCACTCTGATCACAGTACCAAGGTTAGGAGTTTCACTATTCACTCTGGTCACATTACCAGGATTAGGAGTTTCAGTATTCACTCTGATCACAGTACTAGGATTAGGAGTTTCAGTATTCACTCTGGTCACAGTACCAGGATTAGGAGTTTCAGTATTCACTCTGATCACAGTACCAGGATTAGGAGTTTCAGTAATCACTCTGATCACAGTACCAGGATGAGGAGTTTCAGTATTCACTCTGATCACAGTATCAGAATTAGGAGTTTCAGTATTCACTCTGATCACAGTGACAGGATTAGGAGTTTCAGTATTCACTCTGATCACAGTGCCAGGATTAGGAATTTCAGAATTCATTCTGGTCACAGTACCAGGATTAGGAGTTTCAGTATTCACTCTGATCACAGTGTCAGGATTAGGAGTTTCAGTATTCACTCTGATCACAGTACCAGGATTAGGAGTTTCAGTATTCACTCTGATCACAGTGTCAGGGTTGAAAAGTTTCAGAATTCAATCTGCTCACAGAACCAGGATTTGGAGTTTCAGTATTCACTCTGATCACAGTACCAGGATTAGGAGTTTTAGTATTCACTCTGGTCACAGTATCTGGATAAGGAGTTTCAGTATTCACTCTGATCACAGTATCAGGGTTAGAAGTTTCAGTATTCAGTGTGATCACAGTACCAGGATTAGGAGTTTCAGTATTCACTCTGATCACAGTATCAGGATTAGGAGTTTCAGTATTCACTCTGATCACAGTATCAGGATTAGGTGTTTCAGTGTTCACTCTGATCACAGTACCAGGATTAGGAGTTTCAGTATTCACTCTGATCACAGTACCAGGATTAGGAGTTTCAGTATTCACTCTGATCACAGTGTCAGGATTAGGAGTTTCAGTATTCACTCTGGTCACAGTACCAGGATTAGGAGTTTCAGTATTCACTCTGCTCACAGTACCAGGATTAGGAGTTTCAGTATTCATTCTGGTCACAGTACCAGGATTCGTAGTTTCAGTATTCACTCTGCTCACAGTCCCAGGATTAGGAGTTTCAGTATTCATTCTGGTCACAGTACCAGGATGAGGAGTTTCAGTATTCACTCTGATCACAGTACCAGGATTAGGAGTTTCAGAATTCATTCTGGTCACATTACCAGGATTAGGAGTTTCAGTATTCACTCTGATCACAATGTCATGATTAGGAGTTTCAGTATTCACTCTGAACACAGTACCAGGATTAGGAGTTTCAGTATTCACTCTGATCACAGTGTCAGGGTTGAAAAGTTTCAGAATTCAATCTGCTCACAGTACCAGGATTAGGAGTTTCAGTATTCACTCTGATCACAGCACCAGGATTAGGAGTTTCAGTATTCACTCTGGTCACAGTATCTGGATAAGGAGTTTCAGTATTCACTCTGATCACAGTATCAGGGTTAGGGGTTTCAGTATTCACTCTGATCACAGTACTGGATTAGGAGTTTCAGTATTCACTCTGATCACAGTACCTGGATTAGGAGTTTCAGTATTCACTCTGGTCACTGTACCAGGATTAGGAGTTTTAGTATCCACTCTGATCACAGTACCAGGATTAGGAGTTTCAGTATTCACTCTGGTCACAGTACCAGGATTAGGAGTTTCAGTCTTCACTCTGATTACAGTACCAGGATTAGGAATTTAGGTATTCACTCTGATCACAGTATCAGGATTAGGAGTTTCAGTATTCACTCTGATCACAGTACCAGGATTAGGAGTTTCAGTATTCACTCTGATCACAGTATCAGGATTAGGAGTTTCAGTATTCACTCTGATCACAGTATCAGGATTAGGTGTTTCAGTGTTCACTCTGATCACAGTACCAGGATTAGGAGTTTCAGTAATAACTCTGATCACAGTACCAGGATGAGGAGTTTCAGTATTCACTCTGATCACAGTACCAGGATTAGGAGATTCAGTATTCACTCTGGTCACAGTATCTGGATTAGGAGTTTCAGTATTCACTCTGATCACAATATCAAGGTTAGGAGTTTCAGTATTCACTCTGATCACAGTACCAGGATTAGGAGTTTCAGTATTCACTCTGATCACAGTACCAGGATTAGGAGTTTCAGTATTCACTCTGGTCACAGTATCTGGATTAGGAGTTTCAGTATTCACTCTGATCACAGTACCAGGGTGAGGAGTTTCACTATTCACTCTGATCACAGTACCAGGATTAGGAGTTTCAGTATTCACTCTGATCACAGTACCAGGGTTAGGAGTTTCACTATTCACTCTGGTCACAGTACCAGGATTAGGAGTTTCAGTATTCACTCTGATCACAGTACTAGGATTAGGAGTTTCAGTCTTCACTCTGGTCACAGTACCAGGGTTAGAAGTTTCAGTATTCAGTGTGATCACAGTACCAGGATTAGGAGTTTCAGTATTCACTCTGATCACAGTATCAGGATTAGGAGTTTCAGTATTCACTCTGATCACAGTATCAGGATTAGGAATTTCAGAATTCATTCTGGTCACAGTACCAGGATTAGGAGTTTCAGTATTCACTCTGATCACAGTGTCAGGATTAGGAGTTTCAGTATTCACTCTGATCACAGTACCAGGATTAGGAGTTTCAGTATTCACTCTGATCACAGTGTCAGGGTTGAAAAGTTTCAGAATTCAATCTGCTCACAGAACCAGGATTAGGAGTTTCAGTATTCACTCTGATCACAGTACCAGGATTAGGAGTTTTAGTATTCACTCTGGTCACAGTATCTCGATAAGGAGTTTCAGTATTCACTCTGATCACAGTATCAGGGTTAGAAGTTTCAGTATTCAGTGTGATCACAGTACCAGGATTAGGAGTTTCAGTATTCACTCTGATCACAGTATCAGGATTAGGAGTTTCAGTATTCACTCTGATCACAGTATCAGGATTAGGTGTTTCAGTGTTCACTCTGATCACAGTACCAGGATTAGGAGTTTCAGTATTCACTCTGATCACAGTACCAGGATTAGGAGTTTCAGTATTCACTCTGATCACAGTGTCAGGATTAGGAGTTTCAGTATTCACTCTGGTCACAGTACCAGGATTAGGAGTTTCAGTATTCACTCTGCTCACAGTACCAGGATTAGGAGTTTCAGTATTCATTCTGGTCACAGTACCAGGATTCGTAGTTTCAGTATTCACTCTGCTCACAGTACCAGGATTAGGAGTTTCAGTATTCATTCTGGTCACAGTACCAGGATGAGGAGTTTCAGTATTCACTCTGATCACAGTACCAGGATTAGGAGTTTCAGAATTCATTCTGGTCACAGTACCAGGATTAGGAGTTTCAGTATTCACTCTGATCACAATGTCAGGACTAGGAGTTTCAGTATTCACTCTGAACACAGTACCAGGATTAGGAGTTTCAGTATTCACTCTGATCACAGTGTCAGGGTTGAAAAGTTTCAGAATTCAATCTGCTCACAGTACCAGGATTAGGAGTTTCAGTATTCACTCTGATCACAGCACCAGGATTAGGAGTTTCAGTATTCACTCTGGTCACAGTATCTGGATAAGGAGTTTCAGTATTCACTCTGATCACAGTATCAGGGTTAGGGGTTTCAGTATTCACTCTGATCACAGTACTGGATTAGGAGTTTCAGTATTCACTCTGATCACAGTACCAGGATTAGGAGTTTCAGTATTCACTCTGGTCACTGTACCAGGATTAGGAGTTTCAGTATCCACTCTGATCACAGTACCAGGATTAGGAGTTTCAGTATTCACTCTGGTCACAGTACCAGGATTAGGAGTTTCAGTCTTCACTCTGATTACAGTACCAGGATTAGGAGTTTAGGTATTCACTCTGATCACAGTATCAGGATTAGGAGTTTCAGTATTCACTCTGATCACAGTACCAGGATTAGGAGTTTCAGTATTCACTCTGATCACAGTATCAGGATTAGGAGTTTCAGTATTCACTCTGATCACAGTATCAGAATTAGGTGTTTCAGTGTTCACTCTGATCACAGTACCAGGATTAGGAGTTTCAGTATTAACTCTGATCACAGTACCAGGATGAGGAGTTTCAGTATTCACTCTGATCACAGTACCAGGATTAGGAGTTTCAGTATTCACTCTGGTCACAGTATCTGGATTAGGAGTTTCAGTATTCACTCTGATCACAATATCAAGGTTAGGAGTTTCAGTATTCACTCTGATCACAGTACCAGGATTAGGAGTTTCAGTATTCACTCTGATCACAGTACCAGGATTAGGAGTTTCAGTATTCACTCTGGTCACAGTATCTGGATTAGGAGTTTCAGTATTCACTCTGATCACAGTATCAGGATTAGGAGTTTCAGTATTCACTCTGATCACAGTGTCAGGGTTGAAAAGTTTCAGAATTCAATCTGCTCACAGTACCAGGATTACGAGTTTCAGTATTCACTCTGGTCACAGTATCTGGATTAGGAGTTTCAGTATTCACTCTGATCACAGTACCAAAATTAGGAGTTTCAGTATTCACTCGGATCACAGTACCAGGATTAGGAGTTTCATTATTCACTCTGATCACAGTATCAGGATTCGGAGTTTCAGTATTCACTCTGATCACAGTATCACGATTAGGAGTTTCAGTATTCACTCTGGTCACAGTAATCAGGATTAGGAGTTTCAGTATTCACTCTGATCACAGTATCTGGATTAGGAGTTTCAGTATTCACTGTGATCACAGTATCAGGATTAGGAGTTTCAGTATTCACTCTGATCAGAGTATCAGGATTAGGAGTTTCAGTATTCACTCTGGTTACAGTATCATGATTAGGAGTTTCAGTATTCACTCTGATCACCATATCTGGATAAGGAGTTTCAGTATTCATTCTGATCACAGTATCATGGTGAGGAGTTTCAGTATTCACTCTGATCACAGTACCAGGATTAGGAGTTTCAGTATTCACTCTGATCACAGTACCAGGATTAGGAGTTTCAGTATTCACTCTGATCACAGTACCATGATTAGGAGTTTCAGTATTCACTCTGGTCACAGCATCAGGATTAGGAGTTTCAGTCTTCACTCTGGTCACAGTATCTGGATTAGGAGTTTCAGTATTCACTCTGATCACAGTACCAGGATTAGGAGTTTCAGTATTCACTCTGGTCACAGTATCTGGATTAGGAGTTTCAGTATTCACTCTGATCACAGTACCAGGATTAGGAGTTTCAGTATTCACTCTGATCACAGTATCATGATTAGGAGTTTCAGTATTCACTCTGATCACAGTACCAGGATTAGGAGTTTCAGTATTCACTCTGATCACAGTACCAGGATTAGGAGTTTCAGTATTCACTCTGATCACAGTACCAGGATTAGGAGATTCAGTATTCACTCTGATCACAGTATCATGATTAGGAGTTTCAGTATTCACTCTGATCACAGTACCAGGATTAGGAGTTTCAGTATTCACTCTGATCACAGAATTCGGATTAGGAATTTCAGTATTCACTCTGATCACAGTATCAGGATCGGAGATTCAGTATTCACTCTGATCACAGTGTCAGGGTAGAAAAGTTTCAGAATTCAATCTGCTCACACTTCCACCATTAGGAGTTTCAGTATTCACTCTGATCACAGTACCAGGATTAGGAGTTTCAGTATTCACTCTGGTCACAGTATCTGGATTAGGAGTTTCAGTATTCACTCTGATCACAGTACCAGGGTTAGGAGTTTCACTATTCACTCTGATCACAGTACCAGGAGTAGGAGTTTCAGTATTCACTCTGATCACAGTACCAGGATTAGGAGTTTCAGTATTCACTCTGGTCACAGTACCAGGATTAGGAGTTTCAGTATTCACTCTGATCACAGTACCAGGATTAGGAGTTACAGAATTCATTCTGGTCACAGTACCAGGATTAGGAGTTTCACTATTCACTCTGGTCACAGTATCTGGATTAGGAGTTTCAGTATTCACTCTGATCACAGTACCAGGGTTAGGAGTTTCACTATTCACTCTGGTCACAGTACCAGGATTAGGAGTTTCAGTATTCACTCTGATCACAGTACCAGGATTAGGAGTTTCAGTATTCACTCTGGTCACAGTACCAGGATTAGGAGTTTCAGTATTCACTCTGATCACAGTACCAGGATTTGGAGTATCAGTAATCACTCTGATCACAGTACCAGGATGAGGAGTTTCAGTATTCACTCTGATCACAGTATCAGGATTAGGAGTTTCAGTATTCACTCTGATCACAGAACCAGGATTAGGAGTTTCAGTATTCACTCTGATCACAGTGACAGGATTAGGAGTTTCAGTATTCACTCTGATCACAGGGCCAGGATTAGGAATTTCAGAATTCATTCTGGTCACAGTACCAGGATTAGGAGTTTCAGTATTCACTCTGATCACAGTGTCAGGATTAGGAGTTTCAGTATTCACTCTGATCACAGTACCAGGATTAGGAGTTTCAGTATTCACTCTGATCACAGTGTCAGGGTTGAAAAGTTTCAGAATTCAATCTGCTCACAGTACCAGGATTTGGAGTTTCAGTATTCACTCTGATCACAGTACCAGGATTAGGAGTTTTAGTATTCACTCTGGTCACAGTATCTGGATAAGGAGTTTCAGTATTCACTCTGATCACAGTATCAGGGTTAGAAGTTTCAGTATTCAGTGTGATCACAGTACCAGGATTAGGAGTTTCAGTATTCACTCTGACCACAGTCCCAGGATTAGGAGTTTCAGTATTCACTCTGGTCACAGTACCAGGATTAGGAGTTTCAGTCTTCACTCTGATTACAGTACCAGGATTAGGAGTTTCAGTATTCACTCTGATCACATTATCGGGATTAGGAGTTTCAGTATTCACTCTGATCACAGTACCAGGATTAGGAGTTTCAGTATTCACTCTGATCACAGTATCAGGATTAGGAGTTTCAGTATTCACTCTGATCACAGTATCAGGATTAGGAGTTTCAGTATTCACTCTGATCACAGTATCAGGATTAGGAGTTTCAGTATTCACTCTGATCACAGTATCAGGATTAGGAGTTTCAGTATTCACTCTGGTTACAGTATCATGATTAGGAGTTTCAGTATTCACTCTGATCACAGTAATAGGATTAGGAGTTTCAGTATTCACTCTGATCACAGTATCAGGATTAGGAGTTTCAGTATTCACTCTGATCACAGTATCTGGATTAGGAGTTTCAGTATTCACTCTGATCACAGTATCAGGATTAGGAGTTTCAGTATTCACTCTGGTCACAGTATCAGGATTAGGAGTTTCAGTATTCACTCTGGTTACAGTATCATGATTAGGAGTTTCAGTATTCACTCTGATCACCATATCTGGATAAGGAGTTTCAGTATTCACTCTGATCACAGTATCATGGTGAGGAGTTTCAGTATTCACTCTGATCACAGTACCAGGATTAGGAGTTTCAGTATTCACTCTGATCACAGTACCACGATTAGGAGTTTCAGTATTCACTCTGATCACAGTACCAGGATTAGGAGTTTCAGTATTCACTCTGGTCACAGTATCAGGATTAGGTGTTTCAGTGTTCACTCTGATCACAGTACCAGGATTAGGAGTTTCAGTATTCACTCTGATCACAGTACCAGGATTAGGAGTTTCAGTATTCACTCTGATCACAGTACAAGGATTAGGAGTTTCAGTCTTCACTCTGGTCACAGTATCTGGATTAGGAGTTTCAGTATTCACTCTGATCACAGTACCAGGATTAGGAGTTTCAGTATTCACTCTGGTCACAGTATCTGGATTAGGAGTTTCAGTATTCACTCTGATCACAGTACCAGGATTAGGAGTTTCAGTATTCACTCTGATCACAGTATCATGATTAGGAGTTTCAGTATTCACCCTGATCACAGTACCAGGATTAGGAGTTTCAGTATTCACTCTGATCACAGTACCAGGATTAGGAGTTTCAGTATTCACTCTGATCACAGTACCAGGATTAGGAGATTCAGTATTCACTCTGATCACAGTATCATGATTAGGAGTTTCAGTATTCACTCTGATCACAGTACCAGGATTAGGAGTTTCAGTATTCACTCTGCTCACAGAATTCGGATTAGGAATTTCAGTATTCACTCTGATCACAGTATCAGGATCGGAGATTCAGTATTCACTCTGATCACAGTGTCAGGGTAGAAAAGTTTCAGAATTCAATCTGCTCACACTTCCACGATTAGGAGTTTCAGTATTCACTCTGATCACAGTACCAGGATTAGGAGTTTCAGTATTCACTCTGGTCACAGTATCTGGATTAGGAGTTTCAGTATTCACTCTGATCACAGTACCAGGGTTAGGAGTTTCACTATTCACTCTGATCACAGTACCAGGATTAGGAGTTTCAGTATTCACTCTGATCACAGTACCAGGATTAGGAGTTTCAGTATTCACTCTGGTCACAGTACCAGGATTAGGAGTTTCAGTATTCACTCTGATCACAGTACCAGGATTAGGAGTTACAGAATTCATTCTGGTCACAGTACCAGGATTAGGAGTTTCAGTATTCACTCTGGTCACAGTATCTGGATTAGGAGTTTCAGTATTCACTCTGATCACAGTACCAGGGTTAGGAGTTTCACTATTCACTCTGGTCACATAACCAGGATTAGGAGTTTCAGTATTCACTCTGATCACAGTACCAGGATTAGGAGTTTCAGTATTCACTCTGGTCACAGTACCAGGATTAGGAGTTTCAGTATTCACTCTGATCACAGTACCAGGATTAGGAGTATCAGTAATCACTCTGATCACAGTACCAGGATGAGGAGTTTCAGTATTCACTCTGATCACAGAACCAGGATTAGGAGTTTCAGTATTCACTCTGATCACAGTGACAGGATTAGGAGTTTCAGTATTCACTCTGATCACAGGGCCAGGATTAGGAATTTCAGAATTCATTCTGGTCACAGTACCAGGATTAGGAGTTTCAGTATTCACTCTGATCACAGTGTCAGGATTAGGAGTTTCAGTATTCACTCTGATCACAGTACCAGGATTAGGAGTTTCAGTATTCACTCTGATCACAGTGTCAGGGTTGAAAAGTTTCATAATTCAATCTGCTCGCAGTACCAGGATTTGGAGTTTCAGTATTCACTCTGATCACACTACCAGGATTAGGAGTTTTAGTATTCACTCTGGTCACAGTATCTGGATAAGGAGTTTCAGTATTCACTCTGATCACAGTATCAGGGTTAGAAGTTTCAGTATTCAGTGTGATCACAGTACCAGGATTAGGAGTTTCAGTATTCACTCTGACCACAGTACCAGGATTAGGAGTTTCAGTATTCACTCTGGTCACAGTACCAGGATTAGGAGTTTCAGTCTTCACTCTGATTACAGTACCAGGATTAGGAGTTTCAGTATTCACTCTGATCACATTATCGGGATTAGGAGTTTCAGTATTCACTCTGATCACAGTACCAGGATTAGGAGTTTCAGTATTCACTCTGATCACAGTATCAGGATTAGGAGTTTCAGTATTCACTCTGATCACAGTATCAGGATTAGGTGTTTCAGTGTTCACTCTGATCACAGTCCCAGGATTAGGAGTTTCAGTATTCACTCTGATCACAGTACCAGGATTAGGAGTTTCAGTATTCACTCTGATCACAGTACCAGGATTAGGAGTTTCAGTATTCATTCTGATCACAGTGTCAGGGTTGAAAAGTTTCAGAATTCAATCTGCTCACAGTACCAGGATTTGGAGTTTCAGTATTCACTCTGATCACAGTACCAGGATTAGGAGTTTTAGTATTCACTCTGGTCACAGTATCTGGATAAGGAGTTTCAGTATTCACTCTGATCACAGTATCAGGGTTAGAAGTTTCAGTATTTAGTGTGATCACAGTACCAGGATTAGGAGTTTCAGTATTCACTCTGGTCACAGTATCTGGATTAGGAGTTTCAGTATTCACTCTGATCACAATATCAAGGTTAGGAGTTTCAGTATTCACTCTGATCACAGGACCAGGATTAGGAGTTTCAGTATTCACTCTGATCACAGTATCAGGATTAGGAGTTACAGTATTCACTCTGATCACAGTATCAGGATTAGGTGTTTCAGTGTTCACTCTGATCACAGTACCAGGATTAGGAGTTTCAGTATTCACTCTGATCACAGTACCAGGATTAGGAGTTTCAGTATTCACTCTGATCACAGTGTCAGGATTAGGAGTTTCAGTATTCACTCTGGTCACAGTACCAGGATTAGGAGTTTCAGTATTCACTCTGCTCACAGTACCAGGATTAGGAGTTTCAGTATTCACTCTGGTCACAGTACCAGGATTAGGAGTTTCAGTATTCACTCTGCTCACAGTACCAGGATTAGGAGTTTCAGTATTCACTCTGATCACAGTACCAGGATTAGGAGTTTCAGTATTCACTCTGATCACAGTACAAGGATTAGGAGTTTCAGTATTCACTCTGGTCACAGTATCTGAATTAGGAGTTTCAGTATTCACTCTGATCACAATATCAAGGTTAGGAGTTTCAGTATTCACTCTGATCACAGTACCAGGATTAGGATTTTCAGTATTCACTCTGATCACAGTACCAGGATGAGGAGTTTCAGTATTCACTCTGATCACAGTATCAGGATGAGGAGTTTCAGTATTCACTCTGATCACAGTGTCAGGGTTGAAAAGTTGCAGAATTCAATCTGCTCACTGTACCAGGATTAGGAGTTTCAGTATTCACTCTGATCACAGTACCAGGATTAGGAGTTTCAGTATTCACTCTGATCACAGTATCATGATTAGGAGTTTCAGTATTCACTCTGATCACAGTACCAGGATTAGGAGTTTCAGTATTCACTCTGATCACAATACCAGGATTAGGAGTTTCAGTATTCACTCTGATCACAGTACCAGGATTAGGAGATTCAGTATTCACTCTGATCACAGTATCATGATTAGGAGTTTCAGTATTCACTCTGATCACAGTACCAGGATTAGCAGTTTCAGTATTCACTCTGCTCACAGAATTCGGATTAGGAATTTCAGTATTCACTCTGATCACATTATCAGGATCGGAGTTTCAGTATTCACTCTGATCACAGTGTCAGGGTTGAAAAGTTTCAGAATTCAATCTGCTCACAGTTCCAGGATTAGGAGTTTCAGTATTCACTCTGATCACAGTACCAGGATTAGGAGTTTCAGTATTCACTCAGGTCACAGTATCTGGATTAGGAGTTTCAGTATTCACTCTGATCACAGTACCAGGGTTTGGAGTTTCACTATTCACTCTGATCACAGTACCAGGATTAGGAGTTTCAGTATTCACTCTGATCACAGTCCCAGGATTAGGAGTTTCAGTATTCACTCTGGTCACAGTACCAGGATTAGGAGTTTCAGTATTCACTCTGGTCACAGTACCAGGATTAGGAGTTTCAGTATTCACTCTGATCACAGTACCAGGATTAGGAGTTTCAGTAATCACTCTGATCACAGTACCAGGATGAGGAGTTTCAGTATTCACTCTGATCACAGTATCAGGATTAGGAGTTTCAGTATTCACTCTGATCACAGAACCAGGATTAGGAGTTTCAGTATTCACTCTGATCACAGTACCAGGATTAGGAGTTTCAGTATTCACTCTGATCACAGTATCAGGATTAGGAGTTTCAGTATTCACTCTGATCACAGTATCAGGATTAGGTGTTTCAGTGTTCACTCTGATCACAGTCCCAGGATTAGGAGTTTTAGTATTCACTCTGATCACAGTACCAGGATTAGGAGTTTCAGTATTCACTCTGATCACAGTACCAGGATTAGGAGTTTAGGTATTCACTCTGGTCACAGTATCTGGATTAGGAGTTTCAGTATTCACTCTGATCACAGTACCAGGATTAGGAGTTTCAGTATTCACTCTGATCACAGTATCAGGATTAGGAGTTTCAGTATTCACTCTGATCACAGTATCAGGATTAGGTGTTTCAGTGTTCACTCTGATCACAGTACCAGGAATAGGAGTTTCAGTATTCACTCTGATCACAGTACCAGGATTAGGAGTTTCAGTATTCACTCTGATCACAGTACCAGGATTAGGAGTTTCAGTATTCACTCTGGTCACAGTATCAGGATTAGGTGTTTCAGTGTTCACTCTGATCACAGTACCAGGATTAGGAGTTTCAGTATTCACTCTGATCACAGTACCAGGATTAGGAGTTTCAGTATTCACTCTGATCACAGTGTCAGGATTAGGAGTTTCAGTATTCACTCTGTTCACAGTACCAGGATTAGGAGTTTCAGTATTCACTCTGCTCACAGTACCAGGATTAGGAGTTTCAGTATTCATTCTGGTCACAGTACCAGGATTCGTAGTTTCAGTATTCACTCTGCTCACAGTACCAGGATTAGGAGTTTCAGTATTCATTCTGGTCACAGTACCAGGATGAGGAGTTTCAGTATTCACTCTGATCACAGTACCAGGATTAGGAGTTTCAGAATTCATTCTGGTCACAGTACCAGGATTAGGAGTTTCAGTATTCACTCTGATCACAATGTCAGGATTAGGAGTTTCAGTATTCACTCTGAACACAGTACCAGGATTCGGAGTTTCAGTATTCACTCTGATCACAGTGTCAGGGTTGAAAAGTTTCAGAATTCAATCTGCTCACAGTACCAGGATTAGGAGTTTCAGTATTCACTCTGATCACAGTACCAGGATTAGGAGTTTCAGTATTCACTCTGGTCACAGTATCTGGATAAGGAGTTTCAGTATTCACTCTGATCACAGTATCAGGGTTAGGAGTTTCAGTATTCACTCTGATCACAGTACTAGGATTAGGAGTTTCAGTATTCACTCTGGTCACTGTTCCAGGATTAGGAGTTTTAGTATTCACTCTGATCACAGTACCAGGATTAGGAGTTTCAGCATTCACTCTGGTCACAGTACCAGGATTAGGAGTTTCAGTCTTCACTCTGATTACAGTACCAGGATTAGGAGTTTCAGTATTCACTCTGATCACAGTATCGGGATTAGGAGTTTCAGTATTCACTCTGATCACAGTACCAGGATTAGGAGTTTCAGTATTCACTCTGATCACAGTATCAGGATTAGGAGTTTCAGTATTCACTCTGATCACAGTATCAGGATTAGGTGTTTCAGTGTTCACTCTGATCACAGTCCCAGGATTAGGAGTTTCAGTATTCACTCTGATCACAGTACCAGGATTAGGAGTTTCAGTATTCACTCTGATCACAGTACCAGGATTAGGAGTTTAGGTATTCACTCTGGTCACAGTATCTGGATTAGGAGTTTCAGTATTCACTCTGATCACAGAACCAGGATTAGGAGTTTCAGTATTCACTCTGATCACAGTGACAGGATTAGGAGTTTAAGTATTCACTCTGATCACAGGGCCAGGATTAGGAATTTCAGAATTCATTCTGGTCACAGTACCAGGATTAGGAGTTTCAGTATTCACTCTGATCACAGTGTCAGGATTAGGAGTTTCAGTATTCACTCTGATCACAGTACCAGGATTAGGAGTTTCAGTATTCACTCTGATCACAGTGTCAGGGTTGAAAAGTTTCAGAATTCAATCTGCTCACAGTACCAGGATTTGGAGTTTCAGTATTCACTCTGATCACAGTACCAGGATTAGGAGTTTTAGTATTCACTCTGGTCACAGTATCTGGATTAGGAGTTTCAGTATTCACTCTGATCACAGAACCAGGATTAGGAGTTTCAGTATTCACTCTGATCACAGTGACAGGATTAGGAGTTTAAGTATTCACTCTGATCACAGGGCCAGGATTAGGAATTTCAGAATTCATTCTGGTCACAGTACCAGGATTAGGAGTTTCAGTATTCACTCTGATCACAGTGTCAGGATTAGGAGTTTCAGTATTCACTCTGATCACAGTACCAGGATTAGGAGTTTCAGTATTCACTCTGATCACAGTGTCAGGGTTGAAAAGTTTCAGAATTCAATCTGCTCACAGTACCAGGATTTGGAGTTTCAGTATTCACTCTGATCACAGTACCAGGATTAGGAGTTTTAGTATTCACTCTGGTCACAGTATCTGGATAAGGAGTTTCAGTATTCACTCTGATCACAGTATCAGGGTTAGAAGTTTCAGTATTCAGTGTGATCACAGTACCAGGATTCGGAGTTTCAGTATTCACTCTGACCACAGTACCAGGATTAGGAGTTTCAGTATTCACTCTGGTCACAGTACCAGGATTAGGAGTTTCAGTCTTCACTCTGATTACAGTACCAGGATTAGGAGTTTCAGTATTCACTCTGATCACAGTATCGGGATTAGGAGTTTCAGTATACTCTCTGATCACAGTAGCAGGATTAGGAGTTTCAGTATTCACTCTGATCACAGTATCAGGATTAGGAGTTTCAGTATTCACTCTGATCACAGTATCAGGATTAGGAGTTTCAGTATTCACTCTGATCACAGTATCAGGATTAGGAGTTTTAGTGTTCACTCTGATCACAGTACCAGGATTAGGAGTTTCAGTATTCACTCTGATCACAGTACCAGGATTAGGAGTTTAGGTATTCACTCTGGTCACAGTATCTGGATTAGGAGTTTCAGTATTCACTCTGATCACAGTACCAGGATTAGGAGTTTCAGTATTCACTCTGATCACAGTATCAGGATTAGGAGTTTCAGTATTCACTCTGATCACAGTATCAGGATTAGGTGTTTCAGTGTTCACTCTGATCACAGTACCAGGATTAGGAGTTTCAGTATTCACTCTGATCACAGTACCAGGATTAGGAGTTTCAGTATTCACTCTGATCACAGTACCAGGATTAGGAGTTTCAGTATTCACTCTGGTCACAGTATCAGGATTAGGTGTTTCAGTGTTCACTCTGATCACAGTACCAGGATTAGGAGTTTCAGTATTCACTCTGATCACAGTACCAGGATTAGGAGTTTCAGTATTCACTCTGATCACAGTGTCAGGATTAGGAGTTTCAGTATTCACTCTGGTCACAGTACCAGGATTAGGAGTTTCAGTATTCACTCTGCTCACAGTACCAGGATTAGGAGTTTCAGTATTCATTCTGGTCACAGTACCAGGATTCGTAGTTTCAGTATTCACTCTGCTCACAGTACCAGGATTAGGAGTTTCAGTATTCATTCTGGTCACAGTACCAGGATGAGGAGTTTCAGTATTCACTCTGATCACAGTACCAGGATTAGGAGTTTCAGAATTCATTCTGGTCACAGTACCAGGATTAGGAGTTTCAGTATTCACTCTGATCACAATGTCAGGATTAGGAGTTTCAGTATTCACTCTGAACACAGGACCAGGATTCGGAGTTTCAGTATTCACTCTGATCACAGTGTCAGGGTTGAAAAGTTTCAGAATTCAATCTGCTCACAGTACCAGGATTAGGAGTTTCAGTATTCACTCTGATCACAGTACCAGGATTAGGAGTTTCAGTATTCACTCTGGTCACAGTATCTGGATAAGGAGTTTCAGTATTCACTCTGATCACAGTATCAGGGTTAGGAGTTTCAGTATTCACTCTGATCACAGTACTAGGATTAGGAGTTTCAGTATTCACTCTGGTCACTGTTCCAGAATTAGGAGTTTTAGTATTCACTCTGATCACAGTACCAGGATTAGGAGTTTCAGTATTCACTCTGGTCACAGTACCAGGATTAGGAGTTTCAGTCTTCACTCTGATTACAGTACCAGGATTAGGAGTTTCAGTATTCACTCTGATCACAGTATCGGGATTAGGAGTTTCAGTATTCACTCTGATCACAGTACCAGGATTAGGAGTTTCAGTATTCACTCTGATCACAGTATCAGGATTAGGAGTTTCAGTGTTCACTCTGATCACAGTATCAGGATTAGGTGTTTCAGTGTTCACTCTGATCACAGTCCCAGGATTAGGAGTTTCAGTATTCACTCTGATCACAGTACCAGGATTAGGAGTTTCAGTATTCACTCTGATCACAGTACCAGGATTAGGAGTTTAGGTATTCACTCTGGTCACAGTATCTGGATTAGGAGTTTCAGTATTCACTCTGATCACAGTACCAGGATTAGGAGTTTCAGTATTCACTCTGATCGCAGTATCAGGATTAGGAGTTTCAGTATTCACTCTGATCACAGTATCAGGATTAGGTGTTTCAGTGTTCACTCTGATCACAGTACCAGGATTAGGAGTTTCAGTATTCACTCTGATCACAGTACCAGGATTAGGAGTTTCAGTATTCACTCTGATCACAGTACCAGGATTAGGAGTTTCAGTATTCACTCTGGTCACAGTATCAGGATTAGGTGTTTCAGTGTTCACTCTGATCACAGTACCAGGATTAGGAGTTTCAGTATTCACTCTGATCACAGTACCAGGATTAGGAGTTTCAGTATTCACTCTGATCACAGTGTCAGGATTAGGAGTTTCAGTATTCACTCTGGTCACAGTACCAGGATTAGGAGTTTCAGTATTCACTCTGCTCACAGTACCAGGATTAGGAGTTTCAGTGTTCATTCTGGTCACAGTACCAGGATTCGTAGTTTCAGTATTCACTCTGCTCACAGTACCAGGATTAGGAGTTTCAGTATTCATTCTGGTCACAGTACCAGGATGAGGAGTTTCAGTATTCACTCTGATCACAGTGTCAGGGTTGAAAAGTTTCAGAATTCAATCTGCTCACTGTACCAGGATTTGGAGTTTCAGTATTCACTCTGATCACAGTACCAGGATTAGGAGTTTTAGTATTCACTCTGGTCACAGTATCTGGATAAGGAGTTTCAGTATTCACTCTGATCACAGTATCAGGGTTAGAAGTTTCAGTATTCAGTGTGATCACAGTACCAGGATTAGGAGTTTCAGTCTTCACTCTGACCACAGTACCAGGATTAGGAGTTTCAGTATTCACTCTGGTCACAGTACCAGGATTAGGAGTTTCAGTCTTCACTCTGATTACAGTACCAGGATTAGGAGTTTCAGTATTCACTCTGATCACAGTATCGGGATTAGGAGTTTCAGTATTCACTCTGATCACAGTACCAGGATTAGGAGTTTCAGTATTCAGTCTGATCACAGTATCAGGATTAGGAGTTTCAGTATTCACTCTGATCACAGTATCAGGATTAGGTGTTTCAGTGTTCACTCTGATCACAGTCCCAGGATTAGGAGTTTCAGTATTCACTCTGATCACAGTACCAGGATTAGGAGTTTCAGTATTCACTCTGATCACAGTACCAGGATTAGGAGTTGAGGTATTCACTCTGGTCACAGTATCTGGATTAGGAGTTTCAGTATTCACTCTGATCACAGTACCAGGATTAGGAGTTTCTGTATTCACTCTGATCACAGTATCAGGATTAGGAGTTTCAGTATTCACTCTGATCACAGTATCAGGATTAGGTGTTTCAGTGTTCACTCTGATCACAGTACCAGGATTAGGAGTTTCAGTATTCACTCTGATCACAGTACCAGGATTAGGAGTTTCAGTATTCACTCTGATCACAGTACCAGGATTAGGAGTTTCAGTATTCACTCTGGTCACAGTATCAGGATTAGGTGTTTCAGTGTTCACTCTGATCACAGTACCAGGATTAGGAGTTTCAGTATTCACTCTGATCACAGTACCAGGATTAGGAGTTTCAGTATTCACTCTGATCACAGTGTCAGGATTAGGAGTTTCAGTATTCACTCTGGTCACAGTACCAGGATTAGGAGTTTCAGTATTCACTCTGCTCACAGTACCAGGATTAGGAGTTTCAGTATTCATTCTGGTCACAGTACCAGGATTCGTAGTTTCAGTATTCACTCTGCTCACAGTACCAGGATTAGGAGTTTCAGTATTCATTCTCGTCACAGTACCAGGATGAGGAGTTTCAGTATTCACTCTGATCACAGTACCAGGATTAGGAGTTTCAGAATTCATTCTGGTCACAGTACCAGGATTAGGAGTTTCAGTATTCACTCTGATCACAATGTCAGGATTAGGAGTTTCAGTATTCACTCTGAACACAGTACCAGGATTAGGAGTTTCAGTATTCACTCTGATCACAGTGTCAGGGTTGAAAAGTTTCAGAATTCAATCTGTTCACAGTACCAGGATTAGGAGTTTCAGTATTCACTCTGATCACAGTACCAGGATTAGGAGTTTCAGTATTCACTCTGGTCACAGTATCTGGATAAGGAGTTTCAGTATTCACTCTGATCACAGTATCAGGGTTAGGAGTTTCAGTATTCACTCTGATCACAGTACTAGGATTAGGAGTTTCAGTATTCACTCTGATCACAGTACCAGGATTAGGAGTTTCAGTATTCACTCTGGTCATTGTTCCAGGATTAGGAGTTTTAGTATTCACTCTGATCACAGTACCAGGATTAGGAGTTTCAGTATTCACTCTGGTCACAGTACCAGGATTAGGAGTTTTGTCTTCACTCTGATTACAGTACCAGGATTAGGAGTTTCAGTATTCACTCAGATCACAGTATCAGGATTAGGAGTTTCAGTATTCACTCTGATCACAGTGCCAGGATTAGGAGTTTCAGTATTCACTCTGATCACAGTACCAGGATTAGGAGTTTCAGTATTCACTCTGGTCACAGTACCAGGATTAGGAGTTTCAGTATTCACTCTGATCACAGTACCAGGATTAGGAGTTTCAGTATTCACTCTGATCACAGTATCAGGATTAGGAGTTTCAGTATGCACTCTGATCACAGTACCAGGATTAGGAGTTTCAGTATTCACTCTGATCAAAGTGTCAGGATTAGGTGTTTCAGCATTCACTCTGATCACAGTACCAGGATTACGATTTTCAGTATTCACTCTGATCACAGTACCAGGATTAGGAGTTTCAGTATTTGCTCTGAGCACAGTACCAGGATTAGGAGATTCAGTGTTCACTCTGGTCACAGTATCTGGATTAGGAGTTTCAGTATTCACTCTGATCACAGTATCAAGGTTAGGAGTTTCAGTATTCACTCTGATCACAGTACCAGGATTAGGAGTTTCAGTATTCACTCTGATCACAGTACCAGGATTGGGAGTTTCAGTATTCACTCTGGTCACAGTATCTGGATTAGGAGTTTCAGTATTCACTCTGATCACAGTATCAGGATTAGGAGTTTCAGTATTCACTCTGATCACAGTGTCTGGGTTGAAAAGTTGCAGAATTCAATCTGCTCACAGTACCAGGATTAGGAGTATCAGTATTCACTCTGATCACAGTACCAGGATTAGGAGTTTCAGTATTCACTCTGGTCACAGTACCAGGATTAGGAGTTTCAGTATTCACTCTGATCACAGTATCAGGATTAGGAGTTTCAGTATTCACTCTGATCACTGTACCAGGATTAGGAGTTTCAGTATTCACTCTGATCACAGTATCTGGATTAGGAGTTTCAGTATTCACTCTGATCACAGTATCAGGATTAGGAGTTTCAGTATTCACTCTGATCACAGTACCAGGATTAGGAGTTTCAGTATTCACTCTGGTTACAGTATCAGGATTAGGAGTTTCAGTATTCACTCTGATCACAGTATCAGGATTAGGAGTTTCAGTATTCACTCTGATCACAGTATCAGGATTAGGAGTTTCAGTATTCACTCTGGTCATAGTACCGGGATTAGGAGTTTCAGTATTCACTCTGCTCACAGTACCAGGATTAGGAGTTTCAGTATTCATTCTGGTCACAGTACCAGGATTCGTAGTTTCAGTATTCACTCTGCTCACAGTACCAGGATTAGGAGTTACACTATTCATTCTGGTCACAGTACCAGGATGAGGAGTTTCACTATTCACTCTGATCACAGTACAAGGATTAGGAGTTTCAGAATTCATTCTGGTCACAGTACCAGGATTAGGAGTTTCAGTATTCACTCTGATCACAGTGTCAGGATTAGGAGTTTCAGTATTCACTCTGATCACAGTACCAGGATTAGGAGTTTCAGTATTCACTCTGGTCACAATGTCAGGATTAGGAGTTTCAGTATTCACTCTGAACACAGTACCAGGATTAGGAGTTTCAGTATTCACTCTGATCACAGTGTCAGGGTTGAAAAGTTTCAGAATTCAATCTGCTCACAGTACCAGGATTAGGAGTTTCAGTATTCACTCTGATCACAGTACCAGGATTAGGAGTTTCAGTATTCACTCTGGTCACAGTATCTGGATAAGGAGTTTCAGTATTCACTCTGATCACAGTATCAGGGTTAGGAGTTTCAGTATTCACTCTGATCACAGTACTAGGATTAGGAGTTTCAGTATTCACTCTGATCACAGTACCAGGATTAGGAGTTTCAGTATTCACTCTGGTCACTGTTCCAGGATTAGGAGTTTTAGTATTCACTCTGATCACAGTACCAGGATTAGGAGTTTCAGTATTCATTCTCGTCACAGTACCAGGATGAGGAGTTTCAGTATTCACTCTGATCACAGTACCAGGATTAGGAGTTTCAGAATTCATTCTGGTCACAGTACCAGGATTAGGAGTTTCAGTATTCACTCTGATCACAATGTCAGGATTAGGAGTTTCAGTATTCACTCTGAACACAGTACCAGGATTAGGAGTTTCAGTATTCACTCTGATCACAGTGTCAGGGTTGAAAAGTTTCAGAATTCAATCTGTTCACAGTACCAGGATTAGGAGTTTCAGTATTCACTCTGATCACAGTACCAGGATTAGGAGTTTCAGTATTCACTCTGGTCACAGTATCTGGATAAGGAGTTTCAGTATTCACTCTGATCACAGTATCAGGGTTAGGAGTTTCAGTATTCACTCTGATCACAGTACTAGGATTAGGAGTTTCAGTATTCACTCTGATCACAGTACCAGGATTAGGAGTTTCAGTATTCACTCTGGTCATTGTTCCAGGATTAGGAGTTTTAGTATTCACTCTGATCACAGTACCAGGATTAGGAGTTTCAGTATTCACTCTGGTCACAGTACCAGGATTAGGAGTTTTGTCTTCACTCTGATTACAGTACCAGGATTAGGAGTTTCAGTATTCACTCAGATCACAGTATCAGGATTAGGAGTTTCAGTATTCACTCTGATCACAGTGCCAGGATTAGGAGTTTCAGTATTCACTCTGATCACAGTACCAGGATTAGGAGTTTCAGTATTCACTCTGGTCACAGTACCAGGATTAGGAGTTTCAGTATTCACTCTGATCACAGTACCACGATTAGGAGTTTCAGTATTCACTCTGGTCACAGTATCTGGATAAGGAGTTTCAGTATTCACTCTGATCACAGTATCAGGGTTAGGAGTTTCAGTATTCACTCTGATCACAGTACTAGGATTAGGAGTTTCAGTATTCACTCTGATCACAGTACCAGGATTAGGAGTTTCAGTATTCACTCTGGTCATTGTTCCAGGATTAGGAGTTTTAGTATTCACTCTGATCACAGTACCAGGATTAGGAGTTTCAGTATTCACTCTGGTCACAGTACCAGGATTAGGAGTTTTGTCTTCACTCTGATTACAGTACCAGGATTAGGAGTTTCAGTATTCACTCAGATCACAGTATCAGGATTAGGAGTTTCAGTATTCACTCTGATCACAGTGCCAGGATTAGGAGTTTCAGTATTCACTCTGATCACAGTACCAGGATTAGGAGTTTCAGTATTCACTCTGGTCACAGTACCAGGATTAGGAGTTTCAGTATTCACTCTGATCACAGTACCAGGATTAGGAGTTTCAGTATTCACTCTGATCACAGTATCAGGATTAGGAGTTTCAGTATGCACTCTGATCACAGTACCAGGATTAGGAGTTTCAGTATTCACTCTGATCGAAGTGTCAGGATTAGGTGTTTCAGCATTCACTCTGATCACAGTACCAGGATTACGATTTTCAGTATTCACTCTGATCACAGTACCAGGATTAGGAGTTTCAGTATTTGCTCTGAGCACAGTACCAGGATTAGGAGATTCAGTGTTCACTCTGGTCACAGTATCTGGATTAGGAGTTTCAGTATTCACTCTGATCACAGTATCAAGGTTAGGAGTTTCAGTATTCACTCTGATCACAGTACCAGGATTAGGAGTTTCAGTATTTACTCTGATCACAGTACCAGGATTGGGAGTTTCAGTATTCACTCTGGTCACAGTATCTGGATTAGGAGTTTCAGTATTCACTCTGATCACAGTATCAGGATTAGGAGTTTCAGTATTCACTCTGATCACAGTGTCTGGGTTGAAAAGTTGCAGAATTCAATCTGCTCACAGTACCAGGATTAGGAGTATCAGTATTCACTCTGATCACAGTACCAGGATTAGGAGTTTCAGTATTCACTCTGGTCACAGTACCAGGATTAGGAGTTTCAGTATTCACTCTGATCACAGTATCAGGATTAGGAGTTTCAGTATTCACTCTGATCACTGTACCAGGATTAGGAGTTTCAGTATTCACTCTGATCACAGTATCTGGATTAGGAGTTTCAGTATTCACTCTGATCACAGTATCAGGATTAGGAGTTTCACTATTCACTCTGATCACAGTACAAGGATTAGGAGTTTCAGAATTCATTCTGGTCACAGTACCAGGATTAGGAGTATCAGTATTCACTCTGATCACAGTACCAGGATTAGGAGTTTCAGTATTCACTCTGGTCACAATGTCAGGATTAGGAGTTTCAGTATTCACTCTGAACACAGTACCAGGATTAGGAGTTTCAGTATTCACTCTGATCACAGTGTCAGGGTTGAAAAGTTTCAGAATTCAATCTGCTCACAGTACCAGGATTAGGAGTTTCAGTATTCACTCTGATCACAGTACCAGGATTAGGAGTTTCAGTATTCACTCTGGTCACAGTATCTGGATAAGGAGTTTCAGTATTCACTCTGATCACAGTATCAGGGTTAGGAGTTTCAGTATTCACTCTGATCACAGTACTAGGATTAGGAGTTTCAGTATTCACTCTGATCACAGTACCAGGATTAGGAGTTTCAGTATTCACTCTGGTCACTGTTCCAGGATTAGGAGTTTTAGTATTCACTCTGATCACAGTACCAGGATTAGGAGTTTCAGTATTCATTCTCGTCACAGTACCAGGATGAGGAGTTTCAGTATTCACTCTGATCACAGTACCAGGATTAGGAGTTTCAGAATTCATTCTGGTCACAGTACCAGGATTAGGAGTTTCAGTATTCACTCTGATCACAATGTCAGGATTAGGAGTTTCAGTATTCACTCTGAACACAGTACCAGGATTAGGAGTTTCAGTATTCACTCTGATCACAGTGTCAGGGTTGAAAAGTTTCAGAATTCAATCTGTTCACAGTACCAGGATTAGGAGTTTCAGTATTCACTCTGATCACAGTACCAGGATTAGGAGTTTCAGTATTCACTCTGGTCACAGTATCTGGATAAGGAGTTTCAGTATTCACTCTGATCACAGTATCAGGGTTAGGAGTTTCAGTATTCACTCTGATCACAGTACTAGGATTAGGAGTTTCAGTATTCACTCTGATCACAGTACCAGGATTAGGAGTTTCAGTATTCACTCTGGTCATTGTTCCAGGATTAGGAGTTTTAGTATTCACTCTGATCACAGTACCAGGATTAGGAGTTTCAGTATTCACTCTGGTCACAGTACCAGGATTAGGAGTTTTGTCTTCACTCTGATTACAGTACCAGGATTAGGAGTTTCAGTATTCACTCAGATCACAGTATCAGGATTAGGAGTTTCAGTATTCACTCTGATCACAGTGCCAGGATTAGGAGTTTCAGTATTCACTCTGATCACAGTACCAGGATTAGGAGTTTCAGTATTCACTCTGGTCACAGTACCAGGATTAGGAGTTTCAGTATTCACTCTGATCACAGTACCACGATTAGGAGTTTCAGTATTCACTCTGGTCACAGTATCTGGATAAGGAGTTTCAGTATTCACTCTGATCACAGTATCAGGGTTAGGAGTTTCAGTATTCACTCTGATCACAGTACTAGGATTAGGAGTTTCAGTATTCACTCTGATCACAGTACCAGGATTAGGAGTTTCAGTATTCACTCTGGTCATTGTTCCAGGATTAGGAGTTTTAGTATTCACTCTGATCACAGTACCAGGATTAGGAGTTTCAGTATTCACTCTGGTCACAGTACCAGGATTAGGAGTTTTGTCTTCACTCTGATTACAGTACCAGGATTAGGAGTTTCAGTATTCACTCAGATCACAGTATCAGGATTAGGAGTTTCAGTATTCACTCTGATCACAGTGCCAGGATTAGGAGTTTCAGTATTCACTCTGATCACAGTACCAGGATTAGGAGTTTCAGTATTCACTCTGGTCACAGTACCAGGATTAGGAGTTTCAGTATTCACTCTGATCACAGTACCAGGATTAGGAGTTTCAGTATTCACTCTGATCACAGTATCAGGATTAGGAGTTTCAGTATGCACTCTGATCACAGTACCAGGATTAGGAGTTTCAGTATTCACTCTGATCGAAGTGTCAGGATTAGGTGTTTCAGCATTCACTCTGATCACAGTACCAGGATTACGATTTTCAGTATTCACTCTGATCACAGTACCAGGATTAGGAGTTTCAGTATTTGCTCTGAGCACAGTACCAGGATTAGGAGATTCAGTGTTCACTCTGGTCACAGTATCTGGATTAGGAGTTTCAGTATTCACTCTGATCACAGTATCAAGGTTAGGAGTTTCAGTATTCACTCTGATCACAGTACCAGGATTAGGAGTTTCAGTATTTACTCTGATCACAGTACCAGGATTGGGAGTTTCAGTATTCACTCTGGTCACAGTATCTGGATTAGGAGTTTCAGTATTCACTCTGATCACAGTATCAGGATTAGGAGTTTCAGTATTCACTCTGATCACAGTGTCTGGGTTGAAAAGTTGCAGAATTCAATCTGCTCACAGTACCAGGATTAGGAGTATCAGTATTCACTCTGATCACAGTACCAGGATTAGGAGTTTCAGTATTCACTCTGGTCACAGTACCAGGATTAGGAGTTTCAGTATTCACTCTGATCACAGTATCAGGATTAGGAGTTTCAGTATTCACTCTGATCACTGTACCAGGATTAGGAGTTTCAGTATTCACTCTGATCACAGTATCTGGATTAGGAGTTTCAGTATTCACTCTGATCACAGTATCAGGATTAGGAGTTTCAGTATTCACTCTGATCACAGTACCAGGATTAGGAGTTTCAGTATTCACTCTGGTTACAGTATCAGGATTAGGAGTTTCAGTATTCACTCTGATCACAGTATCAGGATTAGGAGTTTCAGTATTCACTCTGATCACAGTATCAGGATTAGGAGTTTCAGTATTCACTCTGGTCATAGTACCAGGATTAGGAGTTTCAGTATTCACTCTGCTCACAGTACCAGGATTAGGAGTTTCAGTATTCATTCTGGTCACAGTACCAGGATTCGTAGTTTCAGTATTCACTCTGCTCACAGTACCAGGATTAGGAGTTACACTATTCATTCTGGTCACAGTACCAGGATGAGGAGTTTCACTATTCACTCTGATCACAGTACAAGGATTAGGAGTTTCAGAATTCATTCTGGTCACAGTACCAGGATTAGGAGTTTCAGTATTCACTCTGATCACAGTGTCAGGATTAGGAGTTTCAGTATTCACTCTGATCACAGTACCAGGATTAGGAGTTTCAGTATTCACTCTGGTCACAATGTCAGGATTAGGAGTTTCAGTATTCACTCTGAACACAGTACCAGGATTAGGAGTTTCAGTATTCACTCTGATCACAGTGTCAGGGTTGAAAAGTTTCAGAATTCAATCTGCTCACAGTACCAGGATTAGGAGTTTCAGTATTCACTCTGATCACAGTACCAGGATTAGGAGTTTCAGTATTCACTCTGGTCACAGTATCTGGATAAGGAGTTTCAGTATTCACTCTGATCACAGTATCAGGGTTAGGAGTTTCAGTATTCACTCTGATCACAGTACTAGGATTAGGAGTTTCAGTATTCACTCTGATCACAGTACCAGGATTAGGAGTTTCAGTATTCACTCTGGTCACTGTTCCAGGATTAGGAGTTTTAGTATTCACTCTGATCACAGTACCAGGATTAGGAGTTTCAGTATTCACTCTGGTCACAGTACCAGGATTAGGAGTTTCAGTCTTCACTCTGATTACAGTACCAGGATTAGGAGTTTCAGTATTCACTCAGATCACAGTACCAGGATTAGGAGTTTCAGTATTCACTCTCATCACAGTGCCAGGATTAGGAGTTTCAGTATTCACTCTGATCACAGTACCAGGATGAGGAGTTTCAGTCTTCACTCTGGTCACAGTACCAGGATTAGGAGTTTCAGTATTCACTCTGATCACAGTACCAGGATTAGGAGTTTCAGTATTCACTCTGATCACAGTATCAGGATTAGGAGTTTCAGTATGCACTCTGATCACAGTACCAGGATTAGGAGTTTCAGTATTCACTCTGATCAAAGTGTCAGGATTAGGTGTTTCAGCATTCACTCTGATCACAGTACCAGGATTACGATTTTCAGTATTCACTCTGATCACAGTACCAGGATTAGGAGTTTCAGTATTTGCTCTGAGCACAGTACCAGGATTAGGAGATTCAGTGTTCACTCTGGTCACAGTATCTGGATTAGGAGTTTCAGTATTCACTCTGATCACAGTATCAAGGTTAGGAGTTTCAGTATTCACTCTGATCACAGTACCAGGATTAGGAGTTTCAGTATTCACTCTGATCACAGTACCTGGATTGGGAGTTTCAGTATTCACTCTGGTCACAGTATCTGGATTAGGAGTTTCAGTATTCACTCTGATCACAGTATCAGGATTAGGAGTTTCAGTATTCACTCTGATCACAGTATCTGGGTTGAAAAGTTGCAGAATTCAATCTGCTCACAGTACCAGGATTAGGAGTTTCAGTATTCACTCTGATCACAGTACCAGGATTAGGAGTTTCAGTATTCACTCTGGTCACAGTACCAGGATTAGGAGTTTCAGTATTCACTCTGATCACAGCACCAGGATTACGAGTTTCAGTATTCACTCTGATCACAGTATCAGGATTAGGAGTTTCAGTATTCATTCTGATCACAGTACCAGGAATAGGAGTTTCAGTATTCACTCTGATCACAGTACAAGGATTAGGAGTTTCAGTATTCACTCTGATCACAGTATCAGGATTAGGAGTTTCAGTATTCACTCTGATCACAGTACCAGGATTAGGAGTTTCAGTATTCACTCTCGTTACAGTATCAGGATTAGGAGTTTCAGTATTCACTCTGATCACAGTATCAGGATTAGGAGTTTCAGTATTCACTCTGATCACAGTATCAGGATTAGGAGTTTCAGTATTCACTCTGGTCATAGTACCAGGATTAGGAGTTTCAGTATTCACTCTGCTCACAGTACCAGGATTAGGAGTTTCAGTATTCATTCTGTTCACAGTACCAGGATTCGTAGTTTCAGTATTCACTCTGCTCACAGTACCAGGATTAGGAGTTTCTCTATTCATTCTGGTCACAGTACCAGGATTAGGAGTTTCAGTATTCACTCTGATCACAGTGTCAGGATTAGGAGTTTCAGTATTCACTCTGATCACAGTACCAGGATTAGGAGTTTCAGTATTCACTCTGGTCACAGTATCTGGATAAGGAGTTTTAGTATTCACTCTGATCACAGTATCAGGGTTAGGAGTTTCAGTATTCAATCTGATCACAGTACCAGGATTAGGAGTTTCAGTATTCACTCTGATCACAGTACCAGGATTAGGAGTTTCAGTATTCACTCTGGTCACAGTACCAGGATTAGGAGTTTCAGTATTCACTCTGATCACAGTACCAGGATTAGGAGTTTCAGTATTCACTCTGATCACAGTACCAGGATTAGGAGTTTCAGTCTTCACTCTGATTACAGTACCAGGATTAGGAGTTTCAGTATTCACTCTGATCACAGTATCAGGATTAGGAGTTTCAGTATTCACTCTGATCACAGTACCAGGATTAGGAGTTTCAGTATTCACTCTGATCACAGTATCAGGATTAGGAGTTTCAGTATTCACTCTGATCACAGTATCAGGATTAGGTGTTTCAGTGTTCACTCTGATCACAGTACCAGGATTAGGAGTTTCAGTATTCACTCTGATCACAGTACCAGGATTTGGAGTTTCAGTATTCACTCTGATCACAGTATCAGGATTAGGAGTTTCAGTATTCACTCTGATCACAGTACCAGGATTAGGAGTTTCAGTATTCACTCTGGTCACAGTATCTGGATTAGGAGTTTCAGTATTCACTCTGATCACAGTACCTGGGTTAGGAGTTTCACTATTCACTCTGATCACAGTACCAGGATTTGGAGTTTCAGTATTCACTCTGATCACAGTACCGGGATTAGGAGTTTCAGTATTCACTCTGGTCACAGTACCAGGATTAGGAGTTTCAGTATTCACTCTGATCACAGTACCAGGATTAGGAGTTTCAGTATTCACTCTGGTCACAGTACCAGGATTAGGAGTTTCAGTATTCACTCTGATCACAGTACCAGGATTAGGAGTTTCAGTATTCACTCTGATCACAGTACCAGGATTAGGTGTTTCAGTAATCACTCTGGTCACAGTACCAGGATTAGGAGTTTCAGTATTCACTCTGATCACAGTACCAGGATTAGGAGTTTCAGTATTCACTCTGATCTCAGTACCAGGATTAGGAGTTTCAGTGTTCACTCTGCTCACAGTACCAGGATTAGGAGTTTCAGTATTCACTCTGATCACAGTACCAGGATTAGGAGTTTATGTATTCACTCTGATCACAGTATCAGGATTAGGAGTTTCAGTATTCACTCTGATCACAGTACCAGGATTAGGAGTTTCAGTATTCACTCTGATCACAGTACCAGGATTAGGAGTTTCAGTATTCACTCTGATCACTGTACCAGGATTAGGATTTTCAGTATTCACTCTGGTCACAGTATCTGGATAAGGAGTTTCAGTATACACTCTGATCACAGTATCTGGATTAGGAGTATCAGTATTCACTCTGATCACAGTGTCAGGATTAGGAGTTTCAGTATTCACTCTGATCACAGTATCTGGATTAGGAGTTTCAGTATTCACTCTGATCACAGTATCAGGATTAGGAGTTTCAGTATTCACTCTGAACACAGTACCAGGATTAGCAGTTTCAGTATTCACTCTGATCAAAGTGTCAGGATTAGGTGTTTCAGTATTCACTCTAATCACAGTACCAGGATTAGGATTTTCAGTATTCACTCTGATCACAGTACCAGGATTAGGAGTTTCAGTATTCACTCTGGTCACAGTACCAGGATTAGGAGTTTCAGTATTCACTCTGATCACAGAACCAGGATTAGGAGTTTCAGTGTTCACTCTGGTCACAGTATCTGGATTAGGAGTTTCAGTATTCACTCTGATCACAGTATCAAGGTTAGGAGTTTCAGTATTCACTCTGATCACAGTACCAGGATTAGGAGTTTCAGTATTCACTCTGTTCACAGTATCTGGGTTAGGAGTTTCAGTATTCACTCTGATCACAGTATCAGGATGAGGAGTTTCAGTATTCACTCTGATCACAGTGTCAGGGTTGAAAAGTTGCAGAATTCAATCTGCTCACTGTACCAGGATTAGGAGTTTCAGTATTCACTCTGATCACAGTACCAGGATTCGGAGTTTCAGTATTCACTCTGGTCACAGAATCTGGATTAGGAGTTTCAGTATTCACTCTGATCACAGTATCAGGGTTAGGAGATTCAGTATTCACTCTGATCACAGTACCAGGATTAGGAGATTCAGTATTCACTCTGGTCACAGTATCTGGATTAGGAGTTTCAGTATTCACTCTGATCACAGTATCTGGATTAGGAGTATCAGTATTCACTCTGATCACAGTGTCAGGATTAGGAGTTTCAGTATTCACTCTGATCACAGTATCTGGATTAGGAGTTTCAGTATTCACTCTGATCACAGTACCATGATTAGGAGTTTCAGTATTCACTCTGATCACAGTACCAGGATTAGGAATTTCAGTATTCACTCTGATCACAGTATCAGGATTAGGAGTTTCAGTTTTCACTCTGGTCACAGTATCTGGATTAGGAGTTTCAGTATTCACTCTGATCACAGTACCAGGATTAGGAGTTTCAGTATTCACTCTGATCACAGTACCAGGATTAGGAGTTTCAGTATTCACTCTGATCACAGTATCATGATTAGGAGTTTCAGTATTCACTCTGATCACAGTACCAGGATGAGGAGTTTCAGTATTCACTCTGATCACAGTACCAGGATTAGGAGTTTCAGTATTCACTCTGATCACAGTGTCAGGATTAGGAGTTTCAGTATTCACTCTGGTCACAGTATCTGTATTAGGAGTTTCAGTATTCACTCTGCTCACAGAATTCGGACTAGGAATTTCAGTATTCACACTGATCACAGTATCAGGATCGGAGTTTCAGTATTCACTCTGATCACAGTGTCAGGGTTGAAAACTTTCAGAATTCAATCTGCTCACAGTACCAGGATTAGGAGTTTCAGTATTCACTCTGATCAGAGTACCAGGATTAGGAGTTTCAGTATTCACTCCGGTAACAGTATCTGGATTAGGAGTTTCAGTATTCACTCTGATCACAGTATCAGGGTTAGGAGTTTCAGTATTCACTCTGATCACAGTACCAGGATTAGGAGTTTCAGTATTCACTCTGATCACAGTACCAGGATTAGGAGTTTCAGTATTCACTCTGGTCACAGTACCAGGATTAGGAGTTTTAGTATTCACTCTGATCACAGTACCAGGATTAGGAGTTTCAGTATTCACTCTGGTCACAGTACCAGGATTAGGAGTTTCAGTATTCACTCTGATCACAGTACCAGGATTAGGAGTTTCAGCATTCACTCTGATCACAATATCAGGATTAGGAGTTTCAGTATTCACTCTGATCACAGTACCAGGATTAGGAGTTTCAGTATTCACTCTGATCACAGTATCAGGATTAGGAGTTTCAGTATTCACTCTGATCACAGTGCCAGGATTAGGGGTTTCAGTATTCACTCTGATCACAGTACCAGAATTAGGAGTTTCAGTCTTCACTCTGTTCACAGTACCAGGATTAGGAGTTTCAGTATTCACTCTGATCACAGTACCAGGATTAGGAGTTTCAGTATTCACTCTGCTCACAGTACCAGGATTAGGAGTTTCACTATTCATTCTGGTCACAGTACCAGGATGAGGAGTTTCAGTATTCACTCTGATCACAGTATCTGGATTAGGAGTTTCAGTATTCACTCTGATCACAGTATCAGGATTAGGAGTTTCAGTATTCACTCTGATCACAGTATCAGGATTAGGAGTTTCAGTATTCACTCTGATCACAGTACCAGGATTAGGAGTTTCAGTATTTACTCTGATCACAATATCAGGATTAGGAGTTTCAGTATTCACTCTGATCACAGTATCACGATTAGGAGTTTCAGTATTCACTCTGGTCACAGTACCAGGATTAGGAGTTTCAGTATTCACTCTGATCACAGTACCAGGATTAGGAGTTTCAGCATTCACTCTGATCACAATATCAGGATTAGGAGTTTCAGTATTCACTCTGATCACAGTACCAGGATTAGGAGTTTCAGTATTCACTCTGATCACAGTATCAGGATTAGGAGTTTCAGTATTCACTCTGATCACAGTGCCAGGATTAGGAGTTTCAGTATTCACTCTGATCACAGTACCAGAATTAGGAGTTTCAGTATTCACTCTGGTCACAGTACCAGGATTAGGAGTTTCAGTATTCACTCTGATCACAGTACGAGGATTAGGAGTTTCAGTATTCACTCTGCTCACAGTACCAGGATTAGGAGTTTCACTATTCATTCTGGTCACAGTACCAGGATGAGGAGTTTCAGTATTCACTCTGATCACAGTATCTGGATTAGGAGTTTCAGTATTCACTCTGATCACAGTATCAGGATTAGGAGTTTCAGTATTCACTCTGGTCACAGTATCTGGATTAGGAGTTTCAGTATTCACTCTGATCACAGTACCAGGATTAGGAGTTTCAGTATTCACTCTGATCACAGTATCAGGATTAGGAGTTTCAGTATTCACTCTGATCACAGTATCACGATTAGGAGTTTCAGTATTCACTCTGGTCACAGTAATCAGGATTAGGAGTTTCAGTATTCACTCTGATCACAGTATCTGGATTAGGAGTTTCAGTATTCACTCTGATCACAGTATCAGGATTAGGAGTTTCAGTATTCACTCTGATCACAGTACCAGGATTAGGAGTTTCAGTATTCACTCTGGTTACAGTATCAGGATTAGGAGTTTCAGTATTCACTCTGATCACAGTATCAGGAGTAGGAGTTTCAGTATTCACTCTGGTCACAGTACCAGGATTAGGAGTTTCAGTATTCACTCTGATCACAGTACCAGGATTAGGAGTTTCAGTATTCACTCTGGTCATAGTACCAGGATTAGGAGTTTCAGTATTCACTCTGCTCACAGTACCAGGATTAGGAGTTTCAGTATTCATTCTGGTCACAGTACCAGGATTCGTAGTTTCAGTATTCACTCTGCTCACAGTACCAGGATTAGGAGTTTCACTATTCATTCTGGTCACAGTACCAGGATGAGGAGTTTCAGTATTCACTCTGATCACAGTACAAGGATTAGGAGTTTCAGAATTCATTCTGGTCACAGTACCAGGATTAGGAGTTTCAGTATTCACTCTGATCACAGTGTCAGGATTAGGAGTTTCAGTATTCACTCTGATGACAGTACCAGGATTAGGAGTTTCAGTATTCACTCTGATCACAGTGTCAGGGTTGAAAAGATTCAGAATTCATTCTGCTCACAGTACCAGGATTAGGAGTTTCAGTATTCACTCTGATCACAGTACCAGGATTAGGAGTTTCAGTATTCACTCTGGTCACAGTATCTGGATAAGGAGTTTTAGTATTCACTCTGATCACAGTATCAGGGTTACGAGTTTCAGTATTCAATCTGATCACAGTACCAGGATTAGGAGTTTCAGTATTCACTCTGATCACAGTACCAGGATTAGGAGTTTCAGTATTCACTCTGGTCACAGTACCAGGATTTGGAGTTTCAGTATTCACTCTGATCACAGTACCAGGATTAGGAGTTTCAGTATTCACTCTGATCACAGTACCAGGATTAGGAGTTTCAGTCTTCACTCTGATTACAGTTCCAGGATTAGGAGTTTCAGTATTCACTCTGATCACAGTATCAGGATTAGGAGTTTCAGTATTCACTCTGATCACAGTACCAGGATTAGGAGTTTCAGTATTCACTCTGATCACAGTATCAGGATTAGGAGTTTCAGTATTCACTCTGATCAGAGTACCAGGATTAGGAGTTTCAGTATTCACTCCGGTAACAGTATCTGGATTAGGAGTTTCAGTATTCACTCTGATCACAGTATCAGGGTTAGGAGTTTCAGTATTCACTCTGATCACAGTACCAGGATTAGGAGTTTCAGTATTCACTCTGATCACAGTACCAGGATTAGGAGTTTCAGTATTCACTCTGGTCATAGTACCAGGATTAGGAGTTTCAGTATTCACTCTGCTCACAGTACCAGGATTAGGAGTTTCAGTATTCATTCTGGTCACAGTACCAGGATTCGTAGTTTCAGTATTCACTCTGCTCACAGTACCAGGATTAGGAGTTTCACTATTCATTCTGGTCACAGTACCAGGATGAGGAGTTTCAGTATTCACTCTGATCACAGTACAAGGATTAGGAGTTTCAGAATTCATTCTGGTCACAGTACCAGGATTAGGAGTTTCAGTATTCACTCTGATGACAGTACCAGGATTAGGAGTTTCAGTATTCACTCTGATCACAGTGTCAGGGTTGAAAAGATTCAGAATTCATTCTGCTCACAGTACCAGGATTAGGAGTTTCAGTATTCACTCTGATCACAGTACCAGGATTAGGAGTTTCAGTATTCACTCTGGTCACAGTATCTGGATAAGGAGTTTTAGTATTCACTCTGATCACAGTATCAGGGTTACGAGTTTCAGTATTCAATCTGATCACAGTACCAGGATTAGGAGTTTCAGTATTCACTCTGATCACAGTACCAGGATTAGGAGTTTCAGTATTCACTCTGGTCACAGTACCAGGATTAGGAGTTTCAGTATTCACTCTGATCACAGTACCAGGATTAGGAGTTTCAGTATTCACTCTGATCACAGTACCAGGATTAGGAGTTTCAGTCTTCACTCTGATTACAGTTCCAGGATTAGGAGTTTCAGTATTCACTCTGATCACAGTATCAGGATTAGGAGTTTCAGTATTCACTCTGATCACAGTACCAGGATTAGGAGTTTCAGTATTCACTCTGATCACAGTATCAGGATTAGGAGTTTCAGTATTCACTCTGATCAGAGTACCAGGATTAGGAGTTTCAGTATTCACTCCGGTAACAGTATCTGGATTAGGAGTTTCAGTATTCACTCTGATCACAGTATCAGGGTTAGGAGTTTCAGTATTCACTCTGATCACAGTACCAGGATTAGGAGTTTCAGTATTCACTCTGATCACAGTACCAGGATTAGGAGTTTCAGTATTCACTCTGGTCACAGTACCAGGATTAGGAGTTTTAGTATTCACTCTGATCACAGTACCAGGATTAGGAGTTTCAGTATTCACTCTGGTCACAGTACCAGGATTAGGAGTTTCAGTATTCACTCTGATCACAGTACCAGGATTAGGAGTTTCAGCATTCACTCTGATCACAATATCAGGATTAGGAGTTTCAGTATTCACTCTGATCACAGTACCAGGATTAGGAGTTTCAGTATTCACTCTAATCACAGTATCAGGATTAGGAGTTTCAGTATTCACTCTGATCACAGTGCCAGGATTAGGAGTTTCAGTATTCACTCTGATCACAGTACCAGAATTAGGAGTTTCAGTCTTCACTCTGTTCACAGTACCAGGATTAGGAGTTTCAGTATTCACT
The DNA here is from genome assembly GCF_037043375.1 of Chiloscyllium plagiosum. Lineage (NCBI taxonomy): Eukaryota > Metazoa > Chordata > Chondrichthyes > Orectolobiformes > Hemiscylliidae > Chiloscyllium > Chiloscyllium plagiosum. The sequence continues at coordinate 48,375,759 of NW_028270174.1, forward strand.
CTGATCACAGTACCACGATTACGAGTTTCAGTATTCACTCTGCTCACAGTACCAGGATTAGGAGTTTCACTATTCATTCTGGTCACAGAACCAGGATGAGGAGTTTCAGTATTCACTCTGATCACAGTATCTGGATTAGGAGTTTCAGTATTCACTCTGATCACAGTATCAGGATTAGGAGTTTCAGTATTCACTCTGATCACAGTATCAGGATTAGGAGTTTCAGTATTCACTCTGATCACAGTACCAGGATTAGGAGTTTCAGTATTTACTCTGATCACAATATCAGGATTAGGAGTTTCAGTATTCACTCTGATCACAGTATCACGATTAGGAGTTTCAGTATTCACTCTGGTCACAGTACCAGGATTAGGAGTTTCAGTATTCACTCTGATCACAGTACCAGGATTAGGAGTTTCAGCATTCACTCTGATCACAATATCAGGATTAGGAGTTTCAGTATTCACTCTGATCACAGTACCAGGATTAGGAGTTTCAGTATTCACTCTGATCACAGTATCAGGATTAGGAGTTTCAGTATTCACTCTGATCACAGTGCCAGGATTAGGAGTTTCAGTATTCACTCTGATCACAGTACCAGAATTAGGAGTTTCAGTATTCACTCTGGTCACAGTACCAGGATTAGGAGTTTCAGTATTCACTCTGATCACAGTACCAGGATTAGGAGTTTCAGTATTCACTCTGCTCACAGTACCAGGATTAGGAGTTTCACTATTCATTCTGGTCACAGTACCAGGATGAGGAGTTTCAGTATTCACTCTGATCACAGTATCTGGATTAGGAGTTTCAGTATTCACTCTGATCACAGTATCAGGATTAGGAGTTTCAGTATTCACTCTGATCACAGTATCAGGATTAGGAGTTTCAGTATTCACTCTGATCACAGTACCAGGATTAGGAGTTTCAGTATTCACTCTGATCACAGTATCAGGATTAGGAGTTTCAGTATTCACTCTGATCACAGTATCACGATTAGGAGTTTCAGTATTCACTCTGGTCACAGTAATCAGGATTAGGAGTTTCAGTATTCACTCTGATCACAGTATCTGGATTAGGAGTTTCAGTATTCACTCTGATCACAGTATCAGGATTAGGAGTTTCAGTATTCACTCTGATCACAGTACCAGGATTAGGAGTTTCAGTATTCACTCTGGTTACAGTATCAGGATTAGGAGTTTCAGTATTCACTCTGATCACAGTATCAGGAGTAGGAGTTTCAGTATTCACTCTGATCACAGTATCAGGATTAGGAGTTTCAGTATTCACTCTGGTCATAGTACCAGGATTAGGAGTTTCAGTATTCACTCTGCTCACAGTACCAGGATTAGGAGTTTCAGTATTCATTCCGGTCACAGTACCAGGATTCGTAGTTTCAGTATTCACTCTGCTCACAGTACCAGGATTAGGAGTTTCACTATTCATTCTGGTCACAGTACCAGGATGAGGAGTTTCAGTATTCACTCTGATCACAGTACAAGGATTAGGAGTTTCAGAATTCATTCTGGTCACAGTACCAGGATTAGGAGTTTCAGTATTCACTCTGATCACAGTGTCAGGATTAGGAGTTTCAGTATTCACTCTGATCACAGTACCAGGATTAGGAGTTTCAGTATTCACTCTGATCACAGTGTCAGGGTTGAAAAGATTCAGAATTCAATCTGCTCACAGTACCAGGATTAGGAGTTTCAGTATTCACTCTGATCACAGTACCAGGATTAGGAGTTTCAGTATTCACTCTGGTCACAGTATCTGGATAAGGAGTTTTAGTATTCACTCTGATCACAGTATCAGGGTTAGGAGTTTCAGTATTCAATCTGATCACAGTACCAGGATTAGGAGTTTCAGTATTCACTCTGATCACAGTACCAGGATTAGGAGTTTCAGTATTCACTCTGGTCACAGTACCAGGATTAGGAGTTTCAGTATTCACTCTGATCACAGTACCAGGATTAGGAGTTTCAGTATTCACTCTGATCACAGTACCAGGATTAGGAGTTTCAGTTTTCACTCTGATTACAGTTCCATGATTAGGAGTTTCAGTATTCACTCTGATCACAGTATCAGGATTAGGAGTTTCAGTATTCACTCTGATCACAGTACCAGGATTAGGAGTTTCAGTATTCACTCTGATCACAGTATCAGGATTAGGAGTTTCAGTATTCACTCTGATCACAGTATCAGAATTAGGTCTTTCAGTGTTCACTCTGATCACAGTACAAGGATTAGGAGTTTCAGTATTCACTCTGATCACAGTACCAGGATTTGGAGTTTCAGTATTCACTCTGATCACAGTATCAGGATTAGGAGTTTCAGTATTCACTCTGATCACAGTACCAGGATTAGGAGTTTCAGTATTCACTCTGGTCACAGTATCTGGATTAGGAGTTTCAGTATTCACTCTGATCACAGTACCTGGGTTAGGAGTTTCACTATTCACTCTGATCACAGTACCAGGATTAGGAGTTTCAGTATTCACTCTGATCACAGTACCGGGATTAGGAGTTTCAGTGTTCACTCTGATCACAGTACCTGGGTTAGGAGTTTCACTATTCACTCTGATCACAGTACCAGGATTAGGAGTTTCAGTATTCACTCTGATCACAGTACCGGGATTAGGAGTTTCAGTATTCACTCTGGTTACAGTACCAGGATTAGGAGTTTCAGTATTCACTCTGATCACAGTACCAGGATTAGGAGTTTCAGTATTCACTCTGGTCACAGAACCAGGATTAGGAGTTTCAGTATTCACTCTGATCACAGTACCAGGATTAGGAGTTTCAGTATTCACTCTGATCACAGTACCAGGATTAGGTGTTTCAGTAATCACTCTGGTCACAGTACCAGGATTAGGAGTTTAGGTATTCACTCTGATCACAGTACCAGGATTAGGAGTTTCAGTATTCACTCTGATCTCAGGACCAGGATTAGGAGTTTCAGTGTTCACTCTGCTCACAGTACCAGGATTAGGAGTGTCAGTATTCACTCTGATCACAGTACCAGGATTAGGAGTTTCAGTATTCACTCTGATCACAGTATCAGGATTAGGAGTTTCAGTATTCACTCTGATCACAGTACCAGGATTAGGAGTTTCAGTATTCACTCTGATCACAGTATCAGGGTTAGGAGTTTCAGTATTCACTCTGATCACTGTACCAGGATTATGATTTTCAGTATTCACTCTGGTCACAGTATCTGGATAAGGAGTTTCAGTATTCACTCTGATCACAGTATCTGGATTAGGAGTATCAGTATTCACTCTGATCACAGTGTCAGGATTAGGAGTTTCAGTATTCACTCTGATCACAGTATCTGGATTAGGAGTTTCAGTATTCACTCTGATCACAGTATCAGGATTAGGAGTTTCAGTCTTCACTCTGAACACAGTACCAGGATTAGCAGTTTCAGTATTCACTCTGATCAAAGTGTCAGGATTAGGAGTTTCAGTATTCACTCTGATCACAGTGTCAGGATTAGGAGATTCAGTATTCACTCTGCTCACAGTATCAGGATTAGGAGTTTCAGTATTCACTCTGCTCACAGAATTCGGATTAGGAATTTCAGTATTCACTCTGATCACAGTATCAGGATCGGAGTTTCAGAATTCACTCTGATCACAGTATCTGGATTAGGAGTTTCAGTATTCACTCTGATCACAGTATCAGGATTAGGAGTTTCAGTATTCACTCTGATCACAGTATCAGGATTAGGAGTTTCAGTATTCTCTCTGATCACAGTACCAGGATTAGGAGATTCAGTATTCACTCTGATCACAGTATCAGGATTAGGAGTTTCAGTATTCACTCTGATCACAGTATCACGATTAGGAGTTTCAGTATTCACTCTGGTCACAGTAATCAGGATTAGGAGTTTCAGTATTCACTCTGAACACAGTATCTGGATTAGGAGTTTCAGTATTCACTCTGATCACAGTATCAGGATTAGGAGTTTCAGTATTCACTCTGATCACAGTACCAGGATTAGGAGTTTCAGTATTCACTCTGGTTACAGTATCAGGATTAGGAGTTTCAGTATTCACTCTGATCACAGTATCAGGATTAGGAGTTTCAGTATTCACTCTGATCACAGTATCAGGATTAGGAGTTTCAGTATTCACTCTGGTCATAGTACCAGGATTAGGAGTTTCAGTATTCACTCTGCTCACAGTACCAGGATTAGGACTTTCAGTATTCATTCTGGTCACAGTACCAGGATTCGTAGTTTCAGTATTCACTCTGATCACAGTACAAGGATTAGGAGTTTCAGAATTCATTCTGGTCACAGTACCAGGATTAGGAGTTTCAGTATTCACTCTGATCACAGTGTCAGGATTAGGAGTTTCAGTATTCACTCTGATCACAGTACCAGGATTAGGAGTTTCAGTATTCACTCTGATCACAGTGTCAGGGTTGAAAAGATTCAGAATTCAATCTGCTCACAGTACCAGGATTAGGAGTTTCAGTATTCACTCTGATCACAGTACCAGGATTAGGAGTTTCAGTATTCACTCTGGTCACAGTATCTGGATAAGGAGTTTTAGTATTCACTCTGATCACAGTATCAGGGTTAGGAGTTTCAGTATTCAATCTGATCACAGTACCAGGATTAGGAGTTTCAGTATTCACTCTGATCACAGTACCAGGATTAGGAGTTTCAGTATTCACTCTGGTCACAGTACCAGGATTAGGAGTTTCAGTATTCACTCTGATCACAGTACCAGGATTAGGAGTTTCAGTATTCACTCTGATCACAGTACCAGGATTAGGAGTTTCAGTCTTCACTCTGATTACAGTACCAGGATTAGGAGTTTCAGTATTCACTCTGATCACAGTATCAGGATTAGGAGTTTCAGTATTCACTCTGATCACAGTACCATGATTAGGAGTTTCAGTATTCACTCTGATCACAGTATCAGGATTAGGAGTTTCAGTATTCACTCTGATCACAGTATCAGGATTAGGTGTTTCAGTGTTCACTCTGATCACAGTACCAGGATTAGGAGTTTCAGTATTCACTCTGATCACAGTACCAGGATTTGGAGTTTCAGTATTCACTCTGATCACAGTATCAGGATTAGGAGTTTCAGTATTCACTCTGATCACAGTACCAGGATTAGGAGTTTCAGTATTCACTCTGGTCACAGTACCAGGATTAGGAGTTTCAGTATTCACTCTGATCACAGTACCAGGATTAGGAGTTTCAGTATTCACTCTGATCACAGTACCAGGATTAGGAGTTTCAGTCTTCACTCTGATTACAGTACCAGGATTAGGAGTTTCAGTATTCACTCTGATCACAGTATCAGGATTAGGAGTTTCAGTATTCACTCTGATCACAGTACCAGGATTAGGAGTTTCAGTATTCACCCTGATCACAGTATCAGGATTAGGAGTTTCAGTATTCACTCTGATCACAGTATCAGGATTAGGTGTTTCAGTGTTCACTCTGATCACAGTACCAGGATTAGGAGTTTCAGTATTCACTCTGATCACAGTACCAGGATTTGGAGTTTCAGTATTCACTCTGATCACAGTATCAGGATTAGGAGTTTCAGTATTCACTCTGATCACAGTACCAGGATTAGGAGTTTCAGTATTCACTCTGATCACAGTACCAGGATTAGGAGTTTCAGTATTCACTCTGATCACAGTACCGGGATTAGGAGTTTCAGTATTCACTCTGGTCACAGCACCAGGATTAGGAGTTTCAGTATTCACTCTGATCACAGTACCAGGATTAGGAGTTTCAGTATTCACTCTGGTCACAGTACCAGGATTAGGAGTTTTAGTATTCACTCTGATCACAGTACCAGGATTAGGAGTTTCAGTATTCACTCTGATCACAGTATCAGGATTAGGAGTTTCAGTATTCACTCTGCTCACAGTGTCTGGGTTGAAAAGTTGCAGAATTCAATCTGCTCACAGTACCAGGATTAGGAGTTTCAGTATTCACTCTGATCACAGTACCAGGATTAGGTGTTTCAGTAATCACTCTGGTCACAGTACCAGGATTAGGAGTTTCAGTATTCACTCTGATCACAGTACCAGGATTAGGAGTTTCAGTATTCACTCTGATCTCAGTACCAGGATTAGGAGATTCAGTGTTCACTCTGCTCACAGTACCAGGATTAGGAGTTTCAGTATTCACTCTGATCACAGTACCAGGATTAGGAGTTTCAGTATTCACTCTGATCACAGTATCAGGATTAGGAGTTTCAGTATTCACTCTGATCACAGTACCAGGATTAGGAGTTTCAGTATTCACTCTGATCACAGTATCAGGGTTAGGAGTTTCAGTATTCACTCTGATCACTGTACCAGGATTAGGATTTTCAGTATTCACTCTGGTCACAGTATCTGGATAAGGAGTTTCAGTATTCAGTCTGATCACAGTATCTGGATTAGGAGTATCAGTATTCACTCTGATCACAGTGTCAGGATTAGGAGTTTCAGTATTCACTCTGATCACAGTATCTGGATTAGGAGTTTCAGTATTCACTCTGATCACAGTATCAGGATTAGGAGTTTCAGTGTTCACTCTGAACACAGTAGCAGGATTAGCAGTTTCAGTATTCACTCTGATCACAGAACCAGGATTAGGAGTTTCAGTGTTCACTCTGGTCACAGTATCTGGATTAGGAGTTTCAGTATTCACTCTGATCACAGTATCAAGGTTAGGAGTTTCAGTATTCACTCTGATCACAGTACCAGGATTAAGAGTTTCAGTATTCACTCTGGTCACACTAACTGTATTAGGAGTTTCAGTATTCACTCTGTTCACAGTATCTAGATTAGGAGTTTCAGTATTCACTCTGATCACAGTATCAGGATGAGGAGTTTCAGTATTCACTCTGATCACAGTGTCAGGGTTGAAAAGTTGCAGAATTCAATCTGCTCACTGTACCAGGATTAGGAGTTTCAGTATTCACTCTGATCACAGTACCAGGATTAGGAGTTTCAGTATTCACTCTGGTCACAGAATCTGGATTAGGAGTTTCAGTATTCACTCTGATCACAGTATCAGGGTTAGGAGATGCAGTATTCACTCTGATCACAGTACCAGGATTAGGAGTTTCAGTATTCACTCTGGTCACAGTATCTGGATTAGGAGTTTCAGTATTCACTCTGATCACAGTATCTGGATTAGGAGTATCAGTATTCACTCTGATCACAGTGTCAGGATTAGGAGTTTCAGTATTCACTCTGATCACAGTATCTGGATTAGGAGTTTCAGTATTCACTCTGATCACAGTACCATGATTAGGAGTTTCAGTATTCACTCTGATCACAGTACCATGATTAGGAATTTCAGTATTCACTCTGATCACAGTATCAGGATTAGGAGTTTCAGTATTCACTCTGGTCACAGTATCTGGATTAGGAGTTTCAGTATTCACTCTGATCACAGTACCAGGATTAGGAGTTTCAGTATTCACTCTGATCACAGTACCAGGATTAGGAGTTTCAGTATTCACTCTGATCACAGTATCATGATTAGGAGTTTCAGTATTCACTCTGATCACAGTACCAGGATTAGGAGTTTCAGTATTCACTCTGATCACAGTACCAGGATGAGGAGTTTCAGTATTCACTCTGATCACAGTACCAGGATTAGGAGTTTCAATATTCACTCTGATCACAGTGTCAGGATTAGGAGATTCAGTATTCACTCTGCTCACAGTATCTGGATTAGGAGTTTCAGTATTCACTCTGCTCACAGAATTCGGATTAGGAATTTCAGTATTCACTCTGATCACAGTATCAGGATCGGAGTTTCAGTATTCACTCTGATCACAGTGTCAGGGTTAGGAGTTTTATTATTCACTCTGATCACAGTACCAGGATTAGGAGTTTCAGTATTCACTCTGGTCACAGTACCAGGATTAGGAGTTTCAGTATTCACTCTGATCACAGTACCAGGTTTAAGAGTTTCAGCATTCACTCTGATCTCAATATCAGGATTAGGAGTTTCAGTATTCACTCTGATCACAGTACCAGGATTAGGAGTTTCAGTATTCACTCTGATCACAGTATCAGGATTAGGAGTTTCAGTATTCACTCTGATCACAGTGCCAGGATTAGGAGTTTCAGTATTCACTCTGATCACAGTACCAGGATTAGGAGTTTCAGTATTCACTCTGGTCACAGAATCTGGATTAGGAGTTTCAGTATTCACTCTGATCACAGTATCAGGGTTAGGAGATGCAGTATTCACTCTGATCACAGTACCAGGATTAGGAGTTTCAGTATTCACTCTGGTCACAGTATCTGGATTAGGAGTTTCAGTATTCACTCTGATCACAGTATCTGGATTAGGAGTATCAGTATTCACTCTGATCACAGTGTCAGGATTAGGAGTTTCAGTATTCACTCTGATCACAGTATCTGGATTAGGAGTTTCAGTATTCACTCTGATCACAGTACCATGATTAGGAGTTTCAGTATTCACTCTGATCACAGTACCATGATTAGGAATTTCAGTATTCACTCTGATCACAGTATCAGGATTAGGAGTTTCAGTATTCACTCTGGTCACAGTATCTGGATTAGGAGTTTCAGTATTCACTCTGATCACAGTACCAGGATTAGGAGTTTCAGTATTCACTCTGATCACAGTACCAGGATTAGGAGTTTCAGTATTCACTCTGATCACAGTATCATGATTAGGAGTTTCAGTATTCACTCTGATCACAGTACCAGGATTAGGAGTTTCAGTATTCACTCTGATCACAGTACCAGGATGAGGAGTTTCAGTATTCACTCTGATCACAGTACCAGGATTAGGAGTTTCAATATTCACTCTGATCACAGTGTCAGGATTAGGAGATTCAGTATTCACTCTGCTCACAGTATCTGGATTAGGAGTTTCAGTATTCACTCTGCTCACAGAATTCGGATTAGGAATTTCAGTATTCACTCTGATCACAGTATCAGGATCGGAGTTTCAGTATTCACTCTGATCACAGTACCAGGATTAGGAGTTTCAGTATTCACTCTGGTCACAGTACCAGGATTAGGAGTTTCAGTATTCACTCTGATCACAGTACCAGGTTTAAGAGTTTCAGCATTCACTCTGATCTCAATATCAGGATTAGGAGTTTCAGTATTCACTCTGATCACAGTACCAGGATTAGGAGTTTCAGTATTCACTCTGATCACAGTATCAGGATTAGGAGTTTCAGTATTCACTCTGATCACAGTGCCAGGATTAGGAGTTTCAGTATTCACTCTGATCACAGTACCAGGATTAGGAGTTTCAGTATTCACTCTGGTCACAGTACCAGGATTAGGAGTTTCAGTATTCACTCTGATCACAGTACCAGGATTAGGAGTTTCAGTATTCACTCTGCTCACAGTACCAGGATTAGGAGTTTCACTATTCATTCTGGTCACAGTACCAGGATGAGGAGTTTCAGTATTCACTCTGATCACAGTATCTGGATTAGGAGTTTCAGTATTCACTCTGATCACAGTATCAGGATTAGGAGTTTCAGTATTCACTCTGATCACAGTATCAGGATTAGGAGTTTCAGTATTCACTCTGATCACAGTACCAGGATTAGGAGTTTCAGTATTCACTCTGATCACAGTATCAGGATTAGGAGTTTCAGTATTCACTCTGATCACAGTATCACGATTAGGAGTTTCAGTATTCACTCTGGTCACAGTAATCAGGATTAGGAGTTTCAGTATTCACTCTGATCACAGTATCTGGATTAGGAGTTTCAGTATTCACTCTGATCACAGTATCAGGATTAGGAGTTTCAGTATTCACTCTGATCACAGTACCAGGATTAGGAGTTTCAGTATTCACTCTGGTTACAGTATCAGGATTAGGAGTTTCAGTATTCACTCTGATCACAGTATCAGGATTAGGAGTTTCAGTATTCACTCTGATCACAGTATCAGGATTAGGAGTTTCAGTATTCACTCTGGTCATAGTACCAGGATTAGGAGTTTCAGTATTCACTCTGCTCACAGTACCAGGATTAGGAGTTTCAGTATTCATTCTGGTCACAGTACCAGGATTTGTAGTTTCAGTATTCACTCTGCTCACAGTACCAGGATTAGGAGTTTCACTATTCATTCTGGTCACAGTACCAGGATGAGGAGTTTCAGTATTCACTCTGATCACAGTACAAGGATTAGGAGTTTGAGAATTCATTCTGGTCACAGTACCAGGATTAGGAGTTTCAGTATTCACTCTGATCACAGTGTCAGGATTAGGAGTTTCAGTATTCACTCTGATCACAGTACCAGGATTAGGAGTTTCAGTATTCACTCTGATCACAGTACCAGGATTAGGAGTTTCAGTATTCACTCTGGTCACAGTATCTGGATAAGGAGTTTTAGGATTCACTCTGATCACAGTATCAGGGTTAGGAGTTTCAGTATTCAATCTGATCACAGTACCAGGATTAGGAGTTTCAGTATTCACTCTGATTACAGTACCAGGATTAGGAGTTTCAGTATTCACTCTGATCACAGTATCAGGATTAGGAGTTTCAGTATTCACTCTGATCACAGTACCATGATTAGGAGTTTCAGTATTCACTCTGATCACAGTATCAGGATTAGGAGTTTCAGTATTCACTCTGATCACAGTATCAGGATTAGGTGTTTCAGTGTTCACTCTGATCACAGTACCAGGATTAGGAGTTTCAGTATTCACTCTGATCACAGTACCATGATTTGGAGTTTCAGTATTCACTCTGATCACAGTATCAGGATTAGGAGTTTCAGTATTCACTCTGATCACAGTACCAGGATTAGGAGTTTCAGTATTCACTCTGGTCACAGTACCAGGATTAGGAGTTTCAGTATTCACTCTGATCACAGTACCAGGATTAGGAGTTTCAGTATTCACTCTGATCACAGTACCAGGATTAGGAGTTTCAGTCTTCACTCTGATTACAGTACCAGGTTTAGGAGTTTCAGTATTCACTCTGATCACAGTATCAGGATTAGGAGTTTCAGTATTCACTCTGATCACAGTACCAGGATTAGGAGTTTCAGTATTCACTCTGATCACAGTATCAGGATTAGGAGTTTCAGTATTCACTCTGATCACAGTATCAGGATTAGGTGTTTCAGTGTTCACTCTGATCACAGTACCAGGATTAGGAGTTTCAGTATTCACTCTGATCACAGTACCAGGATTTGGAGTTTCAGTATTCACTCTGATCACAGTATCAGGATTAGGAGTTTCAGTATTCACTCTGATCACAGTACCAGGATTAGGAGTTTCAGTATTCACTCTGATCACAGTACCAGGATTAGGAGTTTCAGTATTCACTCTGATCACAGTACCGGGATTAGGAGTTTCAGTATTCACTCTGGTCACAGTACCAGGATTAGGAGTTTCAGTATTCACTCTGATCACAGTACCAGGATTAGGAGTTTCAGTATTCACTCTGGTCACAGTACCAGGATTAGGAGTTTTAGTATTCACTCTGATCACAGTACCAGGATTAGGAGTTTCAGTATTCACTCTGATCACAGTATCAGGATTAGGAGTTTCAGTATTCACTCTGATCACAGTGTCTGGGTTGAAAAGTTGCAGAATTCAATCTGCTCACAGTACCAGGATTAGGAGTTTCAGTATTCACTCTGATCACAGTACCAGGATTAGGTGTTTCAGTAATCACTCTGGTCACAGTACCAGGATTAGGAGTTTCAGTATTCACTCTGATCACAGTACCAGGATTAGGAGTTTCAGTATTCACTCTGATCTCAGTACCAGGATTAGGAGATTCAGTGTTCACTCTGCTCACAGTACCAGGATTAAGAGTTTCAGTATTCACTCTGGTCACACTATCTGTATTAGGAGTTTCAGTATTCACTCTGTTCACAGTATCTGGATTAGGAGTTTCAGTATTCACTCTGATCACAGTATCAGGATGAGGAGTTTCAGTATTCACTCTGATCACAGTGTCAGGGTTGAAAAGTTGCAGAATTCAATCTGCTCACTGTACCAGGATTAGGAGTTTCAGTATTCACTCTGATCACAGTACCAGGATTAGGAGTTTCAGTATTCACTCTGGTCACAGAATCTGGATTAGGAGTTTCAGTATTCACTCTGATCACAGTATCAGGGTTAGGAGATGCAGTATTCACTCTGATCACAGTACCAGGATTAGGAGTTTCAGTATTCACTCTGGTCACAGTATCTGGATTAGGAGTTTCAGTATTCACTCTGATCACAGTTTCTGGATTAGGAGTATCAGTATTCACTCTGATCACAGTGTCAGGATTAGGAGTTTCAGTATTCACTCTGATCACAGTATCTGGATTAGGAGTTTCAATATTCACTCTGATCACAGTACCATAATTAGGAGTTTCAGTATTCACTCTGATCACAGTACCATGATTAGGAATTTCAGTATTCACTCTGATCACAGTATCAGGATTAGGAGTTTCAGTATTCACTCTGGTCACAGTATCTGGATTAGGAGTTTCAGTATTCACTCTGATCACAGTACCAGGATTAGGAGTTTCAGTATTCACTCTGATCACAGTACCAGGATTAGGAGTTTCAGTATTCACTCTGATCACAGTATCATGATTAGGAGTTTCAGTATTCACTCTGCTCACAGTACCAGGATTAGGAGTTTCACTATTCATTCTGGTCACAGTACCAGGATGAGGAGTTTCAGTATTCACTCTGATCACAGTACAAGGATTAGGAGTTTGAGAATTCATTCTGGTCACAGTACCAGGATTAGGAGTTTCAGTATTCACTCTGATCACAGTGTCAGGATTAGGAGTTTCAGTATTCACTCTGATCACAGTACCAGGATTAGGAGTTTCAGTATTCACTCTGATCACAGTACCAGGATTAGGAGTTTCAGTATTCACTCTGGTCACAGTATCTGGATAAGGAGTTTTAGGATTCACTCTGATCACAGTATCAGGGTTAGGAGTTTCAGTATTCAATCTGATCACAGTACCAGGATTAGGAGTTTCAGTATTCACTCTGATTACAGTACCAGGATTAGGAGTTTCAGTATTCACTCTGATCACAGTATCAGGATTAGGAGTTTCAGTATTCACTCTGATCACAGTACCATGATTAGGAGTTTCAGTATTCACTCTGATCACAGTATCAGGATTAGGAGTTTCAGTATTCACTCTGATCACAGTATCAGGATTAGGTGTTTCAGTGTTCACTCTGATCACAGTACCAGGATTAGGAGTTTCAGTATTCACTCTGATCACAGTACCAGGATTTGGAGTTTCAGTATTCACTCTGATCACAGTATCAGGATTAGGAGTTTCAGTATTCACTCTGATCACAGTACCAGGATTAGGAGTTTCAGTATTCACTCTGGTCACAGTACCAGGATTAGGAGTTTCAGTATTCACTCTGATCACAGTACCAGGATTAGGAGTTTCAGTATTCACTCTGATCACAGTACCAGGATTAGGAGTTTCAGTCTTCACTCTGATTACAGTACCAGGATTAGGAGTTTCAGTATTCACTCTGATCACAGTATCAGGATTAGGAGTTTCAGTATTCACTCTGATCACAGTACCAGGATTAGGAGTTTCAGTATTCACTCTGATCACAGTATCAGGATTAGGAGTTTCAGTATTCACTCTGATCACAGTATCAGGATTAGGTGTTTCAGTGTTCACTCTGATCACAGTACCAGGATTAGGAGTTTCAGTATTCACTCTGATCACAGTACCAGGATTTGGAGTTTCAGTATTCACTCTGATCACAGTATCAGGATTAGGAGTTTCAGTATTCACTCTGATCACAGTACCAGGATTAGGAGTTTCAGTATTCACTCTGATCACAGTACCAGGATTAGGAGTTTCAGTATTCACTCTGATCACAGTACCGGGATTAGGAGTTTCAGTATTCACTCTGGTCACAGTACCAGGATTAGGAGTTTCAGTATTCACTCTGATCACAGTACCAGGATTAGGAGTTTCAGTATTCACTCTGGTCACAGTACCAGGATTAGGAGTTTTAGTATTCACTCTGATCACAGTACCAGGATTAGGAGTTTCAGTATTCACTCTGATCACAGTATCAGGATTAGGAGTTTCAGTATTCACTCTGATCACAGTGTCTGGGTTGAAAAGTTGCAGAATTCAATCTGCTCACAGTACCAGGATTAGGAGTTTCAGTATTCACTCTGATCACAGTACCAGGATTAGGTGTTTCAGTAATCACTCTGGTCACAGTACCAGGATTAGGAGTTTCAGTATTCACTCTGATCACAGTACCAGGATTAGGAGTTTCAGTATTCACTCTGATCTCAGTACCAGGATTAGGAGATTCAGTGTTCACTCTGCTCACAGTACCAGGATTAGGAGTTTCAGTATTCACTCTGATCACAGTACCAGGATTAGGAGTTTCAGTATTCACTCTGATCACAGTATCAGGATTAGGAGTTTCAGTATTCACTCTGATCACAGTACCAGGATTAGGAGTTTCAGTATTCACTCTGATCACAGTATCAGGGTTAGGAGTTTCAGTATTCACTCTGATCACTGTACCAGGATTAGGATTTTCAGTATTCACTCTGGTCACAGTATCTGGATAAGGAGTTTCAGTATTCACTCTGATCACAGTATCTGGATTAGGAGTATCAGTATTCACTCTGATCACAGTGTCAGGATTAGGAGTTTCAGTATTCACTCTGATCACAGTATCTGGATTAGGAGTTTCAGTATTCACTCTGATCACAGTATCAGGATTAGGAGTTTCAGTGTTCACTCTGAACACAGTAGCAGGATTAGCAGTTTCAGTATTCACTCTGATCACAGAACCAGGATTAGGAGTTTCAGTGTTCACTCTGGTCACAGTATCTGGATTAGGAGTTTCAGTATTCACTCTGATCACAGTATCAAGGTTAGGAGTTTCAGTATTCACTCTGATCACAGTACCAGGATTAAGAGTTTCAGTATTCACTCTGGTCACACTATCTGTATTAGGAGTTTCAGTATTCACTCTGTTCACAGTATCTGGATTAGGAGTTTCAGTATTCACTCTGATCACAGTATCAGGATGAGGAGTTTCAGTATTCACTCTGATCACAGTGTCAGGGTTGAAAAGTTGCAGAATTCAATCTGCTCACTGTACCAGGATTAGGAGTTTCAGTATTCACTCTGATCACAGTACCAGGATTAGGAGTTTCAGTATTCACTCTGGTCACAGAATCTGGATTAGGAGTTTCAGTATTCACTCTGATCACAGTATCAGGGTTAGGAGATGCAGTATTCACTCTGATCACAGTACCAAGATTAGGAGTTTCAGTATTCACTCTGGTCACAGTATCTGGATTAGGAGTTTCAGTATTCACTCTGATCACAGTATCTGGATTAGGAGTATCAGTATTCACTCTGATCACAGTGTCAGGATTAGGAGTTTCAGTATTCACTCTGATCACAGTATCTGGATTAGGAGTTTCAGTATTCACTCTGATCACAGTACCATGATTAGGAGTTTCAGTATTCACTCTGATCACAGTACCATGATTAGGAATTTCAGTATTCACTCTGATCACAGTATCAGGATTAGGAGTTTCAGTATTCACTCTGGTCACAGTATCTGGATTAGGAGTTTCAGTATTCACTCTGATCACAGTACCAGGATTAGGAGTTTCAGTATTCACTCTGATCACAGTACCAGGATTAGGAGTTTCAGTATTCACTCTGATCACAGTATCATGATTAGGAGTTTCAGTATTCACTCTGATCACAGTACCAGGATTAGGAGTTTCAGTATTCACTCTGATCACAGTACCAGGATGAGGAGTTTCAGTATTCACTCTGATCACAGTACCAGGATTAGGAGTTTCAGTATTCACTCTGATCACAGTGTCAGGATTAGGAGATTCAGTATTCACTCTGCTCACAGTATCTGGATTAGGAGTTTCAGTATTCACTCTGCTCACAGAATTCGGATTAGGAATTTCAGTATTCACTCTGATCACAGTATCAGGATCGGAGTTTCAGTATTCACTCTGATCACAGTGTCAGGGTTGAAAAGTTTCAGAATTCAATCTGCTCACAGTACCAGGATTAGGAGTTTCAGTATTCACTCTGATCACAGTACCAGGATTAGGAGTTTCAGTATTCACTCCGGTAACAGTATCTGGATTAGGAGTTTCAGTATTCACTCTGATCACAGTATCAGGGTTAGGAGTATCAGTATTCACTCTGATCACAGTACCAGGATTAGGAGTTTCAGTATTCACTCTGATCACAGTACCAGGATTAGGAGTTTCAGTATTCACTCTGATCACAGTACAAGGATTAGGAGTTTTAGTATTCACTCTGATCACAGTACCAGGATTAGGAGTTTCAGCATTCACTCTGATCTCAAGATCAGGATTAGGAGTTTCAGTATTCACTCTGATCACAGTACCAGGATTAGGAGTTTCAGTATTCACTCTGATCACAGTATCAGGATTAGGAGTTTCAGTATTCACTCTGATCACAGTGCCAGGATTAGGAGTTTCAGTATTCACTCTGATCACAGTACCAGGATTAGGAGTTTCAGTATTCACTCTGGTCACAGTACCAGGATTAGGAGTTTCAGTATTCACTCTGATCACAGTACCAGGATTAGGAGTTTCAGTATTCACTCTGCTCACAGTACCAGGATTAGGAGTTTCACTATTCATTCTGGTCACAGTACCAGGATGAGGAGTTTCAGAATTCACTCTGATCACAGTATCTGGATTAGGAGTTTCAGTATTCACTCTGATCACAGTATCAGGATTAGGAGTTTCAGTATTCACTCTGATCACAGTATCAGGATTAGGAGTTTCAGTATTCACTCTGATCACAGTACCAGGATTAGGAGTTTCAGTATTCACTCTGATCACAGTATCAGGATTAGGAGTTTCAGTATTCACTCTGATCACAGTATCACGATTAGGAGTTTCAGTATTCACTCTGGTCACAGTAATCAGGATTAGGAGTTTCAGTATTCACTCTGATCACAGTATCAGGATTAGGAGTTTCAGTATTCACTCTGATCACAGTACCAGGATTAGGAGTTTCAGTATTCACTCTGGTTACAGTATCAGGATTAGGAGTTTCAGTATTCACTCTGATCACAGTATCAGGATTAGGAGTTTCAGTATTCACTCTGATCACAGTATCAGGATTAGGAGTTTCAGTATTCACTCTCGTCATAGTACCAGGATTAGGAGTTTCAGTATTCACTCTGCTCACAGTACCAGGATTAGGAGTTTCAGTATTCATTCTGGTCACAGTACCAGGATTCGTAGTTTCAGTATTCACTCTGCTCACAGTACCAGGATTAGGAGTTTCACTATTCATTCTGGTCACAGTACCAGGATGAGGAGTTTCAGTATTCACTCTGATCACAGTACAAGGATTAGGAGTTTCAGAATTCATTCTGGTCACAGTACCAGGATTAGGAGTTTCAGTATTCACTCTGATCACAGTGTCAGGATTAGGAGTTTCAGTATTCACTCTGATCACAGGACCAGGATTAGGAGTTTCAGTATTCACTCTGATCACAGTGTCAGGGTTGAAAAGATTCAGAATTCAATCTGCTCACAGTACCAGGATTAGGAGTTTCAGTATTCACTCTGATCACAGTACCAGGATTAGGAGTTTCAGTCTTCACTCTGATCACAGTACCAGGATTAGGAGTTTCAGTATTCACTCTGATCACAGTATCAGGATTAGGAGTTTCAGTATTCACTCTGATCTCAGTACCAGGATTAGGAGTTTCAGTGTTCACTCTGCTCACAGTACCAGGATTAGGAGTTTCAGTATTCACTCTGATCACAGTACCAGGATTAGGAGTTTCAGTATTCACTCTGATCACAGTATCAGGATTAGGAGTTTCAGTATTCACTCTGGTCACAGTATCTGGATAAGGAGTTTCAGTATTCACTCTGATCACAGTATCTGGATTAGGAGTATCAGTATTCACTCTGATCACAGTGTCAGGATTAGGAGTTTCAGTATTCACTCTGATCACAGTATCTGGATTAGGAGTTTCAGTATTCACTCTGATCACAGTATCAGGATTAGGAGTTTCAGTATTCACTCTGAACACAGTACCAGGATTAGTAGTTTCAGTATTCACTCTGATCAAAGTGTCAGGATTAGGAGTTTCAGTATTCACTCTGATCACAGTGTCAGGATTAGGAGATTCAGTATTCACTCTGCTCACAGTATCTGGATTAGGAGTTTCAGTATTCACTCTGCTCACAGAATTCGGATTAGGAATTTCAGTATTCACTCTGATCACAGTATCAGGATCGGAGTTTCAGTATTCACGCTGATCACAGTGTCAGGGTTGAAAAGTTTCAGAATTCAATCTGCTCACAGTACCAGGATTAGGAGTTTCAGTATTCACTCTGATCACAGTACCAGGATTAGGAGTTTCAGTATTCACTCCGGTAACAGTATTTGGGTTAGGAGTTTCAGTATTCACTCAGATCACAGTATCAGGGTTAGGAGTATCAGTATTCACTCTGATCACAGTACCAGGATTAGGAGTTTCAGTATTCACTCTGATCACAGTACCAGGATTAGGAGTTTCAGTATTCACTCTGATCACAGTACCAGGATTAGGAGTTTTATTATTCACTCTGATCACAGTACCAGGATTAGGAGTTTCAGTATTCACTCTGGTCACAGTACCAGGATTAGGAGTTTCAGTATTCACTCTGATCACAGTACCAGGTTTAGGAGTTTCAGCATTCACTCTGATCTCAATATCAGGATTAGGAGTTTCAGTATTCACTCTGATCACAGTACCAGGATTAGGAGTTTCAGTATTCACTCTGATCACAGTATCAGGATTAGGAGTTTCAGTATTCACTCTGATCACAGTGCCAGGATTAGGAGTTTCAGTATTCACTCTGATCACAGTACCAGGATTAGGAGTTTCAGTATTCACTCTGGTCATAGTACCAGGATTAGGAGTTTCAGTATTCACTCTGATCACAGTACCAGGATTAGGAGTTTCAGTATTCACTCTGCTCACAGTACCAGGATTAGGAGTTTCACTATTCATTCTGGTCACAGTACCAGGATGAGGAGTTTCAGTATTCACTCTGATCACAGTATCTGGATTAGGAGTTTCAGTATTCACTCTGATCACAGTATCAGGATTAGGAGTTTCAGTATTCACTCTGATCACAGTATCAGGATTAGGAGTTTCAGTATTCACTCTGATCACAGTACCAGGATTAGGAGTTTCAGTATTCACTCTGATCACAGTATCAGGATTAGGAGTTTCAGTATTCACTCTGATCACAGTATCACGATTAGGAGTTTCAGTATTCACTCTGGTCACAGTAATCAGGATTAGGAGTTTCAGTATTCACTCTGATCACAGTATCTGGATTAGGAGTTTCAGTATTCACTCTGATCACAGTATCAGGATTAGGAGTTTCAGTATTCACTCTGATCACAGTACCAGGATTAGGAGTTTCAGTATTCACTCTGGTTACAGTATCAGGATTAGGAGTTTCAGTATTCACTCTGATCACAGTATCAGGATTAGGAGTTTCAGTATTCACTCTGATCACAGTATCAGGATTAGGAGTTTCAGTATTCACTCTGGTCATAGTACCAGGATTAGGAGTTTCAGTATTCATTCTGGTCACAGTACCAGGATTTGTAGTTTCAGTATTCACTCTGCTCACAGTACCAGGATTAGGAGTTTCACTATTCATTCTGGTCACAGTACCAGGATGAGGAGTTTCAGTATTCACTCTGATCACAGTACAAGGATTAGGAGTTTGAGAATTCATTCTGGTCACAGTACCAGGATTAGGAGTTTCAGTATTCACTCTGATCACAGTGTCAGGATTAGGAGTTTCAGTATTCACTCTGATCACAGTACCAGGATTAGGAGTTTCAGTATTCAATCTGATCACAGTACCAGGATTAGGAGTTTCAGTATTCACTCTGATCACAGTACCAGGATTAGGAGTTTCAGTATTCACTCTGGTCACAGTACCAGGATTAGGAGTTTCAGTATTCACTCTGATCACAGTACCAGGATTAGGAGTTTCAGTATTCACTCTGATCACAGTACCAGGATTAGGAGTTTCAGTCTTCACTCTGATTACAGTACCAGGATTAGGAATTTCAGTATTCACTCTGATCACAGTATCAGGATTAGGAGTTTCAGTATTCACTCTGATCACAGTACCAGGATTAGGAGTTTCAGTATTCACTCTGATCACAGTATCAGGATTAGGAGTTTCAGTATTCACTCTGATCACAGTATCAGGATTAGGTGTTTCAGTATTCACTCTGATCACAGTACCAGGATTAGGAGTTTCAGTATTCACTCTGATCACAGTACCAGGATTAGGAGTTTCAGTATTCACTCTGGTCACAGTATCTGGATAAGGAGTTTTAGTATTCACTCTGATCACAGTATCAGGGTTAGGAGTTTCAGTATTCAATCTGATCACAGTACAAGGATTAGGAGTTTCAGTATTCACTCTGATCACAGTACCAGGATTAGGAGTTTCAGTATTCACTCTGGTCACAGTACCAGGATTGGGAGTTTCGGTATTCACTCTGATCACAGTACCAGGATTAGGAGTTTCAGTATTCACTCTGATCACAGTACCAGGATTAGGAGTTTCAGTCATCACTCTGATTACAGTACCAGGATTAGGAGTTTCAGTATTCACTCTCATCACAGTATCAGGATTAGGAGTTTCAGTATTCACTCTGATCACAGTACCAGGATTAGGAGTTTCAGTATTCACTCTGATCACAGTATCAGGATTAGGAGTTTCAGTATTCACTCTGATCACAGTATCAGGATTAGGTGTTTCAGTATTCACTCTGATCACAGTACCAGGATTAGGAGTTTCAGTATTCACTCTGATCACAGTACCAGGATTTGGAGTTTCAGTATTCACTCTGATCACAGTATCAGGATTAGGAGGTTCAGTATTCACTCTGATCACAGTACCAGGATTAGGAGTTTCAGTATTCACTCTGATCACAGTATCAGGATTAGGAGTTTCAGCATTCACTCTGATCACAGTATCAGGATTAGGAGTTTCAGTATTCACTCTGATCACAGTACCAGGATTAGGAGTTTCAGTATTCACTCTGGTCACAGTATCTGGATTAGGAGTTTCAGTGTTCACTCTGATCACAGTACCTGGGTTAGGAGTTTCACTATTCACTCTGATCACAGCACCAGGATTAGGAGTTTCAGTATTCACTCTGATCACAGTACCGGGATTAGGAGTTTCAGTATTCACTCTGGTCACAGTACCAGGATTAGGAGTTTCAGTATTCACTCTGATCACAGTACCAGGATTAGGAGTTTCAGTATTCACTCTGGTCACAGTACCAGGATTAGGAGTTTCAGTATTCACTCTGATCACAGTACCAGGATTAGGAGTTTCAGTATTCACTCTGATCACAGTACCAGGATTAGGTGTTTCAGTAATCACTCTGGTCACAGTACCAGGATTAGGAGTTTAGGTATTCACTCTGATCACAGTACCAGGATTAGGAGTTTCAGTATTCACTCTGATCTCATTACCAGGATTAGGATTTTCAGTGTTCACTCTGATCACAGTACCAGGATTAGGAGTTTCAGTATTCACTCTGATCACAGTACCAGGATTAGGAGTTTCAGTATTCACTCTGATCACAGTATCAGGATTAGGAGTTTCAGTATTCACTCTGATCACAGTACCAGTATTAGAAGTTTCAGTATTCACTCTGATCACAGTATCAGGGTTAGGAGTTTCAGTATTCACTCTGATCACTGTACCAGGATTAGGATTTTCAGTATTCACTCTGGTCACAGTATCTGGATAAGGAGTTTCAGTATTCACTCTGATCACAGTATCTGGATTAGGAGTATCAGTATTCACTCTGATCACAGTGTCAGGATTAGGAGTTTCAGTATTCACTCTGATCACAGTATCTGGATTAGGAGTTTCAGTATTCACTCTGATCACAGTATCAGGATTAGGAGTTTCAGTATTCACTCTGAACACAGTACCAGGATTAGCAGTTTCAGTATTCACTCTGATCAAAGTGTCAGGATTAGGAGTTTCAGTATTCACTCTGATCACAGTGTCAGGATTAGGAGATTCAGTATTCACTCTGCTCACAGTATCTGGATTAGGAGTTTCAGTATTCACTCTGCTCACAGAATTCGGATTAGGAATTTCAGTATTCACTCTGATCACAGTATCAGGATCGGAGTTTCAGTATTCACTCTGATCACAGTGTCAGGGTTGAAAAGTTTCAGAATTCAATCTGCTCACAGTACCAGGATTAGGAGTTTCAGTATTCACTCTGATCACAGTACCAGGATTTGGAGTTTCAGTATTCACTCCGGTAACAGTATCTGGATTAGGAGTTTCAGTATTCACTCTGATCACAGTATCAGGGTTAGGAGTATCAGTATTCACTCTGATCACAGTACCAGGATTAGGAGTTTCAGTATTCACTCTGATCACAGTACCAGGATTAGGAGTTTCAGTATTCACTCTGATCACAGTACAAGGATTAGGAGTTTTAGTATTCACTCTGATCACAGTACCAGGATTAGGAGTTTCAGTATTCACTCTGGTCACAGTACCAGGATTAGGAGTTTCAGTATTCACTCTGATCACAGTACCAGGATTAGGAGTTTCAGCATTCACTCTGATCTCAAGATCAGGATTAGGAGTTTCAGTATTCACTCTGATCACAGTACCAGGATTAGGAGTTTCAGTATTCACTCTGATCACAGTATCAGGATTAGGAGTTTCAGTATTCACTCTGATCACAGTGCCAGGATTAGGAGTTTCAGTATTCACTCTGATCACAGTACCAGGATTAGGAGTTTCAGTATTCACTCTGGTCACAGTACCAGGATTAGGAGTTTCAGTATTCACTCTGATCACAGTACCAGGATTAGGAGTTTCAGTATTCACTCTGCTCACAGTACCAGGATTAGGAGTTTCACTATTCATTCTGGTCACAGTACCAGGATGAGGAGTTTCAGAATTCACTCGGATCACAGTATCTGGATTAGGAGTTTCAGTATTCACACTGATCACAGTATCAGCATTAGGAGTTTCAGTATTCACTCTGATCACAGTATCAGGATTAGGAGTTTCAGTATTCACTCTGATCACAGTACCAGGATTAGGAGTTTCAGTATTCACTCTGAACACAGTATCAGGATTAGGAGTTTCAGTATTCACTCTGATCACGGTATCACGATTAGGAGTTTCAGTATTCACTCTGGTCACAGTAATCAGGATTAGGAGTTTCAGTATTCACTCTGAACACAGTATCTGGATTAGGAGTTTCAGTATTCACTCTGATCACAGTATCAGGATTAGGAGTTTCAGTATTCACTCTGATCACAGTACCAGGATTAGGAGTTTCAGTATTCACTCTGGTTACAGTATCAGGATTAGGAGTTTCAGTTATCACTCTGATCACAGTATCAGGATTAGGAGTTTCAGTATTCACTCTGATCACAGTATCAGGATTAGGAGTTTCAGTATTCACTCTGGTCATAGTACCAGGATTAGGAGTTTCAGTATTCACTCTGCTCACAGTACCAGGATTAGGAGTTTCAGTATTCATTCTGGTCACAGTACCAGGATTCGTAGTTTCAGTATTCACTCTGCTCACAGTACCAGGATTAGGAGTTTCACTATTCATTCTGGTCACAGTACCAGGATGAGGAGTTTCAGTATTCACTCTGATCACAGTAAAAGGATTAGGAGTTTCAGAATTCATTCCGGTCACAGTACCAGGATTAGGAGTTTCAGTATTCACTCTGATCACAGTGTCAGGATTAGGAGTTTCAGTATTCACTCTGATCACAGTACCAGGATTAGGAGTTTCAGTATTCACTCTGATCACAGTGTCAGGGTTGAAAAGATTCAGAATTCAATCTGCTCACAGTACCAGGATTAGGAGTTTCAGTATTCACTCTGATCACAGTACCAGGATTAGGAGTTTCAGTATTCACTCTGGTCACAGTATCTGGATAAGGAGTTTTAGTATTCACTCTGATCACAGTATCAGGGTTAGGAGTTTCAGTATTCAATCTGATCACAGTACCAGGATTAGGAGTTTCAGTATTCACTCTGATCACAGTACCAGGATTAGGAGTTTCAGTATTCACTCTGGTCACAGTACCAGGATTAGGAGTTTCAGTATTCACTCTGATCACAGTACCAGGATTAGGAGTTTCAGTATTCACTCTGATCACAGTACCAGGATTAGGAGTTTCAGTCTTCACTCTGATCACAGTACCAGGATTAGGAGTTTCAGTATTCACTCTGATCACAGTATCAGGATTAGGAGTTTCAGTATTCACTCTGATCACAGTACCAGGATTAGGAGTTTCAATATTCACTCTGATCACAGTATCAGGATTAGGAGTTTCAGTATTCACTCTGATCACAGTATCAGGATTAGGTGTTTCAGTGTTCACTCTGATCACAGTACCAGGATTAGGAGTTTCAGTATTCACTCTGATCACAGTACCAGGATTTGGAGTTTCAGTATTCACTCTGATCACAGTGTCAGGATTAGGAGTTTCAGTATTCACTCTGATCACAGTACCAGGATTAGGAGTTTCAGTATTCACTCTGGTCACAGTACCAGGATTAGGAGTTTCAGTATTCACTCTGATCACAGTACCAGGATTAGGAGTTTCAGTATTCACTCTGATCACAGTACCAGGATTAGGAGTTTCAGTCTTCACTCTGATTACAGTACCAGGATTAGGAGTTTCAGTATTCACTCTGATCACAGTATCAGGATTAGGAGTTTCAGTATTCACTCTGATCACAGTACCAGGATTAGGAGTTTCAGTATTCACTCTGATCACAGTATCAGGATTAGGAGTTTCAGTATTCACTCTGATCACAGTATCAGGATTAGGTGTTTCAGTGTTCACTCTGATCACAGTACCAGGATTAGGAGTTTCAGTATTCACTCTGATCACAGTACCAGGATTTGGAGTTTCAGTATTCACTCTGATCACAGTATCAGGATTAGGAGTTTCAGTATTCACTCTGATCACAGTACCAGGATTAGGAGTTTCAGTATTCACTCTGATCACAGTACCAGGATTAGGAGTTTCAGTATTCACTCTGATCACAGTACCGGGATTAGGAGTTTCAGTATTCACTCTGGTCACAGTACCAGGATTAGGAGTTTCAGTATTCACTCTGATCACAGTACCAGGATAAGGAGTTTCAGTATTCACACTGGTCACAGTACCAGGATTAGGAGTTTTAGTATTCACTCTGATCACAGTACCAGGATTGGGAGTTTCAGTATTCACTCTGATCACAGTATCAGGATTAGGAGTTTCAGTATTCACTCTGATCACAGTGTCTGGGTTGAAAAGATGCAGAATTCAATCTGCTCACAGTACCAGGATTAGGAGTTTCAGTATTCACTCTGATCACAGTACCAGGATTAGGTGTTTCAGTAATCACTCTGGTCACACTACCAGGATTAGGAGTTTCAGTATTCACTCTGATCACAGTACCAGGATTAGGAGTTTCAGTATTCACTCTGATCTCAGTACCAGGATTAGGAGATTCAGTGTTCACTCTGCTCACAGTACCAGGATTAGGAGTTTCAGTATTCACTCTGATCACAGTACCAGGATTAGGAGTTTCAGTAATCACTCTGATCACAGTATCAGGATTAGGAGTTTCAGTATTCACTCTGATCACAGTACCAGGATTAGGAGATTCAGTATTCACTCTGATCACAGTATCAGGGTTAGGAGTTTCAGTATTCACTCTGATCACTGTACCAGGATTAGGAGTTTCAGTATTCACTCTGAACACAGTACCAGGATTAGCAGTTTCAGTATTCACTCTGATCAAAGTGTCAGGATTAGGAGTTTCAGTATTCACTCTGATCACAGTGTCAGGATTAGGAGATTCAGTATTCACTCTGCTCACAGTATCTGGATTAGGAGTTTCAGTATTCACTCTGCTCACAGAATTCGGATTAGGAATTTCAGTATTCACTCTGATCACAGTATCAGGATCGGAGTTTCAGTATTCACTCTGATCACAGTGTCAGGGTTGAAAAGTTTCAGAATTCAATCTGCTCACAGTACCAGGATTAGGAGTTTCAGTATTCACTCTGATCACAGTACCAGGATTAGGAGTTTCAGTATTCACTCCGGTAACAGTAATTGGGTTAGGAGTTTCAGTATTCACTCTGATCACAGTATCAGGGTTAGGAGTATCAGTATTCACTCTGATCACAGTACCAGGATTAGGAGTTTCAGTATTCACTCTGATCACAGTACCAGGATTAGGAGTTTCAGTATTCACTCTGATCACAGTACCAGGATTAGGAGTTTTATTATTCACTCTGATCACAGTACCAGGATTAGGAGTTTCAGTATTCACTCTGGTCACAGTACCAGGATTAGGAGTTTCAGTATTCACTCTGATCACAGTACCAGGTTTAGGAGTTTCAGCATTCACTCTGATCTCAATATCAGGATTAGGAGTTTCAGTATTCACTCTGATCACAGTACCAGGATTAGGAGTTTCAGTATTCACTCTGATCACAGTATCAGGATTAGGAGTTTCAGTATTCACTCTGATCACAGTGCCAGGATTAGGAGTTTCAGTATTCACTCTGATCACAGTACCAGGATTAGGAGTTTCAGTATTCACTCTGGTCATAGTACCAGGATTAGGAGTTTCAGTATTCACTCTGATCACAGTACCAGGATTAGGAGTTTCAGTATTCA
This sequence comes from Chiloscyllium plagiosum, assembly GCF_037043375.1. Classification (NCBI taxonomy): domain Eukaryota; kingdom Metazoa; phylum Chordata; class Chondrichthyes; order Orectolobiformes; family Hemiscylliidae; genus Chiloscyllium; species Chiloscyllium plagiosum. The sequence continues at coordinate 48,402,525 of NW_028270174.1, forward strand.
CTCTGCTCACAGTACCAGGATTAGGAGTTTCACTATTCATTCTGGTCACAGTACCAGGATGAGGAGTTTCAGTATTCACTCTGATCACAGTATCTGGATTAGGAGTTTCAGTATTCACTCTGATCACAGTATCAGGATTAGGAGTTTCAGTATTCACTCTGATCACAGTATCAGGATTAGGAGTTTCAGTATTCACTCTGATCACAGTATCTGGATTAGGAGTTTCAGTATTCACTCTGATCACAGTATCAGGATTAGGAGTTTCAGTATTCACTCTGATCACAGTACCAGGATTAGGAGTTTCAGTATTCACTCTGGTTACAGTATCAGGATTAGGAGTTTCAGTATTCACTCTGATCACAGTATCAGGATTAGGAGTTTCAGTATTCACTCTGATCACAGTATCAGGATTAGGAGTTTCAGTATTCACTCTGGTCATAGTACCAGGATTAGGAGTTTCAGTATTCATTCTGGTCACAGTACCAGGATTTGTAGTTTCAGTATTCACTCTGCTCACAGTACCAGGATTAGGAGTTTCACTATTCATTCTGGTCACAGTACCAGGATGAGGAGTTTCAGTATTCACTCTGATCACAGTACAAGGATTAGGAGTTTGAGAATTCATTCTGGTCACAGTACCAGGATTAGGAGTTTCAGTATTCACTCTGATCACAGTGTCAGGATTAGGAGTTTCAGTATTCACTCTGATCACAGTACCAGGATTAGGAGTTTCAGTATTCAATCTGATCACAGTACCAGGATTAGGAGTTTCAGTATTCACTCTGATCACAGTACCAGGATTAGGAGTTTCAGTATTCACTCTGGTCACAGTACCAGGATTAGGAGTTTCAGTATTCACTCTGATCACAGTACCAGGATTAGGAGTTTCAGTATTCACTCTGATCACAGTACCAGGATTAGGAGTTTCAGTCTTCACTCTGATTACAGTACCAGGATTAGGAATTTCAGTATTCACTCTGATCACAGTATCAGGATTAGGAGTTTCAGTATTCACTCTGATCACAGTACCAGGATTAGGAGTTTCAGTATTCACTCTGATCACAGTATCAGGATTAGGAGTTTCAGTATTCACTCTGATCACAGTATCAGGATTAGGTGTTTCAGTATTCACTCTGATCACAGTACCTGGATTAGGAGTTTCAGTATTCACTCTGATCACAGTACCAGGATTAGGAGTTTCAGTATTCACTCTGGTCACAGTATCTGGATAAGGAGTTTTAGTATTCACTCTGATCACAGTATCAGGGTTAGGAGTTTCAGTATTCAATCTGATCACAGTACCAGGATTAGGAGTTTCAGTATTCACTCTGATCACAGTACCAGGATTAGGAGTTTCAGTATTCACTCTGGTCACAGTACCAGGATTAGGAGTTTCAGTATTCACTCTGATCACAGTACCAGGATTAGGAGTTTCAGTATTCACTCTGATCACAGTACCAGGATTAGGAGTTTCAGTCTTCACTCTGATTACAGTACCAGGATTAGGAGTTTCAGTATTCACTCTCATCACAGTATCAGGATTAGGAGTTTCAGTATTCACTCTGATCACAGTGCCAGGATTAGGAGTTTCAGTATTCACTCTGATCACAGTATCAGGATTAGGATTTTCAGTATTCACTCTGATCACAGTATCAGGATTAGGTGTTTCAGTATTCACTCTGATCACAGTACCAGGATTAGGAGTTTCAGTATTCACTCTGATCACAGTACCAGGATTTGGAGTTTCAGTATTCACTCTGATCACAGTATCAGGATTAGGAGTTTCAGTATTCACTCTGATCACAGTACCAGGATTAGGAGTTTCAGTATTCACTCTGATCACAGTATCAGGATTAGGAGTTTCAGCATTCACTCTGATCACAGTATCAGGATTAGGAGTTTCAGTATTCACTCTGATCACAGTACCAGGATTAGGAGTTTCAGTATTCACTCTGGTCACAGTATCTGGATTAGGAGTTTCAGTGTTCACTCTGATCACAGTACCTGGGTTAGGAGTTTCACTATTCACTCTGATCACAGCACCAGGATTAGGAGTTTCAGTATTCACTCTGATCACAGTACCGGGATTAGGAGTTTCAGTATTCACTCTGGTCACAGTACCAGGATTAGGAGTTTCAGTATTCACTCTGATCACAGTACCAGGATTAGGAGTTTCAGTATTCACTCTGGTCACAGTACCAGGATTAGGAGTTTCAGTATTCACTCTGATCACAGTACCAGGATTAGGAGTTTCAGTATTCACTCTGATCACAGTACCAGGATTAGGTGTTTCAGTAATCACTCTGGTCACAGTACCAGGATTAGGAGTTTAGGTATTCACTCTGATCACAGTACCAGGATTAGGAGTTTCAGTATTCACTCTGATCTCATTACCAGGATTAGGATTTTCAGTGTTCACTCTGCTCACAGTACCAGGATTAGGAGTTTCAGTATTCACTCTGATCACAGTACCAGGTTTAGGAGTTTCAGTATTCACTCTGATCACAGTATCAGGATTAGGAGTTTCAGTATTCACTCTGATCACAGTACCAGTATTAGGAGTTTCAGTATTCACTCTGATCACAGTATCAGGGTTAGGAGTTTCAGTATTCACTCTGATCACTGTACCAGGATTAGGATTTTCAGTATTCACTCTGGTCACAGTATCTGGATAAGGAGTTTCAGTATTCACTCTGATCACAGTATCTGGATTAGGAGTATCAGTATTCACTCTGATCACAGTGTCAGGATTAGGAGTTTCAGTATTCACTCTGATCACAGTATCTGGATTAGGAGTTTCAGTATTCACTCTGATCACAGTATCAGGATTAGGAGTTTCAGTATTCACTCTGAACACAGTACCAGGATTAGCAGTTTCAGTATTCACTCTGATCAAAGTGTCAGGATTAGGAGTTTCAGTATTCACTCTGATCACAGTGTCAGGATTAGGAGATTCAGTATTCACTCTGCTCACAGTATCTGGATTAGGAGTTTCAGTATTCACTCTGCTCACAGAATTCGGATTAGGAATTTCAGTATTCACTCTGATCACAGTATCAGGATCGGAGTTTCAGTATTCACTCTGATCACAGTGTCAGGGTTGAAAAGTTTCAGAATTCAATCTGCTCACAGTACCAGGATTAGGAGTTTCAGTATTCACTCTGATCACAGTACCAGGATTAGGAGTTTCAGTATTCACTCCGGTAACAGTATCTGGATTAGGAGTTTCAGTATTCACTCTGATCACAGTATCAGGGTTAGGAGTATCAGTATTCACTCTGATCACAGTACCAGGATTAGGAGTTTCAGTATTCACTCTGATCACAGTACCAGGATTAGGAGTTTCAGTATTCACTCTGATCACAGTACAAGGATTAGGAGTTTTAGTATTCACTCTGATCACAGTACCAGGATTAGGAGTTTCAGTATTCACTCTGGTCACAGTACCAGGATTAGGAGTTTCAGTATTCACTCTGATCACAGTACCAGGATTAGGAGTTTCAGCATTCACTCTGATCTCAAGATCAGGATTAGGAGTTTCAGTATTCACTCTGATCACAGTACCAGGATTAGGAGTTTCAGTATTCACTCTGATCACAGTATCAGGATTAGGAGTTTCAGTATTCACTCTGATCACAGTGCCAGGATTAGGAGTTTCAGTATTCACTCTGATCACAGTACCAGGATTAGGAGTTTCAGTATTCACTCTGGTCACAGTACCAGGATTAGGAGTTTCAGTATTCACTCTGATCACTGTACCAGGATTAGGAGTTTCAGTATTCACTCTGCTCACAGTACCAGGATTAGGAGTTTCACTATTCATTCTGGTCACAGTACCAGGATGAGGAGTTTCAGAATTCACTCGGATCACAGTATCTGGATTAGGAGTTTCAGTATTCACACTGATCACAGTATCAGGATTAGGAGTTTCAGTATTCACTCTGATCACAGTATCAGGATTAGGAGTTTCAGTATTCACTCTGATCACAGTACCAGGATGAGGAGTTTCAGTATTCACTCTGAACACAGTATCAGGATTAGGAGTTTCAGTATTCACTCTGATCACGGTATCACGATTAGGAGTTTCAGTATTCACTCTGGTCACAGTAATCAGGATTAGGAGTTTCAGTATTCACTCTGAACACAGTATCTGGATTAGGAGTTTCAGTATTCACTCTGATCACAGTATCAGGATTAGGAGTTTCAGTATTCACTCTGATCACAGTACCAGGATTAGGAGTTTCAGTATTCACTCTGGTTACAGTATCAGGATTAGGAGTTTCAGTTATCACTCTGATCACAGTATCAGGATTAGGAGTTTCAGTATTCACTCTGATCACAGTATCAGGATTAGGAGTTTCAGTATTCACTCTGGTCATAGTACCAGGATTAGGAGTTTCAGTATTCACTCTGCTCACAGTACCAGGATTAGGAGTTTCAGTATTCATTCTGGTCACAGTACCAGGATTCGTAGTTTCAGTATTCACTCTGCTCACAGTACCAGGATTAGGAGTTTCACTATTCATTCTGGTCACAGTACCAGGATGAGGAGTTTCAGTATTCACTCTGATCACAGTACAAGGATTAGGAGTTTCAGAATTCATTCCGGTCACAGTACCAGGATTAGGAGTTTCAGTATTCACTCTGATCACAGTGTCAGGATTAGGAGTTTCAGTATTCACTCTGATCACAGTACCAGGATTAGGAGTTTCAGTATTCACTCTGATCACAGTGTCAGGGTTGAAAGATTCAGAATTCAATCTGCTCACAGTACCAGGATTAGGAGTTTCAGTATTCACTCTGATCACAGTACCAGGATTAGGAGTTTCAGTATTCACTCTGGTCACAGTATCTGGATAAGGAGTTTTAGTATTCACTCTGATCACAGTATCAGGGTTAGGAGTTTCAGTATTCAATCTGATCACAGTACCAGGATTAGGAGTTTCAGTATTCACTCTGATCACAGTACCAGGATTAGGAGTTTCAGTATTCACTCTGGTCACAGTACCAGGATTAGGAGTTTCAGTATTCACTCTGATCACAGTACCAGGATTAGGAGTTTCAGTATTCACTCTGATCACAGTACCAGGATTAGGAGTTTCAGTCTTCACTCTGATCACAGTACCAGGATTAGGAGTTTCAGTATTCACTCTGATCACAGTATCAGGATTAGGAGTTTCAGTATTCACTCTGATCACAGTACCAGGATTAGGAGTTTCAGTATTCACTCTGATCACAGTATCAGGATTAGGAGTTTCAGTATTCACTCTGATCACAGTATCAGGATTAGGTGTTTCAGTGTTCACTCTGATCACAGTACCAGGATTAGGAGTTTCAGTATTCACTCTGATCACAGTACCAGGATTTGGAGTTTCAGTATTCACTCTGATCACAGTATCAGGATTAGGAGTTTCAGTATTCACTCTGATCACAGTACCAGGATTAGGAGTTTCAGTATTCACTCTGGTCACAGTACCAGGATTAGGAGTTTCAGTATTCACTCTGATCACAGTACCAGGATTAGGAGTTTCAGTATTCACTCTGATCACAGTACCAGGATTAGGAGTTTCAGTCTTCACTCTGATTACAGTACCAGGATTAGGAGTTTCAGTATTCACTCTGATCACAGTATCAGGATTAGGAGTTTCAGTATTCACTCTGATCACAGTACCAGGATTAGGAGTTTCAGTATTCACTCTGATCACAGTATCAGGATTAGGAGTTTCAGTATTCACTCTGATCACAGTATCAGGATTAGGTGTTTCAGTGTTCACTCTGATCACAGTACCAGGATTAGGAGTTTCAGTATTCACTCTGATCACAGTACCAGGATTTGGAGTTTCAGTATTCACTCTGATCACAGTATCAGGATTAGGAGTTTCAGTATTTACTCTGATCACAGTACCAGGATTAGGAGTTTCAGTATTCACTCTGATCACAGTACCAGGATTAGGAGTTTCAGTATTCACTCTGATCACAGTACCGGGATTAGGAGTTTCAGTATTCACTCTGGTCACAGTACCAGGATTAGGAGTTTCAGTATTCACTCTGATCACAGTACCAGGATTAGGAGTTTCAGTATTCACACTGGTCACAGTACCAGGATTAGGAGTTTTAGTATTCACTCTGATCACAGTACCAGGATTGGGAGTTTCAGTATTCACTCTGATCACAGTATCAGGATTAGGAGTTTCAGTATTCACTCTGATCACAGTGTCTGGGTTGAAAAGATGCAGAATTCAATCTGCTCACAGTACCAGGATTAGGAGTTTCAGTATTCACTCTGATCACAGTACCAGGATTAGGTGTTTCAGTAATCACTCTGGTCACACTACCAGGATTAGGAGTTTCAGTATTCACTCTGATCACAGTACCAGGATTAGGAGTTTCAGTATTCACTCTGATCTCAGTACCAGGATTAGGAGATTCAGTGTTCACTCTGCTCACAGTACCAGGATTAGGAGTTTCAGTATTCACTCTGATCACAGTACCAGGATTAGGAGTTTCAGTATTCACTCTGATCACAGTATCAGGATTAGGAGTTTCAGTATTCACTCTGATCACAGTACCAGGATTAGGAGTTTCAGTATTCACTCTGATCACAGTATCAGGGTTAGGAGTTTCAGTATTCACTCTGATCACTGTACCAGGATTAGGATTTTCAGTATTCACTCTGGTCACAGTATCTGGATAAGGAGTTTCAGTATTCACTCTGATCACAGTATCTGGATTAGGAGTATCAGTATTCACTCTGATCACAGTGTCAGGATTAGGAGTTTCAGTATTCACTCTGATCACAGTATCTGGATTAGGAGTTTCAGTATTCACTCTGATCACAGTATCAGGATTAGGAGTTTCAGTGTTCACTCTGAACACAGTAGCAGGATTCGCAGTTTCAGTATTCACTCTGATCAAAGTGTCAGGATTAGGTGTTTCTGTATTCACTCTGATCACAGTACCAGGATTAGGATTTTCAGTATTCACTCTGATCACAGTACCAGGATGAGGAGTTTCAGTATTCACTCTGATCACAGTATCAGGATGAGGAGTTTCAGTATTCACTCTGATCACAGTGTCAGGGTTGAAAAGTTGCAGAATTCAATCTGCTCACTGTACCAGGATTAGGAGTTTCAGTATTCACTCTGATCACAGTACCAGGATTAGGAGTTTCAGTATTCACTCTGGTCACAGAATCTGGATTAGGAGTTTCAGTATTCACTCTGATCACAGTATCAGGATGAGGAGTTTCAGTATTCACTCTGATCACAGTACCAGGATTAGGAGTTTCAGTATTCACTCTGATCACAGTACCATGATTAGGAATTTCAGTATTCACTCTGATCACAGTATCAGGATTAGGAGTTTCAGTATTCACTCTGGTCACAGTATCTGGATTAGGAGTTTCAGTATTCACTCTGATCACAGTACCAGGATTAGGAGTTTCAGTATTCACTCTGATCACAGTACCAGGATTAGGAGTTTCAGTATTCACTCTGATCACAGTATCATGATTAGGAGTTTCAGTATTCACTCTGATCACAGTACCAGGATTAGGAGTTTCAGTATTCAATCTGCTCACAGTACCAGGATGAGGAGTTTCAGAATTCACTCTGATCACAGTATCTGGATTAGGAGTTTCAGTATTCACTCTGATCACAGTATCAGGATTAGGAGTTTCAGTATTCACTCTGATCACAGTATCAGGGTTAGGAGTATCAGTATTCACTCTGATCACAGTACCAGGATTAGGAGTTTCAGTATTCACTCTGATCACAGTACCAGGATTAGGAGTTTCAGTATTCACTCTGATCACAGTACCAGGATTAGGAGTTTCAGTATTCACTCTGATCACAGTATCAGGATTAGGAGTTTCAGTATTCACTCTGATCACAGTATCAGGATTAGGTGTTTCAGTGTTCACTCTGATCACAGTACCAGGATTAGGAGTTTCAGTATTCACTCTGATCACAGTACCAGGATTTGGAGTTTCAGTATTCACTCTGATCACAGTATCAGGATTAGGAGTTTCAGTATTTACTCTGATCACAGTACCAGGATTAGGAGTTTCAGTATTCACTCTGATCACAGTACCAGGATTAGGAGTTTCAGTATTCACTCTGATCACAGTACCGGGATTAGGAGTTTCAGTATTCACTTTGATCACAGTACCAGGATGAGGAGTTTCAGTATTCACTCTGATCACAGTACCAGGATTAGGAGTTTCAGTATTCAATCTGATCACAGTACCAGGATTAGGAGTTTCAGTATTCACTCCGGTAACAGTACCAGGATTGGGAGTTTCAGTATTCACTCTGATCACAGTATCAGGATTAGGAGTTTCAGTATTCACTCTGATCACAGTGTCTGGGTTGAAAAGATGCAGAATTCAATCTGCTCACAGTACCAGGATTAGGAGTTTCAGTATTCACTCTGATCACAGTACCAGGATTAGGTGTTTCAGTAATCACTCTGGTCACACTACCAGGATTAGGAGTTTCAGTATTCACTCTGATCACAGTACCAGGATTAGGAGTTTCAGTATTCACTCTGATCTCAGTACCAGGATTAGGAGATTCAGTGTTCACTCTGCTCACAGTACCAGGATTAGGAGTTTCAGTATTCACTCTGATCACAGTACCAGGATTAGGAGTTTCAGTATTCACTCTGATCACAGTATCAGGATTAGGAGTTTCAGTATTCACTCTGATCACAGTACCAGGATTAGGAGTTTCAGTATTCACTCTGATCACAGTATCAGGGTTAGGAGTTTCAGTATTCACTCTGATCACTGTACCAGGATTAGGATTTTCAGTATTCACTCTGGTCACAGTATCTGGATAAGGAGTTTCAGTATTCACTCTGATCACAGTATCTGGATTAGGAGTATCAGTATTCACTCTGATCACAGTGTCAGGATTAGGAGTTTCAGTATTCACTCTGATCACAGTATCTGGATTAGGAGTTTCAGTATTCACTCTGATCACAGTATCAGGATTAGGAGTTTCAGTGTTCACTCTGAACACAGTAGCAGGATTAGCAGTTTCAGTATTCACTCTGATCAAAGTGTCAGGATTAGGTGTTTCTGTATTCACTCTGATCACAGTACCAGGATTAGGATTTTCAGTATTCACTCTGATCACAGTACCAGGATGAGGAGTTTCAGTATTCACTCTGATCACAGTATCAGGATGAGGAGTTTCAGTATTCACTCTGATCACAGTGTCAGGGTTGAAAAGTTGCAGAATTCAATCTGCTCACTGTACCAGGATTAGGAGTTTCAGTATTCACTCTGATCACAGTACCAGGATTAGGAGTTTCAGTATTCACTCTGGTCACAGAATCTGGATTAGGAGTTTCAGTATTCACTCTGATCACAGTATCAGGATGAGGAGTTTCAGTATTCACTCTGATCACAGTACCAGGATTAGGAGTTTCAGTATTCACTCTGATCACAGTACCATGATTAGGAATTTCAGTATTCACTCTGATCACAGTATCAGGATTAGGAGTTTCAGTATTCACTCTGGTCACAGTATCTGGATTAGGAGTTTCAGTATTCACTCTGATCACAGTACCAGGATTAGGAGTTTCAGTATTCACTCTGATCACAGTACCAGGATTAGGAGTTTCAGTATTCACTCTGATCACAGTATCATGATTAGGAGTTTCAGTATTCACTCTGATCACAGTACCAGGATTAGGAGTTTCAGTATTCACTTTGATCACAGTACCAGGATGAGGAGTTTCAGTATTCACTCTGATCACAGTACCAGGATTAGGAGTTTCAGTATTCACTCTGATCACAGTGTCAGGATTAGGAGATTCAGTATTCACTCTGCTCACAGTATCTGGATTAGGAGTTTCAGTATTCACTCTGCTCACAGAATTCGGATTCGGAATTTCAGTATTCACTCTGATCACAGTATCAGGATCGGAGTTTCAGTATTCACTCTGATCACAGTGTCAGGGTTGAAAAGTTTCAGAATTCAATCTGCTCACAGTACCAGGATTAGGAGTTTCAGTATTCACTCTGATCACAGTACCAGGATTAGGAGTTTCAGTATTCACTCCGGTAACAGTATCTGGATTAGGAGTTTCAGTATTCACTCTGATCACAGTATCAGGGTTAGGAGTATCAGTATTCACTCTGATCACAGTACCAGGATTAGGAGTTTCAGTATTCACTCTGATCACAGTACCAGGATTAGGAGTTTCAGTATTCACTCTGATCACAGTACAAGGATTAGGAGTTTTAGTATTCACTCTGATCACAGTACCAGGATTAGGAGTTTCAGCATTCACTCTGATCTCAAGATCAGGATTAGGAGTTTCAGTATTCACTCTGATCACAGTACCAGGATTAGGAGTTTCAGTATTCACTCTGATCACAGTATCAGGATTACGAGTTTCAGTATTCACTCTGATCACAGTGCCAGGATTAGGAGTTTCAGTATTCACTCTGATCACAGCACCAGGATTAGGAGTTTCAGTATTCACTCTGGTCACAGTACCAGGATTAGGAGTTTCAGTATTCACTCTGATCACAGTACCAGGATTAGGAGTTTCAGTATTCACTCTGCTCACAGTACCAGGATTAGGAGTTTCACTATTCATTCTGGTCACAGTACCAGGATGAGGAGTTTCAGAATTCACTCTGATCACAGTATCTGGATTAGGAGTTTCAGTATTCACTCTGATCACAGTATCAGGATTAGGAGTTTCAGTATTCACTCTGATCACAGTATCAGGATTAGGAGTTTCAGTATTCACTCTGATCACAGTACCAGGATTAGGAGTTTCAGTATTCACTCTGATCACAGTATCAGGATTAGGAGTTTCAGTATTCACTCTGATCTCAGTATCACGATTAGGAGTTTCAGTATTCACTCTGGTCACAGTAATCAGGATTAGGAGTTTCAGTATTCACTCTGAACAAAGTATCTGGATTAGGAGTTTCAGTATTCACTCTGATCACAGTATCAGGATTAGGAGTTTCAGTATTCACTCTGATCACAGTACCAGGATTAGGATTTTCAGTATTCACTCTGGTTACAGTATCAGGATTAGGAGTTTCAGTATTCACTCTGATCACAGTATCAGGATTAGGAGTTTCAGTATTCACTCTGATCACAGTATCAGGATTAGGAGTTTCAGTATTCACTCTGGTCATAGTACCAGGATTAGGAGTTTCAGTATTCACTCTGCTCACAGTACCAGGATTAGGAGTTTCAGTATTCATTCTGGTCACAGTACCAGGATTCGTAGTTTCAGTATTCACTCTGCTCACAGTACCAGGATTAGGAGTTTCACTATTCATTCTGCTCACAGTACCAGGATGAGGAGTTTCAGTATTCACTCTGATCACAGTACAAGGATTAGGAGTTTCAGAATTCATTCTGGTCACAGTACCAGGATTAGGAGTTTCAGTATTCACTCTGATCACAGTACCAGGATTAGGAGTTTCAGTATTCACTCTGATCACAGTACCAGGATTAGGAGTTTCAGTATTCACTCTGATCACAGTGTCAGGGTTGAAAAGATTCAGAATTCAATCTGCTCACAGTACCAGGATTAGGAGTTTCAGTATTCACTCTGATCACAGTACCAGGATTAGGAGTTTCAGTATTCACTCTGGTCACAGTATCTGGATAAGGAGTTTTAGTATTCACTCTGATCACAGTATCAGGGTTAGGAGTTTCAGTATTCAATCTGATCACAGTACCAGGATTAGGAGTTTCAGTATTCACTCTGATCACAGTACCAGGATTAGGAGTTTCAGTATTCACTCTGGTCACAGTACCAGGATTAGGAGTTTCAGTATTCACTCTGATCACAGTACCAGGATTAGGAGTTTCAGTATTCACTCTGATCACAGTACCAGGATTAGGAGTTTCAGTCTTCACTCTGATTACAGTACCAGGATTAGGAGTTTCAGTATTCACTCTGATCACAGTATCAGGATTAGGAGTTTCAGTATTCACTCTGATCACAGTACCAGGATTAGGAGTTTCAGTATTCACTCTGATCACAGTATCAGGATTAGGAGTTCCAGTATTCACTCTGATCACAGTATCAGGATTAGGTGTTTCAGTGTTCACTCTGATCACAGTACCAGGATTAGAAGTTTCAGTATTCACTCTGATCACAGTACCAGGATTAGGAGTTTCAGTATTCACTCTGATCACAGTATCAGGATTACGAGTTTCAGTATTCACTCTGATCACAGTGCCAGGATTAGGAGTTTCAGTATTCACTCTGATCACAGCACCAGGATTAGGAGTTTCAGTATTCACTCTGGTCACAGTACCAGGATTAGGAGTTTCAGTATTCACTCTGATCACAGTACCAGGATTAGGAGTTTCAGTATTCACTCTGCTCACAGTACCAGGATTAGGAGTTTCACTATTCATTCTGGTCACAGTACCAGGATGAGGAGTTTCAGAATTCACTCTGATCACAGTATCTGGATTAGGAGTTTCAGTATTCACTCTGATCACAGTATCAGGATTAGGAGTTTCAGTATTCACTCTGATCACAGTATCAGGATTAGGAGTTTCAGTATTCACTCTGATCACAGTACCAGGATTAGGAGTTTCAGTATTCACTCTGATCACAGTATCAGGATTAGGAGTTTCAGTATTCACTCTGATCTCAGTATCACGATTAGGAGTTTCAGTATTCACTCTGGTCACAGTAATCAGGATTAGGAGTTTCAGTATTCACTCTGAACAAAGTATCTGGATTAGGAGTTTCAGTATTCACTCTGATCACAGTATCAGGATTAGGAGTTTCAGTATTCACTCTGATCACAGTACCAGGATTAGGATTTTCAGTATTCACTCTGGTTACAGTATCAGGATTAGGAGTTTCAGTATTCACTCTGATCACAGTATCAGGATTAGGAGTTTCAGTATTCACTCTGATCACAGTATCAGGATTAGGAGTTTCAGTATTCACTCTGGTCATAGTACCAGGATTAGGAGTTTCAGTATTCACTCTGCTCACAGTACCAGGATTAGGAGTTTCAGTATTCATTCTGGTCACAGTACCAGGATTCGTAGTTTCAGTATTCACTCTGCTCACAGTACCAGGATTAGGAGTTTCACTATTCATTCTGCTCACAGTACCAGGATGAGGAGTTTCAGTATTCACTCTGATCACAGTACAAGGATTAGGAGTTTCAGAATTCATTCTGGTCACAGTACCAGGATTAGGAGTTTCAGTATTCACTCTGATCACAGTACCAGGATTAGGAGTTTCAGTATTCACTCTGATCACAGTACCAGGATTAGGAGTTTCAGTATTCACTCTGATCACAGTGTCAGGGTTGAAAAGATTCAGAATTCAATCTGCTCACAGTACCAGGATAAGGAGTTTCAGTATTCACTCTGATCACAGTACCAGGATTAGGAGTTTCAGTATTCACTCTGGTCACAGTATCTGGATAAGGAGTTTTAGTATTCACTCTGATCACAGTATCAGGGTTAGGAGTTTCAGTATTCAATCTGATCACAGTACCAGGATTAGGAGTTTCAGTATTCACTCTGATCACAGTACCAGGATTAGGAGTTTCAGTATTCACTCTGGTCACAGTACCAGGATTAGGAGTTTCAGTATTCACTCTGATCACAGTACCAGGATTAGGAGTTTCAGTATTCACTCTGATCACAGTACCAGGATTAGGAGTTTCAGTCTTCACTCTGATTACAGTACCAGGATTAGGAGTTTCAGTATTCACTCTGATCACAGTATCAGGATTAGGAGTTTCAGTATTCACTCTGATCACAGTACCAGGATTAGGAGTTTCAGTATTCACTCTGATCACAGTATCAGGATTAGGAGTTCCAGTATTCACTCTGATCACAGTATCAGGATTAGGTGTTTCAGTGTTCACTCTGATCACAGTACCAGGATTAGAAGTTTCAGTATTCACTCTGATCACAGTACCAGGATTTGGAGTTTCAGTATTCACTCTGATCACAGTATCAGGATTAGGATTTTCAGTATTCACTCTGATCACAGTACCAGGATTAGGAGTTTCAGTATTCACTCTGGTCACAGTATCTGGATTAGGAGTTTCAACATTCACTCTGATCACAGTACCTGGGTTAGGAGTTTCACTATTCACTCTGATCACAGTACCAGGATTAGGAGTTTCAGTATTCACTCTGATCACAGTACCGGGATTAGGAGTTTCAGTATTCACTCTGGTCACAGTACCAGTATTAGGAGTTTCAGTATTCACTCTGATCACAGTACCAGGATTAGGAGTTTCAGTATTCACTCTGGTCACAGTAGCAGGATTAGGAGTTTTAGTATTCACTCTGATCACAGTACCAGGATTAGGAGTTTCAGTATTCACTCTGATCACAGTATCAGGATTAGGAGTTTCAGTATTCACTCTGATCACAGTGTCTGGGTTGAAAAGTTGCAGAATTCAATCTGCTCACAGTACCAGGATTAGGAGTTTCAGTATTCACTCTGATCACAGTACCAGGATTAGGTGTTTCAGTCATCACTCTGGTCACAGTACCAGGATTAGGAGTTTCAGTATTCACTCTGATCACAGTACCAGGATTAGGAGTTTCAGTATTCACTCTGATCTCAGTACCAGGATTAGGAGATTCAGTGTTCACTCTGCTCACAGTACCAGGATTAGGAGTTTCAGTATTCACTCTGATCACAGTACCAGGATTAGGAGTTTCAGTATTCACTCTGATCACAGTATCAGGATTAGGAGTTTCAGTATTCACTCTGATCACAGTACCAGGATTAGGAGTTTCAGTATTCACTCTGATCACAGTATCAGGGTTAGGAGTTTCAGTATTCACTCTGATCACTGTACCAGGATTAGGATTTTCAGTATTCACTCTGGTCACAGTATCTGGATAAGGAGTTTCAGTATTCACACTGATCACAGTATCTGGATTAGGAGTTTCAGTATTCACTTTGATCACAGTACCAGGATGAGGAGTTTCAGTATTCACTCTGATCACAGTATCAGGATTAGGAGTTTCAGTATTCACTCTGATCACAGTACCAGGATTAGGAGTTTCAGTATTCACTCTGGTCACAGTACCAGGATTAGGAGTTTCAGTATTCACTCTGATCACAGTACCAGGATTAGGAGTTTCAGTATTCACTCTGATCACAGTACCAGGATTAGGAGTTTCAGTCTTCACTCTGATTACAGTACCAGGATTAGGAGTTTCAGTATTCACTCTGATCACAGTATCAGGATTAGGAGTTTCAGTATTCACTCTGATCACAGTACCAGGATTAGGAGTTTCAGTATTCACTCTGATCACAGTATCAGGATTAGGAGTTTCAGTATTCACTCTGATCACAGTATCAGGATTAGGTGTTTCAGTGTTCACTCTGATCACAGTACCAGGATTAGGAGTTTCAGTATTCACTCTGATCACAGTACCAGGATTTGGAGTTTCAGTATTCACTCTGATCACAGTATCAGGATTAGGAGTTTCAGTATTCACTCTGATCACAGGACCAGGATTAGGAGTTTCAGTATTCACTCTGATCACAGTACCAGGATTAGGAGTTTCAGTATTCACTCTGATCACAGTACCGGGATTAGGAGTTTCAGTATTCACTCTGGTCACAGTACCAGGATTAGGAGTTTCAGTATTCACTCTGATCACAGTACCAGGATTAGGAGTTTCAGTATGCACACTGGTCACAGTACCAGGATTAGGAGTTTTAGTATTCACTCTGATCACAGTACCAGGATTGGGAGTTTCAGTATTCACTCTGATCACAGTATCAGGATTAGGAGTTTCAGTATTCACTCTGATCACAGTGTCTGGGTTGAAAAGATGCAGAATTCAATCTGCTCACAGTACCAGGATTAGGAGTTTCAGTATTCACTCTGATCACAGTACCAGGATTAGGTGTTTCAGTAATCACTCTGGTCACACTACCAGGATTAGGAGTTTCAGTATTCACTCTGATCACAGTACCAGGATTAGGAGTTTCAGTATTCACTCTGATCTCAGTACCAGGATTAGGAGATTCAGTGTTCACTCTGCTCACAGTACCAGGATTAGGAGTTTCAGTATTCACTCTGATCACAGTACCAGGATTAGGAGTTTCAGTATTCACTCTGATCACAGTATCAGGATTAGGAGTTTCAGTATTCACTCTGATCACAGTACCAGGATTAGGAGTTTCAGTATTCACTCTGATCACAGTATCAGGGTTAGGAGTTTCAGTATTCACTCTGATCACTGTACCAGGATTAGGATTTTCAGTATTCACTCTGGTCACAGTATCTGGATAAGGAGTTTCAGTATTCACTCTGATCACAGTATCTGGATTAGGAGTATCAGTATTCACTCTGATCACAGTGTCAGGATTAGGAGTTTCAGTATTCACTCTGATCACAGTATCTGGATTAGGAGTTTCAGTATTCACTCTGATCACAGTATCAGGATTAGGAGTTTCAGTGTTCACTCTGAACACAGTAGCAGGATTAGCAGTTTCAGTATTCACTCTGATCAAAGTGTCAGGATTAGGTGTTTCTGTATTCACTCTGATCACAGTACCAGGATTAGGATTTTCAGTATTCACTCTGATCACAGTACCAGGATGAGGAGTTTCAGTATTCACTCTGATCACAGTATCAGGATGAGGAGTTTCAGTATTCACTCTGATCACAGTGTCAGGGTTGAAAAGTTGCAGAATTCAATCTGCTCACTGTACCAGGATTAGGAGTTTCAGTATTCACTCTGATCACAGTACCAGGATTAGGAGTTTCAGTATTCACTCTGGTCACAGAATCTGGATTAGGAGTTTCAGTATTCACTCTGATCACAGTATCAGGATGAGGAGTTTCAGTATTCACTCTGATCACAGTACCAGGATTAGGAGTTTCAGTATTCACTCTGATCACAGTGTCAGGGTTGAAAAGTTGCAGAATTCAATCTGCTCACTGTACCAGGATTAGGAGTTTCAGTATTCACTCTGATCACAGTACCAGGATTAGGAGTTTCAGTATTCACTCTGGTCACAGAATCTGGATTAGGAGTTTCAGTATTCACTCTGATCACAGTATCAGGGTTAGGAGATGCAGTATTCACTCTGATCACAGTACCAGGATTAGGAGTTTCAGTATTCACTCTGGTCACAGTATCTGGATTAGGAGTTTCAGTATTTACTCTGATCACAGTATCTGGATTAGGAGTATCAGTATTCACTCTGATCACAGTGTCAGGATTAGGAGTTTCAGTATTCACTCTGATCACAGTATCTGGATTAGGAGTTTCAGTATTCACTCTGATCACAGTACCATGATTAGGAGTTTCAGTATTCACTCTGATCACAGTACCATGATTAGGAATTTCAGCATTCACTCTGATCACAGTATCAGGATTAGGAGTTTCAGTATTCACTCTGGTCACAGTATCTGGATTAGGAGTTTCAGTATTCACTCTGATCACAGTACCAGGATTAGGAGTTTCAGTATTCACTCTGATCACAGTACCAGGATTAGGAGTTTCAGTATTCACTCTGATCACAGTATCATGATTAGGAGTTTCAGTATTCACTCTGATCACAGTACCAGGATTAGGAGTTTCAGTATTCACTTTGATCACAGTACCAGGATGAGGAGTTTCAGTATTCACTCTGATCACAGTACCAGGATTAGGAGATTCAGTATTCACTCTGATCACAGTGTCAGGATTAGGAGATTCAGTATTCACTCTGCTCACAGTATCTGGATTAGGAGTTTCAGTATTCACTCTGCTCACAGAATTCGGATTCGGAATTTCAGTATTCACTCTGATCACAGTATCAGGATCGGAGTTTCAGTATTCACTCTGATCACAGTGTCAGGGTTGAAAAGTTTCAGAATTCAATCTGCTCACAGTACCAGGATTAGGAGTTTCAGTATTCACTCTGATCACAGTACCAGGATTAGGAGTTTCAGTATTCACTCTGGTCACAGTATCTGGATTAGGAGTTTCAGTATTCACTCTGATCACAGTATCAGGGTTAGGAGTATCAGTATTCACTCTGATCACAGTACCAGGATTAGGAGTTTCAGTATTCACTCTGATCACAGTACCAGGATTAGGAGTTTCAGTATTCACTCTGATCACAGTACAAGGATTAGGAGTTTCAGTATTCACTCTGATCACAGTACCAGGATTAGGAGTTTCAGTATTCACTCTGATCACAGTACAAGGATTAGGAGTTTTAGTATTCACTCTGATCACAGTACCAGGATTAGGAGTTTCAGTATTCACTCTGATCACAGTACCAGGATTAGGAGTTTCAGTATTCACTCTGATCACAGTACCAGGATTAGGAGTTTCAGTATTCACTCTGATCACAGTGCCAGGATTAGGAGTTTCAGTATTCACTCTGATCACAGTACCAGGATTAGGAGTTTCAGTATTCACTCTGATCACAATATCAGGATTAGGAGTTTCGGTATTCACTCTGATCACAGTGCCAGGATTAGGAGTTTCAGTATTCACTCTGATCACAGCACCAGGATTAGGAGTTTCAGTATTCACTCTGGTCACAGTACCAGGATTAGGAGTTTCAGTATTCACTCTGATCACAGTACCAGGATTAGGAGTTTCAGTATTCACTCTGCTCACAGTACCAGGATTAGGAGTTTCACTATTCATTCTGGTCACAGTACCAGGATGAGGAGTTTCAGAATTCACTCTGATCACAGTATCTGGATTAGGAGTTTCAGTATTCACTCTGATCACAGTATCAGGATTAGGAGTTTCAGTATTCACTCTCATCACAGTATCAGGATTAGGAGTTTCAGTATTCACTCTGATCACAGTACCAGGATTAGGAGTTTCAGTATTCACTCTGATCACAGTATCAGGATAAGGAGTTTCAGTATTCACTCTGATCACAGTATCACGATTAGGAGTTTCAGTATTCACTCTGGTCACAGTAATCAGGATTAGGAGTTTCAGTATTCACTCTGAACACAGTATCTGGATTAGGAGTTTCAGTATTCACTCTGATCACAGTATCAGGATTAGGAGTTTCAGTATTCACTCTGATCACAGTACCAGGATTAGGATTTTCAGTATTCACTCTGGTTACAGTATCAGGATTAGGAGTTTCAGTATTCACTCTGATCACAGTATCAGGATTAGGAGTTTCAGTATTCACTCTGATCACAGTATCAGGATTAGGAGTTTCAGTATTCACTCTGGTCATAGTACCAGGATTAGGAGTTTCAGTATTCACTCTGCTCACAGTACCAGGATTAGGAGTTTCAGTATTCATTCTGGTCACAGTACCAGGATTCGTAGTTTCAGTATTCACTCTGCTCACAGTACCAGGATTAGGAGTTTCACTATTCATTCTGCTCACAGTACCAGGATGAGGAGTTTCAGTATTCACTCTGATCACAGTACAAGGATTAGGAGTTTCAGAATTCATTCTGGTCACAGTACCAGGATTAGGAGTTTCAGTATTCACTCTGATCACAGTGTCAGGATTAGGAGTTTCAGTATTCACTCTGATCACAGTACCAGGATTAGGAGTTTCAGTATTCACTCTGATCACAGTGTCAGGGTTGAAAAGATTCAGAATTCAATCTGCTCACAGTACCAGGATTAGGAGTTTCAGTATTCACTCTGATCACAGTACCAGGATTAGGAGTTTCAGTATTCACTCTGGTCACAGTATCTGGATAAGGAGTTTTAGTATTCACTCTGATCACAGTATCAGGGTTAGGAGTTTCAGTATTCAATCTGATCACAGTACCAGGATTAGGAGTTTCAGTATTCACTCTGATCACAGTACCAGGATTAGGAGTTTCAGTATTCACTCTGGTCACAGTACCAGGATTAGGAGTTTCAGTATTCACACTGATCACAGTACCAGGATTAGGAGTTTCAGTATTCACTCTGATCACAGTACCAGGATTAGGAGTTTCAGTCTTCACTCTGATTACAGTACCAGGATTAGGAGTTTCAGTATTCACTCTGATCACAGTATCAGGATTAGGAGTTTCAGTATTCACTCTGATCACAGTACCAGGATTAGGAGTTTCAGTATTCACTCTGATCACAGTATCAGGATTAGGAGTTTCAGTATTCACTCTGATCACAGTATCAGGATTAGGTGTTTCAGTGTTCACTCTGATCACAGTACCAGGATTAGAAGTTTCAGTATTCACTCTGATCACTGTACCAGGATTAGGATTTTCTGTATTCACTCTGGTCACAGTATCTGGATTAGGAGTTTCAGTATTCACACTGATCACAGTATCTGGATTAGGAGTTTCAGTATTCACTTTGATCACAGTACCAGGATGAGGAGTTTCAGTATTCACTCTGATCACAGTATCAGGATTAGGAGTTTCAGTATTCACTCTGATCACAGTACCAGGATTAGGAGTTTCAGTATTCACTCTGGTCACAGTACCAGGATTAGGAGTTTCAGTATTCACTCTGATCACAGTACCAGGATTAGGAGTTTCAGTATTCACTCTGATCACAGTACCAGGATTAGGAGTTTCAGTCTTCACTCTGATTACAGTACCAGGATTAGGAGTTTCAGTATTCACTCTGATCACAGTATCAGGATTAGGAGTTTCAGTATTCACTCTGATCACAGTACCAGGATTAGGAGTTTCAGTATTCACTCTGATCACAGTATCAGGATTAGGAGTTTCAGTATTCACTCTGATCACAGTATCAGGATTAGGTGTTTCAGTGTTCACTCTGATCACAGTACCAGGATTAGGAGTTTCAGTATTCACTCTGATCACAGTACCAGGATTTGGAGTTTCAGTATTCACTCTGATCACAGTATCAGGATTAGGAGTTTCAGTATTCACTCTGATCACAGTACCGGGATTAGGAGTTTCAGTATTCACTCTGGTCACAGTACCAGGATTAGGAGTTTCAGTATTCACTCTGATCACAGTACCAGGATTAGGAGTTTCAGTATTCACACTGGTCACAGTACCAGGATTAGGAGTTTTAGTATTCACTCTGATCACAGTACCAGGATTAGGAGTTTCAGTATTCACACTGGTCACAGTACCAGGATTAGGAGTTTCAGTATTCACTCTGATCACAGTACCATGATTAGGAGTTTCAGTATTCACTCTGATCACAGTACCATGATTAGGAATTTCAGCATTCACTCTGATCACAGTATCAGGATTAGGAGTTTCAGTATTCACTCTGGTCACAGTATCTGGATTAGGAGTTTCAGTATTCACTCTGATCACAGTACCAGGATTAGGAGTTTCAGTATTCACTCTGATCACAGTACCAGGATTAGGAGTTTCAGTATTCACTCTGATCACAGTATCATGATTAGGAGTTTCAGTATTCACTCTGATCACAGTACCAGGATTAGGAGTTTCAGTATTCACTTTGATCACAGTACCAGGATGAGGAGTTTCAGTATTCACTCTGATCACAGTACCAGGATTAGGAGATTCAGTATTCACTCTGATCACAGTGTCAGGATTAGGAGATTCAGTATTCACTCTGCTCACAGTATCTGGATTAGGAGTTTCAGTATTCACTCTGCTCACAGAATTCGGATTCGGAATTTCAGTATTCACTCTGATCACAGTATCAGGATCGGAGTTTCAGTATTCACTCTGATCACAGTGTCAGGGTTGAAAAGTTTCAGAATTCAATCTGCTCACAGTACCAGGATTAGGAGTTTCAGTATTCACTCTGATCACAGTACCAGGATTAGGAGTTTCAGTATTCACTCCAGTAACAGTATCTGGATTAGGAGTTTCAGTATTCACTCTGATCACAGTATCAGGGTTAGGAGTATCAGTATTCACTCTGATCACAGTACCAGGATTAGGAGTTTCAGTATTCACTCTGATCACAGTACCAGGATTAGGAGTTTCAGTATTCACTCTGATCACAGTACAAGGATTAGGAGTTTTAGTATTCACTCTGATCACAGTACCAGGATTAGGAGTTTCAGCATTCACTCTGATCTCAAGATCAGGATTAGGAGTTTCAGTATTCACTCTGATCACAGTACCAGGATTAGGAGTTTCAGTATTCACTCTGATCACAATATCAGGATTAGGAGTTTCGGTATTCACTCTGATCACAGTGCCAGGATTAGGAGTTTCAGTATTCACTCTGATCACAGCACCAGGATTAGGAGTTTCAGTATTCACTCTGGTCACAGTACCAGGATTAGGAGTTTCAGTATTCACTCTGATCACAGTACCAGGATTAGGAGTTTCAGTATTCACTCTGCTCACAGTACCAGGATTAGGAGTTTCACTATTCATTCTGGTCACAGTACCAGGATGAGGAGTTTCAGAATTCACTCTGATCACAGTATCTGGATTAGGAGTTTCAGTATTCACTCTGATCACAGTATCAGGATTAGGAGTTTCAGTATTCACTCTCATCACAGTATCAGGATTAGGAGTTTCAGTATTCACTCTGATCACAGTACCAGGATTAGGAGTTTCAGTATTCACTCTGATCACAGTATCAGGATAAGGAGTTTCAGTATTCACTCTGATCACAGTATCACGATTAGGAGTTTCAGTATTCACTCTGGTCACAGTAATCAGGATTAGGAGTTTCAGTATTCACTCTGAACACAGTATCTGGATTAGGAGTTTCAGTATTCACTCTGATCACAGTATCAGGATTAGGAGTTTCAGTATTCACTCTGATCACAGTACCAGGATTAGGATTTTCAGTATTCACTCTGGTTACAGTATCAGGATTAGGAGTTTCAGTATTCACTCTGATCACAGTATCAGGATTAGGAGTTTCAGTATTCACTCTGATCACAGTATCAGGATTAGGAGTTTCAGTATTCACTCTGGTCATAGTACCAGGATTAGGAGTTTCAGTATTCACTCTGCTCACAGTACCAGGATTAGGAGTTTCAGTATTCATTCTGGTCACAGTACCAGGATTCGTAGTTTCAGTATTCACTCTGCTCACAGTACCAGGATTAGGAGTTTCACTATTCATTCTGCTCACAGTACCAGGATGAGGAGTTTCAGTATTCACTCTGATCACAGTACAAGGATTAGGAGTTTCAGAATTCATTCTGGTCACAGTACCAGGATTAGGAGTTTCAGTATTCACTCTGATCACAGTGTCAGGATTAGGAGTTTCAGTATTCACTCTGATCACAGTACCAGGATTAGGAGTTTCAGTATTCACTCTGATCACAGTGTCAGGGTTGAAAAGATTCAGAATTCAATCTGCTCACAGTACCAGGATTAGGAGTTTCAGTATTCACTCTGATCACAGTACCAGGATTAGGAGTTTCAGTATTCACTCTGGTCACAGTATCTGGATAAGGAGTTTTAGTATTCACTCTGATCACAGTATCAGGGTTAGGAGTTTCAGTATTCAATCTGATCACAGTACCAGGATTAGGAGTTTCAGTATTCACTCTGATCACAGTACCAGGATTAGGAGTTTCAGTATTCACTCTGGTCACAGTACCAGGATTAGGAGTTTCAGTATTCACACTGATCACAGTACCAGGATTAGGAGTTTCAGTATTCACTCTGATCACAGTACCAGGATTAGGAGTTTCAGTCTTCACTCTGATTACAGTACCAGGATTAGGAGTTTCAGTATTCACTCTGATCACAGTATCAGGATTAGGAGTTTCAGTATTCACTCTGATCACAGTACCAGGATTAGGAGTTTCAGTATTCACTCTGATCACAGTATCAGGATTAGGAGTTTCAGTATTCACTCTGATCACAGTATCAGGATTAGGTGTTTCAGTGTTCACTCTGATCACAGTACCAGGATTAGAAGTTTCAGTATTCACTCTGATCACTGTACCAGGATTAGGATTTTCTGTATTCACTCTGGTCACAGTATCTGGATTAGGAGTTTCAGTATTCACACTGATCACAGTATCTGGATTAGGAGTTTCAGTATTCACTTTGATCACAGTACCAGGATGAGGAGTTTCAGTATTCACTCTGATCACAGTATCAGGATTAGGAGTTTCAGTATTCACTCTGATCACAGTACCAGGATTAGGAGTTTCAGTATTCACTCTGGTCACAGTACCAGGATTAGGAGTTTCAGTATTCACTCTGATCACAGTACCAGGATTAGGAGTTTCAGTATTCACTCTGATCACAGTACCAGGATTAGGAGTTTCAGTCTTCACTCTGATTACAGTACCAGGATTAGGAGTTTCAGTATTCACTCTGATCACAGTATCAGGATTAGGAGTTTCAGTATTCACTCTGATCACAGTACCAGGATTAGGAGTTTCAGTATTCACTCTGATCACAGTATCAGGATTAGGAGTTTCAGTATTCACTCTGATCACAGTATCAGGATTAGGTGTTTCAGTGTTCACTCTGATCACAGTACCAGGATTAGGAGTTTCAGTATTCACTCTGATCACAGTACCAGGATTTGGAGTTTCAGTATTCACTCTGATCACAGTATCAGGATTAGGAGTTTCAGTATTCACTCTGATCACAGTACCAGGATTAGGAGTTTCAGTATTCACTCTGATCACAGTACCAGGATTAGGAGTTTCAGTATTCACTCTGATCACAGTACCGGGATTAGGAGTTTCAGTATTCACTCTGGTCACAGTACCAGGATTAGGAGTTTCAGTATTCACTCTGATCACAGTACCAGGATTAGGAGTTTCAGTATTCACACTGGTCACAGTACCAGGATTAGGAGTTTTAGTATTCACTCTGATCACAGTACCAGGATTGGGAGTTTCAGTATTCACTCTGATCACAGTATCAGGATTAGGAGTTTCAGTATTCACTCTGATCACAGTGTCTGGGTTGAAAAGATGCAGAATTCAATCTGCTCACAGTACCAGGATTAGGAGTTTCAGTATTCACTCTGATCACAGTACCAGGATTAGGTGTTTCAGTAATCACTCTGGTCACACTACCAGGATTAGGAGTTTCAGTATTCACTCTGATCACAGTACCAGGATTAGGAGTTTCAGTATTCACTCTGATCTCAGTACCAGGATTAGGAGATTCAGTGTTCACTCTGCTCACAGTACCAGGATTAGGAGTTTCAGTATTCACTCTGATCACAGTACCAGGATTAGGAGTTTCAGTATTCACTCTGATCACAGTATCAGGATTAGGAGTTTCAGTATTCACTCTGATCACAGTACCAGGATTAGGAGTTTCAGTATTCACTCTGATCACAGTATCAGGGTTAGGAGTTTCAGTATTCACTCTGATCACTGTACCAGGATTAGGATTTTCAGTATTCACTCTGGTCACAGTATCTGGATAAGGAGTTTCAGTATTCACTCTGATCACAGTATCTGGATTAGGAGTATCAGTATTCACTCTGATCACAGTGTCAGGATTAGGAGTTTCAGTATTCACTCTGATCACAGTATCTGGATTAGGAGTTTCAGTATTCACTCTGATCACAGTATCAGGATTAGGAGTTTCAGTGTTCACTCTGAACACAGTAGCAGGATTAGCAGTTTCAGTATTCACTCTGATCAAAGTGTCAGGATTAGGTGTTTCTGTATTCACTCTGATCACAGTACCAGGATTAGGATTTTCAGTATTCACTCTGATCACAGTACCAGGATGAGGAGTTTCAGTATTCACTCTGATCACAGTATCAGGATGAGGAGTTTCAGTATTCACTCTGATCACAGTGTCAGGGTTGAAAAGTTGCAGAATTCAATCTGCTCACTGTACCAGGATTAGGAGTTTCAGTATTCACTCTGATCACAGTACCAGGATTAGGAGTTTCAGTATTCACTCTGGTCACAGAATCTGGATTAGGAGTTTCAGTATTCACTCTGATCACAGTATCAGGATGAGGAGTTTCAGTATTCACTCTGATCACAGTACCAGGATTAGGAGTTTCAGTTTTCACTCTGATCACAGTGTCAGGGTTGAAAAGTTGCAGAATTCAATCTGCTCACTGTACCAGGATTAGGAGTTTCAGTATTCACTCTGATCACAGTACCAGGATTAGGAGTTTCAGTATTCACTCTGGTCACAGAATCTGGATTAGGAGTTTCAGTATTCACTCTGATCACAGTATCAGGGTTAGGAGATGCAGAATTCACTCTGATCACAGTACCAGGATTAGGAGTTTCAGTATTCACTCTGGTCACAGTATCTGGATTAGGAGTTTCAGTATTCACTCTGATCACAGTATCTGGATTAGGAGTATCAGTATTCACTCTGATCACAGTGTCAGGATTAGGAGTTTCAGTATTCACTCTGATCACAGTATCTGGATTAGGAGTTTCAGTATTCACTCTGATCACAGTACCATGATTAGGAGTTTCAGTATTCACTCTGATCACAGTACCATGATTAGGAATTTCAGTATTCACTCTGATCACAGTATCAGGATTAGGTGTTTCAGTATTCACTCTGGTCACAGTATCTGGATTAGGAGTTTCAGTATTCACTCTGATCACAGTACCAGGATTAGGAGTGTCAGTATTCACTCTGATCACAGTACCAGGATTAGGAGTTTCAATATTCACTCTGATCACAGTATCATGATTCGGAGTTTCAGTATTCACTCTGATCACAGTACCAGGATTAGGAGTTTCAGTATTCACTTTGATCACAGTACCAGGATGAGGAGTTTCAGTATTCACTCTGATCACAGTACCAGGATTAGGAGTTTCAGTATTCACTCTGATCACAGTGTCAGGATTAGGAGATTCAGTATTCACTCTGCTCACAGTATCTGGATTAGGAGTTTCAGTATTCACTCTGCTCACAGAATTCGGATTCGGAATTTCAGTATTCACTCTGATCACAGTATCTGGATTAGGAGTATCAGTATTCACTCTGATCACAGTGTCAGGATTAGGAGTTTCAGTATTCACTCTGATCACAGTATCAGGATTAGGAGTTTCAGTATTCACTCTGATCACAGTACCAGGATTAGGAGTTTCAGTATTCACTCTGGTCACAGTATCTGGATTAGGAGTTTCAACATTCACTCTGATCACAGTACCTGTGTTAGGAGTTTCACTATTCACTCTGATCACAGTACCAGGATTAGGAGTTTCAGTATTCACTCTGATCACAGTACCGGGATTAGGAGTTTCAGTATTCACTCTGGTCACAGTACCAGGATTAGGAGTTTCAGTATTCACTCTGATCACAGTACCAGGATTAGGAGTTTCAGTATTCACTCTGGTCACAGTATCAGGATTAGGAGTTTTAGTATTCACTCTGATCACAGTACCAGGATTAGGAGTTTCAGTATTCACTCTGATCACAGTATCAGGATTAGGAGTTTCAGTATTCACTCTGATCACAGTGTCTGGATTGAAAAGTTGCAGAATTCAATCTGCTCACAGTACCAGGATTAGGAGTTTCAGTATTCACTCTGATCACAGTACCAGGATTAGGTGTTTCAGTAATCACTCTGGTCACAGTACCAGGATTAGGAGTTTCAGTATTCACTCTGATCACAGTTCCAGGATTAGGAGTTTCAGTATTCACTCTGATCTCAGTACCAGGATTAGGAGATTCAGTGTTCACTCTGCTCACAGTACCAGGATTAGGAGTTTCAGTATTCACTCTGATCACAGTACCAGGATTAGGAGTTTCAGTATTCACTCTGATCACAGTACCAGGATTAGGAGTTTCAGTATTCACTCTGATCACAGTATCAGGGTTAGGAGTTTCAGTATTCACTCTGATCACTGTACCAGGATTAGGATTTTCAGTATTCACTCTGGTCACAGTATCTGGATAAGGAGTTTCAGTATTCACTCTGATCACAGTATCTGGATTAGGAGTATCAGTATTCACTCTGATCACAGTGTCAGGATTAGGAGTTTCAGTATTCACTCTGATCACAGTATCTGGATTAGGAGTTTCAGTATTCACTCTGATCACAGTATCAGGATTAGGAGTTTCAGTGTTCACTCTGAACACAGTAGCAGGATTAGCAGTTTCAGTATTCACTCTGATCAAAGTGTCAGGATTAGGTGTTTCAGTATTCACTCTGATCACAGTACCAGGATTAGGATTTTCAGTATTCACTCTGATCACAGTACCAGGATGAGGAGTTTCAGTATTCACTCTGGTCACAGTACCAGGATTAGGAGTTTCAGTATTCACTCTGATCACAGAACCAGGATTAGGAGTTTCAGTGTTCACTCTGGTCACAGTATCTGGATTAGGAGTTTCAGTATTCACTCTGATCACAGTATCAAGGTTAGGAGTTTCAGTATTCACTCTGATCACAGTACCAGGATTAAGAGTTTCAGTATTCACTCTGGTCACACTATCTGTATTAGGAGTTTCAGTATTCACTCTGTTCACAGTATCTGGATTAGGAGTTTCAGTATTCACTCTGATCACAGTATCAGGATGAGGAGTTTCAGTATTCACTCTGATCACAGTGTCAGGGTTGAAAAGTTGCCGAATTCAATCTGCTCACTGTACCAGGATTAGGAGTTTCAGTATTCACTCTGATCTCAGTACCAGGATTAGGAGTTTCAGTATTCACTCTGGTCACAGAATCTGGATTAGGAGTTTCAGTATTCACTCTGATCACAGTATCAGGGTTAGGAGATGCAGTATTCACTCTGATCACAGTACCAGGATTAGGAGTTTCAGTATTCACTCTGGTCACAGTATCTGGATTAGGAGTTTCAGTATTCACTCTGATCACAGTATCTGGATTAGGAGTATCAGTATTCACTCTGATCACAGTGTCAGGATTAGGAGTTTCAGTATTCACTCTGATCACAGTATCTGGATTAGGAGTTTCAGTATTCACTCTGATCACAGTACCATGATTAGGAGTTTCAGTATTCACTCTGATCACAGTACCAGGATTAGGAATTTCAGTATTCACTCTGATCACAGTATCAGGATTAGGAGTTTCAGTATTCACTCTGGTCACAGTATCTGGATTAGGAGTTTCAGTATTCACTCTGATCACAGTACCAGGATTAGGAGTTTCAGTATTCACTCTGATCACAGTACCAGGATTAGGAGTTTCAGTATTGACTCTGATCACAGTATCATGATTAGGAGTTTCAGTATTCACTCTGATCACAGTACCAGGATTAGGAGTTTCAGTATTCACTCTGATCACAGTACCAGGATGAGGAGTTTCAGTATTCACTCTGATCACAGTACCAGGATTAGGAGTTTCAGTATTCACTCTGATCACAGTGTCAGGATTAGGAGATTCAGTATTCACTCTGCTCACAGTATCTGGATTAGGAGTTTCAGTATTCACTCTGGTCACAGTATCTGGATTAGGAGTTTCAGTATTCACTCTGATCACAGTACCAGGATTAGGAGTTTCAGTATTCACTCTGATCACAGTACCAGGATTAGGAGTTTCAGTATTGACTCTGATCACAGTATCATGATTAGGAGTTTCAGTATTCACTCTGATCACAGTGTCAGGGTTGAAAAGTTTCAGAATTCAATCTGCTCACAGTACCAGGATTAGGAGTTTCAGTATTCACTCTGATCACAGTACCAGGATTAGGAGTTTCAGTATTCACTCCGGTAACAGTATCTGGATTAGGAGTTTCAGTATTCACTCTGATCACTGTATCAGGGTTAGGAGTTTCAGTATTCACTCTGATCACAGTACCAGGATTAGGAGTTTCAGTATTCACTCTGATCACAGTACCAGGATTAGGAGTTTCAGTATTCACTCTGGTCACAGTACCAGGATTAGGAGTTTTAGTATTCACTCTGATCACAGTACCAGGATTAGGAGTTTCAGTATTCACTCTGGTCACAGTACCAGGATTAGGAGTTTCAGTATTCACTCTGATCACAGTACCAGGATTAGGAGTTTCAGCATTCACTCTGATCACAATATCAGGATTAGGAGTTTCAGTATTCACTCTGATCACAGTACCAGGATTACGAGTTTCAGTATTCACTCTGATCACAGTATCAGGATTAGGAGTTTCAGTATTCACTCTGATCACAGTGCCAGGATTAGGAGTTTCAGTATTCACTCTGATCACAGTACCAGGATTAGGAGTTTCAGTATTCACTCTGGTCACAGTACCAGGATTCGGAGTTTCAGTAATCACTCTGATCACAGTACCAGGATTAGGAGTTTCAGTATTCACTCTGATCACAGTGTCAGGATTAGGAGTTTCAGTATGCACTCTGATCACAGTACAAGGATTAGGAGTTTCAGTATTCACTCTGATCAAAGTGTCAGGATTACGTGTTTCAGTATTCACTCTGATCACAGTACCAGGATTACGATTTTCAGTATTCACTCTGATCACAGTACCAGGATTAGGAGTTTCAGTATTCGCTCTGAGCACAGTACCAGGATTAGGAGATTCAGTGTTCACTCTGGTCACAGTATCTGGATTAGGAGTTTCAGTATTCACTCTGATCACAGTATCAAGGTTAGGAGTTTCAGTATTCACTCTGATCACAGTACCAGGATTAGGAGTTTCAGTATTCACTCTGATCACAGTACCAGGATTGGGAGTTTCACTATTCACTCTGGTCACAGTATCTGGATTAGGAGTTTCAGTATTCACTCTGATCACAGTATCCGGATTAGGAGTTTCAGTATTCACTCTGATCACAGTGTCTGGGTTGAAAAGTTGCAGAATTCAATCTGCTCACAGTACCAGGATTAGGAGTTTCAGTATTCACTCTGATCACAGTACCAGGATTAGGAGTTTCAGTATTCACTCTGGTCACAGTACCAGGATTAGGAGTTTCAGTATTCACTCTGATCACAGTACCAGGATTAGGAGTTTCAGTATTCACTCTGGTCACAGTATCTGGATTAGGAGTTTCAGTATTCACACTGATCACAGTACCAGGATTAGGAGTTTCAGTATTCACTCTGATCAAAGTGTCAGGATTAGGAGTTTCAGTATTCACTCTGATCTCAGTACCAGGATTAGGAGTTTCAGTATTCACTCTGATCACAGTACCAGGATTAGGAGTTTCAGTTTTCACTCTGATCACAGTACCAGGATTAGGAGTTTCAGTGTTCACTCTGGTCACAGTATCTGGATTAGGAGTTTCAGTATTCACTCTGATCACATTATCAAGGTTAGGAGTTTCAGTATTCACTCTGATCACAGTACCTGGATTAGGAGTTTCAGTATTCACTCTGATCACAGTACCAGGATTAGGAGTTTCAGTATTCACTCTGGTCACAGTATCTGGATTCGGAGTTTCAGTATTCACTCTGATCACAGTATCAGGATTAGGAGTTTCAGTATTCACTCTGATCACAGTGTCAGGGTTGAAAAGTTGCAGAATTCAATCTGCTCACAGTACCAGGATTAGGAGTTTCAATATTCACTCTGATCACAGTACCAGGATTAGGAGTTTCAGTATTCACTCTGGTCACTGTATCTGGATTAGGAGTTTCAGTATTCACTCTGATCACAGTATCAGGATTAGGAGTTTCAGTATTCACTCTGGTCACAGTAATCAGGATTAGGAGTTTCAGTATTCATTCTGATCACGGTACCAGGATTAGGAGTTTCAGTATTCACTCTGATCACAGTACCAGCATTAGGAGTTTCAGTATTCACTTTGATTACATTATCAGGATTAGGAGTTTCAGAATTCACTCTGATCACAGTTTCACGATTAGGAGTTTCAGTATTCACCCTGGTCACAGTATCAGGATTAAGAGTTTCAGTATTCACTCTGATCTCAGTATCTGGATTAGGAGTTTCAGTTTTCACTCTGATCACAGTATCAGGATTAGGAGTTTCAGTATTCACTCTGATCACAGTACCAGGATTAGGAGTTTCAGTATTCACTCTGGTCACCGTATCAGGATTAGGAGTTTCAGTATTCACTCTGATCACAGTATCAGGATGAGGAGTTTCAGTATACACACTGATCACAGTATCAGGATTAGGAGTTTCAGTATTCACTCTGATCACAGTACCAGGATTAGGAGTTCCAGTATTCACTCTGGTCACAGTAATCAGGATTAGGAGTTTCAGTATTCACTCTGTTCACAGTTCCAGGATTAGGAGTTTCAGTATTCACTCTGATCACAGTACACGGATTAGGAGTTTCAGTATTCACTCTGATCACAGTATCAGGATTAGGAGTTTCAGTATTCACTCTGATCACAGTATCACGATTAGGAGTTTCAGTATTCACTCTGGTCACAGTAATCAGGATTAGGAGTTTCAGTATTCACTCTGATCACAGTATCTGGATTAGGAGTTTCAGTATTCACTATGATCACAGTATCAGGATTAGGAGTTTCAGTATTCACTCTGATCACAGTACCAGGATTAGGAGTTTCAGTATTCACTCTGGTTACAGTATCAGGATTAGGAGTTTCAGTATTCACTCTGATCACAGTATCAGGATGAGGAGTTTCAGTATTCACTCTGATCACAGTATCAGGATTAGGAGTTTCAGTATTCACTCTGATCACAGTATCAGGATTAGGAGTTTCAGTATTCACTCTGCTCACAGTACCAGGATTAGGAGTTTCAGTATTCATTCTGGTCACAGTACCAGGATTCGTAGTTTCAGTATTCACTCTGCTCACAGTACCAGGATTAGGAGTTTCACTATTCATTCTGGTCACAGTACCAGGATGAGGAGTTTCAGTATTCACTCTGATCACAGCACAAGGATTAGGAGTTTCAGAATTCATTCTGGTCACAGTACCAGGATGAGGATTTTCAGTATTCACTCTGATCACAGTGTCAGGATTAAGAGTTTCAGTATTCACTCTGATCACAGTGTCAGGGTTGAAAAGATTCAGAATTCAATCTGCTCACAGTACCCGGATTAGGAGTTTCAGTATTCACTCTGATCACAGTACCAGGATTAGGAGTTTCAGGATTCACTCTGGTCACAGTATCTGGATAAGGAGTTTTAGTATTCACTCTGATCACAGTATCAGGGTTAGGAGTTTCAGTATTCAATCTGATCACTGTACCAGGATTAGGAGTTTCAGTATTCACTCTGATCACAGTACCAGGATTAGGAGTTTCAGTATTCACTCTGGTCACAGTACCAGGATTAGGAGTTTCAGTATTCACTCTGATCACAGTACCAGGATTAGGAGTTTCAGTATTCACTCTGGTCACAGTACCAGGATTAGGAGTTTCAGTCTTCACTCTGATTACACAACCAGGATTAGGAGTTTCAGTATTCACTCTGATCACAGTATCAGGATTAGGAGTTTCAGTATTCACTCTGATCACAGTGTCTGGGTTGAAAAGTTGCAGAATTCAATCTGATCACAGTACCAGGATTAGGAGTTTCAGAATTCACTCTGATCACAGTACCAGGATTAGGAGTTTCAGTATTCACTCTGGTCACAGTATCACGATTAGGAGTTTCAGTATTCACTCTGGTCACAGTAATCAGGATTAGGAGTTTCAGTATTCACTCTGATCACAGTATCTGGATTAGGAGTTTCAGTATTCACTCTGATCACAGTATCAGGATTAGGAGTTTCAGTATTCACTCTGATCACAGTACCAGGATTAGGAGTTTCAGTATTCACTCTGGTTACAGTATCAGGATTAGGAGTTTCAGTATTCACTCTGATCTCAGTACCAGGATTAGGAGTTTCAGTATTCACTCTGATCACAGTACCAGGATTAGGAGTTTCAGTATTCACTCTGATCACAGTACCAGGATTAGGAGTTTCAGTGTTCACTCTGGTCCCAGTATCTGGATTAGGAGTTTCAGTATTCACTCTAATCACATTATCAAGGTTAGGAGTTTCAGTATTCACTCTGGTCACAGTACCAGGATTAGGAGTTTCAGTATTCACTCTGATCACAGTACCAGGATTAGGAGTTTCAGTATTCACTCTGGTCACAGTATCTGGATTCGGAGTTTCAGTATTCACTCTGATCACAGTATCAGGATTAGGATTTTCAGTATTCACTCTGATCACAGTGTCAGGGTTGAAAAGTTGCAGAATTCAATCTGCTCACAGTACCAGGATTAGGAGTTTCAGTATTCACTCTGATCACAGTACCAGGATTAGGAGTTTCAGTATTCACTCTGGTCACTGTATCTGGATTAGGAGTTTCAGTATTCACTCTGATCACAGTATCAGGATTAGGAGTTTCAGTATTCACTCTGGTCACAGTAATCAGGATTAGGAGTTTCAGTATTCATTCTGATCACGGTACCAGGATTAGGAGTTTCAGTATTCACTCTGATCACAGTACCAGCATTAGGAGTTTCAGTATTCACTTTGATTACATTATCAGGATTAGGAGTTTCAGAATTCACTCTGATCACAGTATCACGATTAGGAGTTTCAGTATTCACTCTGGTCACAGTAATCAGGATTAGGAGTTTCAGTATTCACTCTGATCACAGTATCTGGATTAGGAGTTTCAGTATTCACTCTGAGCACAGCATCAGGATTAGGAGTTTCAGTATTCACTCTGATCACAGTACCAGGATTAGGAGTTTCAGTATTCACTCTGGTTACAGTATCAGGATTAGGAGTTTCAGTATTCACTCTGCTCACAGTTTCACGATTAGGAGTTTCAGTATTCACCCTGGTCACAGTATCAGGATTAAGAGTTTCAGTATTCATTCTGATCACAGTATCTGGATTAGGAGTTTCAGTTTTCACTCTGATCACAGTATCAGGATTAGGAGTTTCAGTATTCACTCTGATCACAGTACCAGGATTAGGAGTTTCAGTATTCACTCGGTCACCGTATCAGGATTAAGAGTTTCAGTATTCACTCTGATCACAGTATCAGGATGAGGAGTTTCAGTATACACACTGATCACAGTATCAGGATTAGGAGTTTCAGTATTCACTCTGGTCACAGTACCAGGATTAGGAGTTTCAGTATTCACTCTGGTCACAGTAATCAGGATTAGGAGTTTCAGTATTCACTCTGTTCACAGTTCCAGGATTAGGAGTTTCAGTATTCACTCTGATCACAGTACACGGATTAGGAGTTTCAGTATTCACTCTGATCACAGTATCAGGATTAGGAGTTTCAGTATTCACTCTGATCACAGTATCACGATTAGGAGTTTCAGTATTCACTCTGGTCACAGTAATCAGGATTAGGAGTTTCAGTATTCACTCTGATCACAGTATCTGGATTAGGAGTTTCAGTATTCACTCTGAGCACAGTATCAGGATTAGGAGTTTCAGTTTTCACTCTGATCACAGTACCAGGATTAGGAGTTTCAGTATTCACTCTGGTTACAGTATCAGGATTAGGAGTTTCAGTATTCACTCTGATCACAGTATCAGGATGAGGAGTTTCAGTATTCACTCTGATCACAGTATCAGGATTAGGAGTTTCAGTATTCACTCTGATCACAGTATCAGGATTAGGAGTTTCAGTATTCACTCTGGTCGTAGTACCAGGATTTGGAGTTTCAGTATTCACTCTGCTCACAGTACCAGGATTAGGAGTTTCAGTATTCATTCTGGTCACAGTACCAGGATTCGTAGTTTCAGAATTCACTCTGCTCACAGTACCAGGATTAGGAGTTTCACTATTCATTCTGGTCACAGTACCAGGATGAGGAGTTTCAGTATTCACTCTGATCACAGTACAAGGATTAGGAGTTTCAGAATTCATTCTGGTCACAGTACCAGGATTAGGAGTTTCAGTATTCACTCTGATCACAGTGTCAGGATTAGGAGCTTCAGTATTCACTCTCATCACAGTACCAGGATTAGGAGTTTCAGTATTCACTCTGATCACAGTGTCAGGGTTGAAAAGATTCAGAATTCAATCTGCTCACAGTACCCGGATTAGGAGTTTCAGTATTCACTCTGATCACAGTACCAGGATTAGGAGTTTCAGTATTCACTCTGGTCACAGTATCTGGATAAGGAGTTTTAGTATTCACTCTGATCACAGTATCAGGGTTAGGAGTTTCAGTATTCAATCTGATCACTGTACCAGGATTAGGAGTTTCAGTATTCACTCTGATCACAGTACCAGGATTAGGAGTTTCAGTATTCACTCTGGTCACAGTACCAGGATTAGGTGTTTCAGTATTCACTCTGATCACAGTACCAGGATTAGGAGTTTCAGTATTCACTCTGATCACAGTACCAGGATTTGGAGTTTCAGTATTCACTCTGATCACAGTACCAGGATTAGGAGTTTCAGTATTCACTCTGGTCACAGTATCTGGATTAGGAGTTTCAGTATTCACTCTGATCACAATATCAAGGTTAGGAGTTTCAGTATTCACTCTGATTACACAACCAGGATTAGGAGTTTCAGTATTCACTCTGATCACAGTATCAGGATTAGGAGTTTCAGTATTCACTCTGATCACAGTACCAGGATTAGGAGTTTCAGTATTCACTCTGATCACAGTATCAGGATTAGGAGTTTCAGTATTCACTCTGATCACAGTATCAGGATTAGGTGTTTCAGTATTCACTCTGATCACAGTACCAGGATTAGGAGTTTCAGTATTCACTCTGATCACAGTACCAGGATTTGGAGTTTCAGTATTCACTCTGATCACAGTACCAGGATTAGGAGTTTCAGTATTCACTCTGGTCACAGTATCTGGATTAGGAGTTTCAGTATTCACTCTGATCACAATATCAAGGTTAGGAGTTTCAGTATTCACTCAGATCACAGTACCAGGATTAGGAGTTTCAGTATTTACTCTGATCACAGTACCAGGATTAGGAGTTTCAGGATTCACTCTTGTCACAGTATCTGGATTAGGAGTTTCAGTATTCACTCTGATCACAGTATCACGATTAGGATTTTCAGTATTCACTCTGGTCACAGTAATCAGGATTAGGAGTTTCAGTATTCACTCTGATCACAGTATCTGGATTAGGAGTTTCAGTATTCACTCTGATCACAGTATCAGGATTAGGAGTTTCAGTATTCACTCTGATCACAGTATCAGGATTAGGAGTTTCAGTATTCACTCTGGTCACAGTATCATGATTAGGAATTTCAGTATTCACTCTGATCACACTATCAGGATTAGGAGTTTCAGTATTCACTCTGATGACAGTATCAGGATTAAGAGTTTCAGTATTCACTCTGATCACAGTATCAAGATTAGGAGTTTCAGTATTCTCTCTGGTCACAGTACCAGGATTAGGAGTTTCAGTATTCACTCTGCTCACAGTACCAGGATTAGGAGTTTCACTATTCATTCTGGTCACAGTACCAGGATTAGGAGTTTCAGTATTCACTCTGATCACAGTACCAGGATTAGGATGTTCAGTATTCATTCTGGTCACAGTACCAGGATTAGGAGTTTCAGTATTCACTCTGATCACAGTGTCAGGATTAGGAGTTTCAGTATTCACTCTGATCACAGTACCAGGATTAGGAGTTTCATTATTCACTCTGATCACAGTATCAGGATTAGGAGTTTCAGTATTCACTCTGATCACAGTGCCAGGATTAGGAGTTTCAGTATTCACTCTGATCACAGTATCTGGATTAGGAGTTTCAGTATTCACTCTGATCACAGTACCAGGATTAGTAATTTCAGTATTCACTCTGATCACAGTACCAGGATTAGGAGTTTCAGTATTCTCTCTGATCACAGTATCATGATTAGGAGTTTCAGTATTCACTCTGATCACAGTACCAGGATTAGGAGTTTCAGTGTTCACTCTGATCACAGTACCAGGATTAGGAGTTTCAGTATTCACTCTGATCACAGTGTCAGGATTAGGAGTTTCAGTATTCACTCTGATCACAGTACCAGGATTAGGAGTTTCAGTATTCACTCTGGTCACAGTACCAGGATTAGGAGTTTCAGTATTCACTCTGCTCACACAATTCGGATTAGGAATTTCAGTATTCACTCTGATCACAGTATCAGGATCGGAGTTTCAGTTTTCACTCTGATCACAGTGTCAGGGTTGAAAAGTTTCAGAATTCAATCTGCTCACAGTTCCAGGATTAGGAGTTTCAGTATTCACTCTGATCACAGTACCAGGATTAGGAGTTTCAGTATTCACTCTGGTCACAGTATCTGGATTAGGAGTTTCAGTATTCACTCTGATCACAGTACCAGGATTAGGAGTTTCAGTATTCACTCTGATCACAGTATCATGATTAGAAGTTTCAGTATTCACTCTGATCACAGTTCCAGGATTAGGAGTTTCAGTATTCACTCTGATCACAGTACCAGGATTAGGAGTTTCAGTATTCACTCTGATCACAGTACCAGGATTATGAGTTTCAGTATTCACTCTGATCACAGTGTCAGGATTAGGAGTTTCAGTATTCACTCTGATCACAGTGCCAGGATTTGGAGTTTCAGTATTCACTCTGATCACAGTATCAGGATTAGGAGTTTCAGTATTCACTCTGCTCACAGTACCAGGATTAGGAGTTTCAGTATTCACTCTGATCACAGTATCTGGATTAGGAGTTTCAGTATTCACTCTGATCACAGTACCAGGATTAGGAGTTTCAGTATTCACTCTGATCACAGTACCAGGATTATGAGTTTCAGTATTCACTCTGATCACAGTGTCAGGATTAGGAGATTCAGTATTCACTCTGCTCACAGTATCTGGATTAGGAGTTTCAGTTTTCACTCTGCTCACAGAATTCGGATTCGGAATTTCAGTATTCACTCTAATCACAGTATCAGGATCGGAGTTTCAGTATTCACTCTGATCACAGTGTCAGGGTTGAAAAGTTTCAGAATTCAATCTGCTCACAGTACCAGGATTAGGAGTTTCAGTATTCACTCTGATCACAGTATCAGGGTTAGGAGTTTCAGTATTCACTCTGATCACAGTACCAGGATTAGGAGTTTCAGTATTCACTCTGGTCACAGTGCCAGGATTAGGAGTGTCAGTATTCACTCTGATCACATTACCAGGATTAGGAGTTTCAGTATTCACTCTGGTCACAGTACCAGGATTAGGAGTTTCAGTATTCACTCTGATCACAGTACCAGGATTAGGAGTTTCAGCATTCACTCTGATCACAGTACCAGGATTAGGAATTTCAGTATTCACTCTGATCACAGTACCAGGATTAGGAGTTTCAGTATTCTCTCTGATCACAGTATCATGATTAGGAGTTTCAGTATTCACTCTGACACAGTACCAGGATTAGGAGTTTCAGTATTCACTCTGATCACAGTACCAGGATTAGGAGTTTCAGTATTCACTCTGATCACAGTACCAGGATTAGGAGTTTCAGTATTCGCTCTGATCACAGTGTCAGGATTAGGAGTTTCAGTATTCACTCTGGTCACAGTATCTGTATTAGAAATTTCAGTATTCACTCTGATCACAGTATCAGGATCGGAGTTTCAGTTTTCACTCTGATCACAGTGTCAGGGTTGAAAAGTTTCAGAATTCAATCTGCACACAGTTCCAGGATTAGGAGTTTCAGTATTCACTCTGATCACAGTACCAGGATTAGGAGTTTCAGTATTCACTCTGGTCACAGTACCAGGATTAGGAGTTTCAGTATTCACTCCGATCACAGTACCAGGATTAGGAGTTTCAGTATTCACTCTGATCACAGTATCAGGATTAGGAGTTTCAGTATTCACTCTGATCACAGTATCAGGATAAGAAGTTTCAGTATTCACTCTGATCACAGTACCAGGATTACGAGTTTCAGTATTCACTCTGATCACAGTATCAGGATTAGGAGTTTCAGTATTCACTCTGATCACAGTGCCAGGATTTGGAGTTTCAGTATTCACTCTGATCACAGTATCAGGATTAGGAGTTTCAGTATTCACTCTGCTCACAGTACCAGGATTAGGAGTTTCAGTATTCACTCTGATCACAGTACCGGGATTAGGAGTTTCAGTATTCATTCTGATCACAGTATCAGGATTAGGAGTTTCAGTATTCACTCTGATCACAGAACCAGGATTAGGAGTTTCAGTGTTCACTCTGGTCACAGTATCTGGATTAGGAGTTTCAGTATTCACTCTGATCACAGCACCAAGATGAGGAGTTTCAGTATTCACTCTGATCACAGTATCAGGATTAGGAGTTTCAGTATTCACTCTGATCACAGTATCACGATTAGGATTTTCAGTATTCACTCTGGTCACAGTAATCAGGATTAGGAGTTTCAGTATTCACTCTGATCACAGTATCTGGATTAGGAGTTTCAGTATTCACTCTGATCACAGTATCAGGATTAGGAGTTTCAGTATTCACTCTGATCACAGTATCAGGATTAGGAGTTTCAGTATTCACTCTGGTCACAGTATCATGATTAGGAATTTCAGTATTCACTCTGATCACACTATCAGGATTAGGAGTTTCAGTATTCACTCTGATGACAGTATCAGGATTAAGAGTTTCAGTATTCACTCTGATCACAGTATCAAGATTAGGAGTTTCAGTATTCTCTCTGGTCACAGTACCAGGATTAGGAGTTTCAGTATTCACTCTGCTCACAGTACCAGGATTAGGAGTTTCACTATTCATTCTGGTCACAGTACCAGGATTAGGAGTTTCAGTATTCACTCTGATCACAGTACCAGGATTAGGATGTTCAGTATTCATTCTGGTCACAGTACCAGGATTAGGAGTTTCAGTATTCACTCTGATCACAGTGTCAGGATTAGGAGTTTCAGTATTCACTCTGATCACAGTACCAGGATTAGGAGTTTCATTATTCACTCTGATCACAGTATCAGGATTAGGAGTTTCAGTATTCACTCTGATCACAGTGCCAGGATTAGGAGTTTCAGTATTCACTCTGATCACAGTATCTGGATTAGGAGTTTCAGTATTCACTCTGATCACAGTACCAGGATTAGTAATTTCAGTATTCACTCTGATCACAGTACCAGGATTAGGAGTTTCAGTATTCTCTCTGATCACAGTATCATGATTAGGAGTTTCAGTATTCACTCTGATCACAGTACCAGGATTAGGAGTTTCAGTGTTCACTCTGATCACAGTACCAGGATTAGGAGTTTCAGTATTCACTCTGATCACAGTACCAGGATTAGGAGTTTCAGTATTCGCTCTGATCACAGTGTCAGGATTAGGAGTTTCAGTATTCACTCTGATCACAGTACCAGGATTAGGAGTTTCAGTATTCACTCTGGTCACAGTACCAGGATTAGGAGTTTCAGTATTCACTCTGATCACACAATTCGGATTAGGAATTTCAGTATTCACTCTGATCACAGTATCAGGATCGGAGTTTCAGTTTTCACTCTGATCACAGTGTCAGGGTTGAAAAGTTTCAGAATTCAATCTGCTCACAGTTCCAGGATTAGGAGTTTCAGTATTCACTCTGATCACAGTACCAGGATTAGGAGTTTCAGTATTCACTCTGGTCACAGCATCAGGATTAGGAGTTTCAGTATTCACTCTGATCACAGTACCAGGATTAGGAGTTTCAGTATTCACTCTGATCACAGTATCAGGATTAGGAGTTTCAGTATTCACTCTGATCACCAGTATCAGGATTAGGAGTTTCAGTATTCACTCTGATCACAGTACCAGGATTACGAGTTTCAGTATTCACTCTGATCACAGTATCAGGATTAGGAGTTTCAGTATTCACTCTGATCACAGTGCCAGGATTTGGAGTTTCAGTATTCACTCTGATCACAGTATCAGGATTAGGAGTTTCAGTATTCACTCTGCTCACAGTACCAGGATTAGGAATTTCAGTATTCACTCTGATCACAGTACCCGGATTAGGAGTTTCAGTATTCACTCTGATCACAGTATCAGGATTAGGAGTTTCAGTATTCACTCTGATCACAGTACCAGGATTAGGAGTTTCAGTATTCACTCTGATCACAGTACCAGGATTGGGAGTTTCAGTATTCACTCTGATCACAGTACCAGGATTAGGAGTTTCAGTAATCACTCTGGTCACAGTATCTGGATTAGGAGTTTCAGTATTCACTCTGATCACAGTATCAGGGTTAGGAGTTTCAGTATTCACTCTGATCACAGTACCAGGATTAGGAGTTTCAGTATTCACTCTGGTCACAGTATCTGGATTAGGAGATTCAGTATTCACTCTGATCACAGTATCTGGATTAGGAGTATCAGTATTCACTCTGATCACAGTGTCAGGATTAGGAGTTTCAGTATTCACTCTGATCACAGTATCTGGATTAGGAGTTTCAGTATTCACTCTGATCACAGGACAAAGATTAGGAGTTTCAGTATTCACTCTGATCACAGTACCAGGATTAGGAATTTCAGTATTCACTCTGATCACAGTATCAGGATTAGGTTTTCAGTATTCACTCTGGTCACAGTATCTGGATTAGGAGTTTCAGTATTCACTCTGATCACAGTACCAGGATTAGGAGTTTCAGTATTCACTCTGATCACAGTATCATGATTAGGAGTTTCAGTATTCACTCTGCTCACAGTACCAGGATTAGGAGTTTCAGTCTTCACTCTGATCACAGTATCTGGATTAGGAGTATCAGTACTCACTCTGATCACAGTGTCAGGATTAGGAGTTTCAGTATTCACTCTGATCACAGTATCTGGATTAGGAGTTTCAGTATTCACTCTGATCACAGTACAAGGATTAGGAGTTTCAGTATTCACTCTGATCACAGTACCAGGATTAGGAATTTCAGTATTCACTCTGATCACAGTATCAGGATTAGGTTTTCAGTATTCACTCTGGTCACAGTATCTGGATTAGGAGTTTCAGTATTCACTCTGATCACAGTACCAGGATGAGGAGTGTCAGTATTCACTCTGATCACAGTATCATGATTAGGAGTTTCAGTATTCACTCTGATCACAGTTCCAGGATTAGGAGTTTCAGTATTCCCTCTGATCACAGTACCAGGATTAGGAGTTTCAGTATTCACTCTGATCACAGTACCAGGATTATGAGTTTCAGTATTCACTCTGATCACAGTGTCAGGATTAGGAGATTCAGTATTCACTCTGCTCACAGTATCTGGATTCGGAGTTTCAGTTTTCACTCTGCTCACAGAATTCGGATTAGGAATTTCAGTATTCACTCTAATCACATTATCAGGATCGGAGTTTCAGTATTCACTCTGATCACAGTGTCAGGGTTGAAAAGTTTCAAAATTCAATCTGCTCACAGTACCAGGATTAGGAGTTTCAGTATTCACTCTGATCACAGTATCAGGGTTAGGAGTTTCAGTATTCACTCTGATCACAGTACCAGGATTAGGAGTTTCAGTATTCACTCTGATCACAGTACCAGGATTAGGATTTTCAGTATTCACTCTGGTCACAGTGCCAGGATTAGGAGATTCAGTATTCACTCTGATCACAGTATCACGATTAGGAGTTTCAGTATTCACTCTGGTCACAGTACCAGGATTAGGAGTTTCAGTATTCACTCTGATCACAGTACCAGGATTAGGAGTTTCAGCATTCACTCTGATCACAGTATCAGGATTAGGAGTTTCAGTATTCACTCTGATCACAGTACCAGGATTAGGAGTTTCAGTATTCACTCTGATCACATGACCAGGATTAG
The DNA here is from genome assembly GCF_037043375.1 of Chiloscyllium plagiosum. Taxonomy (NCBI): domain Eukaryota; kingdom Metazoa; phylum Chordata; class Chondrichthyes; order Orectolobiformes; family Hemiscylliidae; genus Chiloscyllium; species Chiloscyllium plagiosum. The sequence continues at coordinate 48,445,953 of NW_028270174.1, forward strand.
GAGTTTCAGTATTCACTCTGGTCACAGTAATCAGGATTAGGAGTTTCAGTATTCATTCTGGTCACAGTACCAGGATTAGGAGTTTCAGTGTTCACTCTGATCACAGTACCAGGATTAGGAGTTTCAGTATTCACTCTGATCACAGTATCAGGATTAGGAGTTTCAGTCTTCACTCTGCTCACAGTACCAGGATTAGGAGTTTCAGTATTCACTCTGATCACAGTACCAGGATTAGGAGTTTCAATATTCACTCTGATCACAGTATCAGGATGAGGAGTTTCAGTATTAACTCTGATCACAGAACCAGGATTAGGAGTTTCAGTGTTCACTCTGGTCACAGTATCTGGATTAGGAGTTTCAGTATTCACTCTGATCACAGCACCAAGATTAGGAGTTTCAGTATTCACTCTGATCACAGTATCAGGATTAGGAGTTTCAGTATTCACTCTGATCACAGTATCACGATTAGGATTTTCAGTATTCACTCTGGTCACAGTAATCAGGATTAGGAGTTTCAGTATTCACTCTGATCACAGTATCTGGATTAGGAGTTTCAGTATTCACTCTGATCACAGTATCAGGATTAGGAGTTTCAGTATTCACTCTGATCACAGTATCAGGATTAGGAGTTTCAGTATTCACTCTGGTCACAGTATCATGATTAGGAGTTTCAGTATTCACTCTGATCACACTATCAGGATTAGGAGTTTCAGTAGTCACTCTGATGACAGTATCAGGATTAAGAGATTCAGTATTCACTCTGATCACAGTATCAAGATTAGGAGTTTCAGTATTCACTCTGGTCACAGTACCAGGATTAGGAGTTTCAGTATTCACTCTGCTTACAGTACCAGGATTTGGAGTTTCAGTATTCATTCTGGTCACAGTACCAGGATTAGGAGTTTCAGTATTCACTCTGATCACAGTACCAGGATTAGGATGTTCAGTATTCATTCTGGTCACAGTACCAGGATTAGGGGTTTCAGTATTCACTCTGATCACAGTGTCAGGATTAGGAGTTTCAGTATTCACTCTGATCACAGTACCAGGATTAGGAGTTTCATTATTCACTCTGATCACAGTATCAGGATTAGGAGTTTCAGTATTCACTCTGATCACAGTGCCAGGATTAGGAGTTTCAGAATTCACTCTGATCACAGTATCTGGATTAGGAGTTTCAGTATTCACTCTGATCACAGTACCAGGATTAGGAATTTCAGTATTCACTCTGATCACAGTACCAGGATTAGGAGTTTCAGTATTCTCTCTGATCACAGTATCATGATTAGGAGTTTCAGTATTCACTCTGATCACAGTACCAGGATTAGGAGTTTCAGTATTCACTCTGATCACAGTACCAGGATTAGGAGTTTCAGTATTCACTCTGATCACAGTACCAGGATTAGGAGTTTCAGTATTCGCTCTGATCACAGTGTCAGGATTAGGAGTTTCAGTATTCACTCTGATCACAGGACCAGGATTAGGAGTTTCAGTATTCACTCTGGTCACAGTACCAGGATTAGGAGTTTCAGTATTCACTCTGTTCACACAATTCGGATTAGGAATTTCAGTATTCACTCTGATCACAGTATCAGGATCGGAGTTCAGTTTTCACTCTGATCACAGTGTCAGGGTTGAAAAGTTTCAGAATTCAATCTGCTCACAGTTCCAGGATTAGGAGTTTCAGTATTCACTCTGATCACAGTACCAGGATTAGGAGTTTCAGTATTCATTCTGGTCACAGCACCAGGATTAGGAGTTTCAGTATTCACTCTGATCACAGTACCAGGATTAGGAGTTTCAGTATTCACTCTGATCACAGTACCAGGATTAGGATTTTCAGTATTCACTCTGGTCACAGTGCCAGGATTAGGAGATTCAGTATTCACTCTGATCACATTACCAGGATTAGGAGTTTCAGTATTCACTCTGGTCACAGTACCAGGATTAGGAGTTTCAGTATTCACTCTGATCACAGTACCAGGATTAGGAGTTTCAGCATTCACTCTGATCACAGTATCAGGATTAGGAGTTTCAGTATTCACTCTGATCACAGTACCAGGATTAGGAGTTTCAGTATTCACTCTGATCACATGACCAGGATTAGGAGTTTCAGTATTCACTCTGGTCACAGTAATCAGGATTAGGAGTTTCAGTATTCACTCTGGTCACAGTACCAGGATTAGGAGTTTCAGTGTTCACTCTGATCACAGTACCAGGATTAGGAGTTTCAGTATTCACTCTGATCACAGTATCAGGATTAGGAGTTTCAGTCTTCACTCTGCTCACAGTACCAGGATTAGGAGTTTCAGTATTCACTCTGATCACAGTACCAGGATTAGGAGTTTCAATATTCACTCTGATCACAGTATCAGGATGAGGAGTTTCAGTATTAACTCTGATCACAGAACCAGGATTAGGAGTTTCAGTGTTCACTCTGGTCACAGTATCTGGATTAGGAGTTTCAGTATTCACTCTGATCACAGCACCAAGATTAGGAGTTTCAGTATTCACTCTGATCACAGTATCAGGATTAGGAGTTTCAGTATTCACTCTGATCACAGTATCACGATTAGGATTTTCAGTATTCACTCTGGTCACAGTAATCAGGATTAGGAGTTTCAGTATTCACTCTGATCACAGTATCTGGATTAGGAGTTTCAGTATTCACTCTGATCACAGTATCAGGATTAGGAGTTTCAGTATTCACTCTGATCACAGTATCAGGATTAGGAGTTTCAGTATTCACTCTGGTCACAGTATCATGATTAGGAGTTTCAGTATTCACTCTGATCACAGTGCCAGGATTAGGAGTTTCAGAATTCACTCTGATCACAGTATCTGGATTAGGAGTTTCAGTATTCACTCTGATCACAGTACCAGGATTAGGAATTTCAGTATTCACTCTGATCACAGTACCAGGATTAGGAGTTTCAGTATTCTCTCTGATCACAGTATCATGATTAGGAGTTTCAGTATTCACTCTGATCACAGTACCAGGATTAGGAGTTTCAGTATTCACTCTGATCACAGTACCAGGATTAGGAGTTTCAGTATTCACTCTGATCACAGTACCAGGATTAGGAGTTTCAGTATTCGCTCTGATCACAGTGTCAGGATTAGGAGTTTCAGTATTCACTCTGATCACAGTACCAGGATTAGGAGTTTCAGTATTCACTCTGGTCACAGTACCAGGATTAGGAGTTTCAGTATTCACTCTGTTCACACAATTCGGATTAGGAATTTCAGTATTCACTCTGATCACAGTATCAGGATCGGAGTTCAGTTTTCACTCTGATCACAGTGTCAGGGTTGAAAAGTTTCAGAATTCAATCTGCTCACAGTTCCAGGATTAGGAGTTTCAGTATTCACTCTGATCACAGTACCAGGATTAGGAGTTTCAGTATTCATTCTGGTCACAGCACCAGGATTAGGAGTTTCAGTATTCACTCTGATCACAGTACCAGGATCGGAGTTCAGTTTTCACTCTGATCACAGTGTCAGGGTTGAAAAGTTTCAGAATTCAATCTGCTCACAGTTCCAGGATTAGGAGTTTCAGTATTCACTCTGATCACAGTACCAGGATTAGGAGTTTCAGTATTCATTCTGGTCACAGCACCAGGATTAGGAGTTTCAGTATTCACTCTGATCACAGTACCAGGATTAGGAGTTTCAGTATTCACTCTGATCACAGTACCAGGATTAGGATTTTCAGTATTCACTCTGGTCACAGTGCCAGGATTAGGAGATTCAGTATTCACTCTGATCACATTACCAGGATTAGGAGTTTCAGTATTCACTCTGGTCACAGTACCAGGATTAGGAGTTTCAGTATTCACTCTGATCACAGTACCAGGATTAGGAGTTTCAGCATTCACTCTGATCACAGTATCAGGATTAGGAGTTTCAGTATTCACTCTGATCACAGTACCAGGATTAGGAGTTTCAGTATTCACTCTGATCACATGACCAGGATTAGGAGTTTCAGTATTCACTCTGGTCACAGTAATCAGGATTAGGAGTTTCAGTATTCACTCTGGTCACAGTACCAGGATTAGGAGTTTCAGTGTTCACTCTGATCACAGTACCAGGATTAGGAGTTTCAGTATTCACTCTGATCACAGTATCAGGATTAGGAGTTTCAGTCTTCACTCTGCTCACAGTACCAGGATTAGGAGTTTCAGTATTCACTCTGATCACAGTACCAGGATTAGGAGTTTCAATATTCACTCTGATCACAGTATCAGGATGAGGAGTTTCAGTATTAACTCTGATCACAGAACCAGGATTAGGAGTTTCAGTGTTCACTCTGGTCACAGTATCTGGATTAGGAGTTTCAGTATTCACTCTGATCACAGCACCAAGATTAGGAGTTTCAGTATTCACTCTGATCACAGTATCAGGATTAGGAGTTTCAGTATTCACTCTGATCACAGTATCACGATTAGGATTTTCAGTATTCACTCTGGTCACAGTAATCAGGATTAGGAGTTTCAGTATTCACTCTGATCACAGTATCTGGATTGGGAGTTTCAGTATTCACTCTGATCACAGTATCAGGATTAGGAGTTTCAGTATTCACTCTGATCACAGTATCAGGATTAGGAGTTTCAGTATTCACTCTGGTCACAGTATCATGATTAGGAGTTTCAGTATTCACTCTGATCACAGTGCCAGGATTAGGAGTTTCAGAATTCACTCTGATCACAGTATCTGGATTAGGAGTTTCAGTATTCACTCTGATCACAGTACCAGGATTAGGAATTTCAGTATTCACTCTGATCACATACCAGGATTAGGAGTTTCAGTATTCTCTCTGATCACAGTATCATGATTAGGAGTTTCAGTATTCACTCTGATCACAGTACCAGGATTAGGAGTTTCAGTATTCACTCTGATCACAGTACCAGGATTAGGAGTTTCAGTATTCACTCTGATCACAGTACCAGGATTAGGAGTTTCAGTATTCGCTCTGATCACAGTGTCAGGATTAGGAGTTTCAGTATTCACTCTGATCACAGAACCAGGATTAGGGGTTTCAGTATTCACTCTGGTCACAGTACCAGGATTAGGAGTTTCAGTATTCACTCTGTTCACACAATTCGGATTAGGAATTTCAGTATTCACTCTGATCACAGTATCAGGATCGGAGTTCAGTTTTCACTCTGATCACAGTGTCAGGGTTGAAAAGTTTCAGAATTCAATCTGCTCACAGTTCCAGGATTAGGAGTTTCAGTATTCACTCTGATCACAGTACCAGGATTAGGAGTTTCAGTATTCATTCTGGTCACAGCACCAGGATTAGGAGTTTCAGTATTCACTCTGATCACAGTACCAGGATTAGGAGTTTCAGTATTCACTCTGATCACAGTATCAGGATTAGGAGTTTCAGTGTTCACTCTGATCACAGTATCAGGATTAGGAGTTTCTCTATTCATTCTGGTCACAGTACCAGGATTACGAGTTTCAGTATTCACTCTGATCACAGTATCAGGATTAGGAGTTTCAGTATTCACTCTGATCACAGTGCCATGATTTGGAGTTTCAGTATTCACTCTGATCACAGTATCAGGATTAGGAGTTTCAGTATTCACTCTGCTCACAGTACCAGGATTAGGAGTTTCAGTATTCACTCTGATCACAGTACCAGGATTAGGAGTTTCAGTATTCACTCTGATCACAGTATCAGGATTAGGAGTTTCAGTATTCACTCTGATCACAGTACCAGGATTAGGAGTTTCAGTATTCACTCTGATCACAGTACCAGGATTGGGAGTTTCAGTATTCACTCTGATCACAGTACCAGGATTAGGAGTTTCAGTATTCACTCTGGTCACAGTATCTGGATTAGGAGTTTCAGTATTCACTCTGATTACAGTATCTGGATTAGGAGTATCAGTATTCACTCTGATCACAGTGTCAGGATTAGGAGTTTCAGTATTCACTCTGATCACAGTATCTGGATTAGGAGTTTCAGTATTCACTCTGATCACAGTACAAGGATTAGGAGTTTCAGTATTCACTCTGATCACAGTACCAGGATTAGGAATTTCAGTATTCACTCTGATCACAGTATCAGGATTAGGTTTTCAGTATTCACTCTGGTCACAGTATCTGGATTAGGAGTTTCAGTATTCACTCTGATCACAGTATCATGTTTAGGAGTTTCAGTATTCACTCTGATCACAGTACCAGGATTAGGAGTTTCAGTATTCACTCTGATCACAGTATCATGATTAGGAGTTTCAGTATTCACTCTGATCACAGTACCAGGATTAGGAGTTTCAGTAGTCACTCTGATCACAGTATCTGGATTAGGAGTATCAGTACTCACTCTGATCACAGTGTCAGGATTAGGAGTTTCAGTATTCACTCTGATCACAGTAGCTGGATTAGGAGTTTCAGTATTCACTCTGATCACAGTACAAGGATTAGGAGTTTAAGTATTCACTCTGATCACAGTACCAGGATAAGGAATTTCAGTATTCACTCTGATCACAGTATCAGGATTAGGTTTTCAGTATTCACTCTGGTCACAGTATCTGGATTAGGAGTTTCAGTATTCACTCTGATCAAAGTACCAGGATTAGGAGTTTCAGTATTCACTCTGATCACAGTATCATGATTAGGAGTTTCAGTATTCACTCTGATCACAGTTCCAGGATTAGGAGTTTCAGTATTCACTCTGATCACAGTACCAGGATTAGGAGTTTCAGTATTCACTCTAATCACAGTACCAGGATTATGAGTTTCAGTATTCACTCTGATCACAGTGTCAGGATTAGGAGATTCAGTATTCACTCTGCTCACAGTATCTGGATTAGGAGTTTCAGTTTTCACTCTGCTCACAGAATTCGGATTAGGAATTTCAGTATTCACTCTAATCACAGTATCAGGATCGGAGTTTCAGTATTCACTCTGATCACAGTGTCAGGGTTGAAAAGTTTCAGAATTCAATCTGCTCACAGTACCAGGATTAGGAGTTTCAGTATTCACTCTGATCACAGTATCAGGGTTAGGAGTTTCAGTATTCACTCTGATCACAGTACCAGGATTAGGAGTTTCAGTATTCACTCTGGTCACAGTGCCAGGATTAGGAGTTTCAGTATTCACTCTGGTCACAGTGCCAGGATTAGGAGTTTCAGTATTCACTCTGATCACATTACCAGGATTAGGAGTTTCAGTATTCACTCTGGTCACAGGACCAGGATTAGGAGTTTCAGTATTCACTCTGATCACAGTACCAGGATTAGGAGTTTCAGCATTCACTCTGATCACAGTATCAGGATTAGGAGTTTCAGTATTCACTCTGATCACAGTACCAGGATTAGGAATTTCAGTATTCACTCTGATCACAGTATCAGGATTAGGAGTTTCAGTATTCACTCTGATCACATGACCAGGATTAGGAGTTTCAGTATTCACTCTGGTCACAGTAATCAGGATTAGGAGTTTCAGTATTCACTCTGGTCACAGTACCAGGATTAGGAGTTTCAGTGTTCACTCTGATCACAGTACCAGGATTAGGAGTTTCAGTGTTCACTCTGATCACAGTACCAGGATTAGGAGTTTCAGTATTCACTCTGATCAAAGTGTCAGGATGAGGTGTTTCAGTATTCACTCTGATCACAGTATCAGGATTAGGAGTTTCAGTGTTCACTCTGGTCACAGTATCTGGGTTAGGAGTTTCAGTATTCACTCTGATCACAGTATCAAGGTTAGGAGTTTCAGTATTCACTCTGATCACAGTACCAGGATTAGGAGTTTCAGTATTCACTCTGATCACAGTACCAGGATTAGGAGTTTCAGTATTCACTCTGATCACAGTATCTGGATTAGGAGTTTCAGTATTCACTCTGATCACAGTATCTGGATTAGGAGTTTCAGTATTCACCCTGATCACAGTGTCAGGATTGAAAAGTTGCAGAATTCAATCTGCTCACAGTACCAGGATTAGGAGTTTCAGTGTTCACTCTGATCACAGTACCAGGATTAGGAGTTTCAGTATTCACTCTGGTCACCGTATCAGGATTAGGAGTTTCAGTATTCACTCTGATCACAGTATCAGGATGAGGAGTTTCAGTATTCACACTGATCACAGTATCAGGATTAGGAGTTTCAGTATTCACTCTGGTCACAGTACCAGGATTAGGAGTTTCAGTATTCACTCTGGTCACAGTAATCAGGATTAGGAGTTTCAGTATTCACTCTGATCACAGTTCCAGGATTAGGAGTTTCAGTATTCACTCTGATCACAGCACCATGATTAGGAGTTTCAGTATTCACTCTGATCACAGTATCAGGATTAGGAGTTTCAGTATTCACTCTGATCACAGTATCACGATTAGGAGTTTCAGTATTCACTCTTGTCACAGTAATCAGGATTAGGAGTTTCAGTTTTCACTGTGATCACAGTATCTGGATTAGGAGTTTCAGTATTCACTCTGATCACAGTATCAGGATTAGGAGTTTCAGTATTCACTCTGATCACAGTACCAGGATTAGGAGTTTCAGTATTCACTCTGGTTACAGTATCAGGATTAGGAGTTTCAGTATTCACTCTGATCACAGTCCCAGGATTAGGAGTTTCAGTATTCACTCTGATCACAGTATCAGGATTAGGAGTTTCAGTATTCACTCTGATCACAGTATCAGGATTAGGAGTTTCAGTATTCACTCTGGTCATAGTACCAGGATTAGGAGTTTCAGTATTCACTCTGCTCACAGTACCAGGATTAGGAGTTTCAGTATTCATTCTGGTCACAGTACCAGGATTCCTAGTTTCAGTATTCACTCTGCTCACAGTACCAGGATGAGGAGTTTCACTATTCATTCTGGTCACAGTACCAGGATGAGGAGTTTCAGTATTCACTCTGATCACAGTACAAGGATTAGGAGTTTCAGACTTCATTCTGGTCACAGTACCAGGATTCGGAGTTTCAGTATTCACTCAGATCACAGTGTCAGGATTAGGATTTTCAGTATTCACTCTGATCACAGTACCAGGATTAGGAGTTTCAGTATTCACTCTGATCACAGTGTCAGGGTTGAAAAGATTCAGAATTCAATCTGCTCACAGTACCAGGATTAGGAGTTTCAGTATTCACTCTGATCACAGTACCAGGATTAGGAGTTTCAGTATTCACTCTGATCACAGTACCAGGATTAGGAGTTTCAGTATTCACTCTGGTCACAGTACGAGGATTAGGAGTTTCAGTGTTCACTCTGGTCACAGTATCTGGATAAGGAGTTTTAGTATTCACTCTGATCACAGTATCAGGGTTAGGAGTTTCAAAATTCAATCTGATCACAGTACCAGGATTAGGAGTTTCAGTATTCACTCTGATCACAGTACCAGGATTAGGAGTTTCAGTATTCACTCTGGTCACAGTACCAGGATTAGGAGTTTCAGTATTCACTCTGGTCACAGTACCAGGATTAGGAGTTTCAGTCTTCACTCTGATTCCAGTACCAGGATTAGGAGTTTCAGTATTCACTCTGATCACAGTATCAGGATTAGGAGTTTCAGTATTCACTCTGATCACAGTACCAGGATTAGGAGTTTCAGTATTCACTCTGATCACAGTATCAGGATTAGGAGTTTCAGTATTCACTCTGATCACAGTATCAGGATTAGGTGTTTCAGTGTTCACTCTGATCACAGTACCAGGATTAGGAGTTTCAGTATTCACTCTGATCACAGTACCAGGATTTGGAGTTTCAGTATTCACTCTGAACACAGTATCTGGATTAGGAGTTTCAGTTTTCACTCTGCTCACAGAATTCGGATTAGGAATTTCAGTATTCACTCTAATCACGGTATCAGGATCGGAGTTTCAGTATTCACTCTGATCACAGTGTCAGGGTTGAAAAGTTTCAGAATTCAATCTGCTCACAGTACCAGGATTAGGAGTTTCAGTATTCACTCTGATCACAGTATCAGGGTTAGGAGTTTCAGTATTCACTCTGATCACAGTACCAGGATTAGGAGTTTCAGTATTCACTCTGATCACAGTACCAGGATTAGGAGTTTCAGTATTCACTCTGGTCACAGTGCCAGGATTAGGAGTTTCAGTGTTCACTCTGATCACATTACCAGGATTAGGAGTTTCAGTATTCACTCTGGTCACACGACCAGGATTAGGAGTTTCAGTATTCACTCTGATCACAGTACCAGGATTAGGAGTTTCAGCATTCACTCTGATCACAGTATCAGGATTAGGAGTTTCAGTATTCACTCTGATCACAGTACCAGGATTAGGAGTTTCAGTATTCACTCTGATCACAGTATCAGGATTAGGAGTTTCAGTACTCACTCTGATCACATGACCAGGATTAGGAGTTTCAGTATTCACTCTGGTCACAGTAATCAGGATTAGGAGTTTCAGTATTCACTCTGGTCACAGTACCAGGATTAGGAGTTTCAGTGTTCACTCTGATCACAGTACCAGGATTAGGAGTTTCAGTGTTCACTCTGATCACAGTACCAGGATTAGGAGTTTCAGTATTCACTCTGATCAAAGTGTCAGGATGAGGTGTTTCAGTATTCACTCTGATCACAGTATCAGGATTAGGAGTTTCAGTGTTCACTCTGGTCACAGTATCTGGGTTAGGAGTTTCAGTATTCACTCTGATCACAGTATCAAGGTTAGGAGTTTCAGTATTCACTCTGATCACAGTACCAGGATTAGGAGTTTCAGTATTCACTCTGATCACAGTACCAGGATTAGGAGTTTCAGTATTCACTCTGATCACAGTATCTGGATTAGGAGTTTCAGTATTCACTCTGATCACAGTATCTGGATTAGGAGTTTCAGTATTCACCCTGATCACAGTGTCAGGGTTGAAAAGTTGCAGAATTCAATCTGCTCACAGTACCAGGATTAGGAGTTTCAGTGTTCACTCTGATCACAGTACCAGGATTAGGAGTTTCAGTATTCACTCTGGTCACCGTATCAGGATTAGGAGTTTCAGTATTCTCTCTGATCACAGTATCAGGATGAGGAGTTTCAGTATTCACACTGATCACAGTATCAGGATTAGGAGTTTCAGTATTCACTCTGGTCACAGTACCAGGATTAGGAGTTTCAGTATTCACTCACTCACAGTAATCAGGATTAGGAGTTTCAGTATTCACTCTGATCACAGTTCCAGGATTAGGAGTTTCAGTATTCACTCTGATCACAGTACACGGATTAGGAGTTTCAGTATTCACTCTGATCACAGTATCAGGATTAGGAGTTTCAGTATTCACTCTGATCACAGTATCACGATTAGGAGTTTCAGTATTCACTCTTGTCACAGTAATCAGGATTAGGAGTTTCAGTATTCACTGTGATCACAGTATCTGGATTAGGAGTTTTAGTATTCACTCTGATCACAGTATCAGGATTAGGAGTTTCAGTATTCACTCTGATCACAGTACCAGGATTAGGAGTTTCAGTATTCACTCTGGTTACAGTATCAGGATTAGGAGTTTCAGTATTCACTCTGATCACAGTCCCAGGATTAGGAGTTTCAGTATTCACTCTGATCACAGTATCAGGATTAGGAGTTTCAGTATTCACTCTGATCACAGTATCAGGATTAGGAGTTTCAGTATTCACTCTGGTCATAGTACCAGGATTAGGAGTTTCAGTATTCACTCTGCTCACAGTACCAGGATTAGGTGTTTCAGTATTCATTCTGGTCACAGTACCAGGATTCCTAGTTTCAGTATTCACTCTGCTCACAGTACCAGGATTAGGAGTTTCACTATTCATTCTGGTCACAGTACCAGGATGAGGAGTTTCAGTATTCACTCAGATCACAGTGTCAGGATTAGGATTTTCAGTATTCACTCTGATCACAGTACCAGGATTAGGAGTTTCAGGATTCACTCTGATCACAGTGTCAGGGTTGAAAAGATTCAGAATTCAATCTGCTCACAGTACCAGGATTAGGAGTTTCAGTATTCACTCTGATCACAGTACCAGGATTAGGAGTTTCAGTATTCACTCTGATCACAGTACCAGGATTAGGAGTTTCAGTATTCACTCTGGTCATAGTACGAGGATTACGAGTTTCAGTGTTCACTCTGGTCACAGTATCTGGATAAGGAGTTTTAGTATTCACTCTGATCACAGTATCAGGGTTAGGAGTTTCAAAATTCAATCTGATCACAGTACCAGGATTAGGAGTTTCAGTATTCACTCTGATCACAGTACCAGGATTAGGAGTTTCAGTATTCACTCTGATCACAGTACCAGGATTAGGAGTTTCAGTATTCACTCTGGTCACAGTACCAGGATTAGGAGTTTCAGTCTTCACTCTGATTCCAGTACCAGGATTAGGAGTTTCAGTATTCACTCTGGTCACAGTACCAGGATTAGAAGTTTCAGTATTCACTCTGATCACAGTACCAGGATTAGGAGTTTCAGTATTCACTCTGGTCACAGTACCAGGATTAGGAGTTTCAGTCTTCACTCTGATTCCAGTACCAGGATTAGGAGTTTCAGTATTCACTCTGATCACAGTATCAGGATTAGGAGTTTCAGTATTCACTCTGATCACAGTACCAGGATTAGGAGTTTCAGTATTCACTCTGATCACAGTATCAGGATTAGGAGTTTCAGTATTCACTCTGATCACAGTATCAGGATTAGGTGTTTCAGTGTTCACTCTGATCACAGTACCAGGATTAGGAGTTTCAGTATTCACTCTGATCACAGTACCAGGATTTGGAGTTTCAGTATTCACTCTGAACACAGTATCTGGATTAGGAGTTTCAGTTTTCACTCTGCTCACAGAATTCGGATTAGGAATTTCAGTATTCACTCTAATCACGGTATCAGGATCGGAGTTTCAGTATTCACTCTGATCACAGTGTCAGGGTTGAAAAGTTTCAGAATTCAATCTGCTCACAGTACCAGGATTAGGAGTTTCAGTATTCACTCTGATCACAGTATCAGGGTTAGGAGTTTCAGTATTCACTCTGATCACAGTACCAGGATTAGGAGTTTCAGTATTCACTCTGATCACAGTACCAGGATTAGGAGTTTCAGTATTCACTCTGGTCACAGTGCCAGGATTAGGAGTTTCAGTATTCACTCTGATCACATTACCAGGATTAGGAGTTTCAGTATTCACTCTGGTCACACGACCAGGATTAGGAGTTTCAGTATTCACTCTGATCACAGTACCAGGATTAGGAGTTTCAGCATTCACTCTGATCACAGTATCAGGATTAGGAGTTTCAGTATTCACTCTGATCACAGTACCAGGATTAGGAGTTTCAGTATTCACTCTGATCACAGTATCAGGATTAGGAGTTTCAGTACTCACTCTGATCACATGACCAGGATTAGGAGTTTCAGTATTCACTCTGGTCACAGTAATCAGGATTAGGAGTTTCAGTATTCACTCTGGTCACAGTACCAGGATTAGGAGTTTCAGTGTTCACTCTGATCACAGTACCAGGATTAGGAGTTTCAGTGTTCACTCTGATCACAGTACCAGGATTAGGAGTTTCAGTATTCACTCTGATCAAAGTGTCAGGATGAGGTGTTTCAGTATTCACTCTGATCACAGTATCAGGATTAGGAGTTTCAGTGTTCACTCTGGTCACAGTATCTGGGTTAGGAGTTTCAGTATTCACTCTGATCACAGTATCAAGGTTAGGAGTTTCAGTATTCACTCTGATCACAGTACCAGGATTAGGAGTTTCAGTATTCACTCTGATCACAGTACCAGGATTAGGAGTTTCAGTATTCACTCTGATCACAGTATCTGGATTAGGAGTTTCAGTATTCACTCTGATCACAGTATCTGGATTAGGAGTTTCAGTATTCACCCTGATCACAGTGTCAGGGTTGAAAAGTTGCAGAATTCAATCTGCTCACAGTACCAGGATTAGGAGTTTCAGTGTTCACTCTGATCACAGTACCAGGATTAGGAGTTTCAGTATTCACTCTGGTCACCGTATCAGGATTAGGAGTTTCAGTATTCACTCTGATCACAGTATCAGGATGAGGAGTTTCAGTATTCACACTGATCACAGTATCAGGATTAGGAGTTTCAGTATTCACTCTGGTCACAGTACCAGGATTAGGAGTTTCAGTATTCACTCACTCACAGTAATCAGGATTAGGAGTTTCAGTATTCACTCTGATCACAGTTCCAGGATTAGGAGTTTCAGTATTCACTCTGATCACAGTACACGGATTAGGAGTTTCAGTATTCACTCTGATCACAGTATCAGGATTAGGAGTTTCAGTATTCACTCTGATCACAGTATCACGATTAGGAGTTTCAGTATTCACTCTTGTCACAGTAATCAGGATTAGGAGTTTCAGTATTCACTGTGATCACAGTATCTGGATTAGGAGTTTTAGTATTCACTCTGATCACAGTATCAGGATTAGGAGTTTCAGTATTCACTCTGATCACAGTACCAGGATTAGGAGTTTCAGTATTCACTCTGGTTACAGTATCAGGATTAGGAGTTTCAGTATTCACTCTGATCACAGTCCCAGGATTAGGAGTTTCAGTATTCACTCTGATCACAGTATCAGGATTAGGAGTTTCAGTATTCACTCTGATCACAGTATCAGGATTAGGAGTTTCAGTATTCACTCTGGTCATAGTACCAGGATTAGGAGTTTCAGTATTCACTCTGCTCACAGTACCAGGATTAGGAGTTTCAGTATTCATTCTGGTCACAGTACCAGGATTCCTAGTTTCAGTATTCACTCTGCTCACAGTACCAGGATTAGGAGTTTCACTATTCATTCTGGTCACAGTAGCAGGATGAGGAGTTTCAGTATTCACTCAGATCACAGTGTCAGGATTAGGATTTTCAGTATTCACTCTGATCACAGTACCAGGATTAGGAGTTTCAGGATTCACTCTGATCACAGTGTCAGGGTTGAAAAGATTCAGAATTCAATCTGCTCACAGTACCAGGATTAGGAGTTTCAGTATTCACTCTGATCACAGTACCAGGATTAGGAGTTTCAGTATTCACTCTGATCACAGTACCAGGATTAGGAGTTTCAGTATTCACTCTGGTCACAGTACGAGGATTACGAGTTTCAGTGTTCACTCTGGTCACAGTATCTGGATAAGGAGTTTTAGTATTCACTCTGATCACAGTATCAGGGTTAGGAGTTTCAAAATTCAATCTGATCACAGTACCAGGATTAGGAGTTTCAGTATTCACTCTGATCACAGTACCAGGATTAGGAGTTTCAGTATTCACTCTGGTCACAGTACCAGGATTAGAAGTTTCAGTATTCACTCTGATCACAGTACCAGGATTAGGAGTTTCAGTATTCACTCTGGTCACAGTACCAGGATTAGGAGATTCAGTCTTCACTCTGATTCCAGTACCAGGATTAGGAATTTCAGTATTCACTCTGATCACAGTATCAGGATTAGGAGTTTCAGTATTCACTCTGATCACAGTACCAGGATTAGGAGTTTCAGTATTCACTCTGATCACAGTATCAGGATTAGGAGTTTCAGTATTCACTCTGATCACAGTACCAGGATTAGGAGTTTCAGTATTCACTCTGATCACAGTATCTGGATTAGGAGTTTCAGTATTCACTCTGATCACAGTATCTGGATTAGGAGTTTCAGTATTCACCCTGATCACAGTGTCAGGGTTGAAAAGTTGCAGAATTCAATCTGCTCACAGTACCAGGATTAGGAGTTTCAGTGTTCACTCTGATCACAGTACCAGGATTAGGAGTTTCAGTATTCACTCTGGTCACCGTATCAGGATTAGGAGTTTCAGTATTCACTCTGATCACAGTATCAGGATGAGGAGTTTCAGTATTCACACTGATCACAGTATCAGGATTAGGAGTTTCAGTATTCACTCTGGTCACAGTACCAGGATTAGGAGTTTCAGTATTCACTCACTCACAGTAATCAGGATTAGGAGTTTCAGTATTCACTCTGATCACAGTTCCAGGATTAGGAGTTTCAGTATTCACTCTGATCACAGTACACGGATTAGGAGTTTCAGTATTCACTCTGATCACAGTATCAGGATTAGGAGTTTCAGTATTCACTCTGATCACAGTATCACGATTAGGAGTTTCAGTATTCACTCTTGTCACAGTAATCAGGATTAGGAGTTTCAGTATTCACTGTGATCACAGTATCTGGATTAGGAGTTTTAGTATTCACTCTGATCACAGTATCAGGATTAGGAGTTTCAGTATTCACTCTGATCACAGTACCAGGATTAGGAGTTTCAGTATTCACTCTGGTTACAGTATCAGGATTAGGAGTTTCAGTATTCACTCTGATCACAGTCCCAGGATTAGGATTTTCAGTATTCACTCTGATCACAGTATCAGGATTAGGAGTTTCAGTATTCACTCTGATCACAGTATCAGGATTAGGAGTTTCAGTATTCACTCTGGTCATAGTACCAGGATTAGGAGTTTCAGTATTCACTCTGCTCACAGTACCAGGATTAGGAGTTTCAGTATTCATTCTGGTCACAGTACCAGGATTCCTAGTTTCAGTATTCACTCTGCTCACAGTACCAGGATTAGGAGTTTCACTATTCATTCTGGTCACAGTACCAGGATGAGGAGTTTCAGTATTCACTCAGATCACAGTGTCAGGATTAGGATTTTCAGTATTCACTCTGATCACAGTACCAGGATTAGGAGTTTCAGGATTCACTCTGATCACAGTGTCAGGGTTGAAAAGATTCAGAATTCAATCTGCTCACAGTACCAGGATTAGGAGTTTCAGTATTCACTCTGATCACAGTACCAGGATTAGGAGTTTCAGTATTCACTCTGATCACAGTACCAGGATTAGGAGTTTCAGTATTCACTCTGGTCACAGTACGAGGATTACGAGTTTCAGTGTTCACTCTGGTCACAGTATCTGGATAAGGAGTTTTAGTATTCACTCTGATCACAGTATCAGGGTTAGGAGTTTCAAAATTCAATCTGATCACAGTACCAGGATTAGGAGTTTCAGTATTCACTCTGATCTCAGTACCAGGATTAGGAGTTTCAGTATTCACTCTGGTCACAGTACCAGGATTAGAAGTTTCAGTATTCACTCTGATCACAGTACCAGGATTAGGAGTTTCAGTATTCACTCTGGTCACAGTACCAGAATTAGGAGTTTCAGTCTTCACTCTGATTCCAGTACCAGGATTAGGAGTTTCAGTATTCACTCTGATCACAGTATCAGGATTCGGAGTTTCAGTATTCACTCTGATCACAGTACCAGGATTAGGAGTTTCAGTATTAACTCTGATCACAGTATCAGGATTAGGAGTTTCAGTATTCACTCTGATCACAGTATCAGGATTAGGTGTTTCAGTATTCACTCTGATCACAGTACCAGGATTAGGAGTTTCAGTATTCACTCTGGTCACAGTACGAGGATTACGAGTTTCAGTATTCACTCTGATCACAGTACCAGGATTAGGAGTTTCAGTATTCACTCTGGTCACAGTACGAGGATTACGAGTTTCAGTATTCACTCTGATCACAGTATCAGGATTAGGAGTTTCAGTATTCACTCTGATCACAGTATCAGGATTAGGAGTTTCAGTATTCACTCTGATCACAGCACCATGATTAGGAGTTTCAGTATTCACTCTGATCACAGTATCAGAATTAGGAGTTTCAGTATTCACTCTGATCACAGTATCACGATTAGGATTTTCAGTATTCACTCTGATCACAGTACCAGGATTAGGAGTTTCAGTATTCACTCTGATCACAGTGTCAGGGTTGAAAAGATTCAGAATTCAATCTGCTCACAGTACCAGGATTAGGAGTTTCAGTATTCACTCTGATCACAGTACCTGGATTAGGAGTTTCAGTATTCACTCTGATCACAGTACCAGGATTAGGAGTTTCAGTATTCACTCTGGTCACAGTACGAGGATTACGAGTTTCAGTGTTCACTCTGGTCACAGTATCTGGATAAGGAGTTTTAGTATTCACTCTGATCACAGTATCAGGGTTAGGAGTTTCAAAATTCAATCTGATCACAGTACCAGGATTAGGAGTTTCAGTATTCACTCTGATCACAGTACCAGGATTAGGAGTTTCAGTATTCACTCTGGTCACAGTACCAGGATTAGAAGTTTCAGTATTCACTCTGATCACAGTACCAGGATTAGGAGTTTCAGTATTCACTCTGATCACAGTACCAGGATTAGGAGTTTCAGTATTCACTCTGGTCACAGTGCCAGGATTAGGAGTTTCAGTATTCACTCTGATCACAGTATCAGGATTAGGAGTTTCAGTATTCACTCTGATCACAGTACCAGGATTAGGAGTTTCAGTATTCACTCTGATCACAGTATCAGGATTAGGAGTTTCAGTATTCACTCTGATCACAGTATCAGGATTAGGTGTTTCAGTGTTCACTCTGATCACAGTACCAGGATTAGGAGTTTCAGTATTCACTCTGATCACAGTACCAGGATTTGGAGTTTCAGTATTCACTCTGAACACAGTATCTGGATTAGGAGTTTCAGTTTTCACTCTGCTCACAGAATTCGGATTAGGAATTTCAGTATTCACTCTAATCACGGTATCAGGATCGGAGTTTCAGTATTCACTCTGATCACAGTGTCAGGGTTGAAAAGTTTCAGAATTCAATCTGCTCACAGTACCAGGATTAGGAGTTTCAGTATTCACTCTGATCACAGTATCAGGGTTAGGAGTTTCAGTATTCACTCTGATCACAGTACCAGGATTAGGAGTTTCAGTATTCACTCTGATCACAGTACCAGGATTAGGAGTTTCAGTATTCACTCTGGTCACAGTGCCAGGATTAGGAGTTTCAGTATTCACTCTGATCACATTACCAGGATTAGGAGTTTCAGTATTCACTCTGGTCACAGGACCAGGATTAGGAGTTTCAGTATTCACTCTGATCACAGTACCAGGATTAGGAGTTTCAGCATTCACTCTGATCACAGTATCAGGATTAGGAGTTTCAGTATTCACTCTGATCACAGTACCAGGATTAGGAGTTTCAGTATTCACTCTGATCACAGTATCAGGATTAGGAGTTTCAGTACTCACTCTGATCACATGACCAGGATTAGGAGTTTCAGTATTCACTCTGGTCACAGTAATCAGGATTAGCAGTTTCAGTATTCACTCTGGTCACAGTACCAGGATTAGGAGTTTCAGTGTTCACTCTGATCACAGTACCAGGATTAGGAGTTTCAGTATTCACTCTGATCAAAGTGTCAGGATGAGGTGTTTCAGTATTCACTCTGATCACAGTATCAGGATTAGGAGTTTCAGTGTTCACTCTGGTCACAGTATCTGGGTTAGGAGTTTCAGTATTCACTCTGACCACAGTATCAAGGTTAGGAGTTTCAGTATTCACTCTGATCACAGTACCAGGATTAGGAGTTTCAGTATTCACTCTGATCACAGTACCAGGATTAGGAGTTTCAGTATTCACTCTGATCACAGTATCTGGATTAGGAGTTTCAGTATTCACTCTGATCACAGTATCTGGATTAGGAGTTTCAGTATTCACCCTGATCACAGTGTCAGGGTTGAAAAGTTGCAGAATTCAATCTGCTCACAGTACCAGGATTAGGAGTTTCAGTGTTCACTCTGATCACAGTACCAGGATTAGGAGTTTCAGTATTCACTCTGGTCACCGTATCAGGATTAGGAGTTTCAGTATTCACTCTGATCACAGTATCAGGATGAGGAGTTTCAGTATTCACATTGATCACAGTATCAGGATTAGGAGTTTCAGTATTCACTCTGGTCACAGTACCAGGATTAGGAGTTTCAGTATTCACTCACTCACAGTAATCAGGATTAGGAGTTTCAGTATTCACTCTGATCACAGTTCCTGGATTAGGAGTTTCAGTATTCACTCTGATCACAGTACACGGATTAGGAGTTTCAGTATTCACTCTGATCACAGTATCAGGATTAGGAGTTTCAGTATTCACTCTGATCACAGTATCACGATTAGGAGTTTCAGTATTCACTCTTGTCACAGTAATCAGGATTAGGAGTTTCAGTATTCACTGTGATCACAGTATCTGGATTAGGAGTTTCAGTATTCACTCTGATCACAGTATCACGATTAGGATTTTCAGTATTCACTCTGGTCACAGTAATCAGGATTAGGAGTTTCAGTATTCACTCTGATCACAGTATCAGGATTAGGAGTTTCAGTATTCACTCTGATCACAGTACCAGGATTAGGAGTTTCAGTATTCACTCTGGTTACAGTATCAGGATTAGGAGTTTCAGTATTCACTCTGATCACAGTCCCAGGATTAGGAGTTTCAGTATTCACTCTGATCACAGTATCAGGATTAGGAGTTTCAGTATTCACTCTGATCACAGTATCAGGATTAGGAGTTTCAGTATTCACTCTGGTCATAGTACCAGGATTAGGAGTTTCAGTATTCACTCTGCTCACAGTACCAGGATTAGGAGTTTCAGTATTCATTCTGGTCACAGTACCAGGATTCCTAGTTTCAGTATTCACTCTGCTCACAGTACCAGGATTAGGAGTTTCACTATTCATTCTGGTCACAGTACCAGGATGAGGTGTTTCAGTATTCACTCAGATCACAGTGTCAGGATTAGGATTTTCAGTATTCACTCTGATCACAGTACCAGGATTAGGAGTTTCAGTATTCACTCTGATC
Organism: Chiloscyllium plagiosum; assembly: GCF_037043375.1. Lineage (NCBI taxonomy): Eukaryota > Metazoa > Chordata > Chondrichthyes > Orectolobiformes > Hemiscylliidae > Chiloscyllium > Chiloscyllium plagiosum. Next base: position 48,466,627 of record NW_028270174.1, read on the forward strand.
ACAGTATCAGGGTTGAAAAGATTCAGAATTCAATCTGCTCACAGTACCAGGATTAGGAGTTTCAGTATTCACTCTGATCACAGTACCAGGATTAGAAGTTTCAGTATTCACTCTGATCACAGTACCAGGATTAGGAGTTTCAGTATTCACTCTGGTCACAGTACCAGGATTAGGAGTTTCAGTCTTCACTCTGATTCCAGTACCAGGATTAGGAGTTTCAGTATTCACTCTGATCACAGTATCAGGATTAGGAGTTTCAGTATTCACTCTGATCACAGTACCAGGATTAGGAGTTTCAGTATTCACTCTGATCACAGTATCAGGATTAGGAGTTTCAGTATTCACTCTGATCACAGTATCAGGATTAGGTGTTTCAGTGTTCACTCTGATCACAGTACCAGGGTTAGGAGTTTCAAAATTCAATCTGATCACAGTACCAGGATTAGGAGTTTCAGTATTCACTCTGATCACAGTACCAGGATTAGGAGTTTCAGTATTCACTCTGGTCACAGTACCAGGATTAGAAGTTTCAGTATTCACTCTGATCACAGTACCAGGATTAGGAGTTTCAGTATTCACTCTGGTCACAGTACCAGGATTAGGAGTTTCAGTCTTCACTCTGATTCCAGTACCAGGATTAGGAGTTTCAGTATTCACTCTGATCACAGTATCAGGATTAGGAGTTTCAGTATTCACTCTGATCACAGTACCAGGATTAGGAGTTTCAGTATTCACTCTGATCACAGTATCAGGATTAGGAGTTTCAGTATTCACTCTGATCACAGTATCAGGATTAGGTGTTTCAGTGTTCACTCTGATCACAGTACCAGGATTAGGAGTTTCAGTATTCACTCTGATCACAGTACCAGGATTTGGAGTTTCAGTATTCACTCTGAACACAGTACCAGGATTAGGAGTTTCAGTATTCACTCTGGTCACAGTATCTGAATTAGGAGTTTCAGTATTCACTCTGATCACAATATCAAGGTTAGGAGTTTCAGTATTCACTCTGATCACAGTACCAGGATTAGGAGTTTCAGTATTCACTCTGATCACAGTACCAGGATTAGGAGTTTCAGTATTCACTCTTGTCACAGTATCTGGATTAGGAGTTTCAGTATTCACTCTGATCACAGTATCAGGATTAGGAGTTTCAGTATTCACTCTGATCACAGTGTCAGGGTTGAAAAGTTTCAAAATTCAATCTGCTCACAGTACCAGGATTACGAGTTTCAGTATTCACTCTGATCACAGTACCAGGATTAGGAGTTTCATTATTCACTCTGGTCACAGTATCTGAATTAGGAGTTTCAGTATTCACTCTGATCACAGTATCAGGATTAGGAGTTTCAGTATTCACTCTGGTCACAGTAATCAGGATTAGGAGTTTCAGTATTCACTCTGATCACAGTACCAGGATTAGGAGTTTCAGTATTCACTCTGATCACAGCACCATGATTAGGAGTTTCAGTATTCACTCTGATCACAGTATCAGAATTAGGAGTTTCAGTATTCACTCTGATCACTGTATCAGGATTAGAAGTTTCAGTATTCACTCTGATCACAGTATCAGGATTAGGAGTTTCAGTATTCACTCTGATCACAGTATCACGATTAGGATTTTCAGTATTCACTCTGGTCACAGTAATCAGGATTAGGAGTTTCAGTATTCACTCTGATCACAGTATCTGGATTAGGAGTTTCAGTATTCACTCTGATCACTGTATCAGGATTAGGAGTTTCAGTATTCACTCTGATCACAGTATCAGGATTAGGAGTTTCAGTATTCACTCTGGTCACAGTATCTGGATTAGGAGTTTCAGTATTCACTCTGATCACACTATCAGGATTAGGAGTTTCAGTATTCACTCTGATCACAGTATCAGGATTAGGAGTTTCAGTATTCACTCTGATCACAGTATCAAGATTAGGAGTTTCAGTATTCACTCTGGTCACAGTACCAGGATTAGGAGTTTCAGTATTCACTCTGCTCACAGTACCAGGATTAGGAGTTTCAGTATTCATTCTGGTCACAGTACCAGGATTAGGAGTTTCAGTATTCACTCTGATCACAGTACCAGGATTAGGATGTTCAGTATTCATTCTGGTCACAGTACCAGGATTAGGAGTTTCAGTATTCACTCTGATCACAGTATCAGGATTAGGAGTTTCAGTATTCACTCTGATCACAGTACCAGGATTATGAGTTTCATTATTCACTCTGATCACAGTATCAGGATTAGGAGTTTCAGTATTCACTCTGATCACAGTGCCAGGATTAGGAGTTTCAGTATTCACTCTGATCACAGTATCTGGATTAGGAGTTTCAGTATTCACTCTGGTCACAGGACCAGGATTAGGAGTTTCAGTATTCACTCTGATCACAGTACCAGGATTAGGAGTTTCAGCATTCACTCTGATCACAGTATCAGGATTAGGAGTTTCAGTATTCACTCTGATCACAGTACCAGGATTAGGAGTTTCAGTATTCACTCTGATCACAGTATCAGGATTAGGAGTTTCAGTATTCACTCTGATCACATGACCAGGATTAGGAGTTTCAGTATTCACTCTGGTCACAGTAATCAGGATTAGGAGTTTCAGTATTCACTCTGGTCACAGTACCAGGATTAGGAGTTTCAGTGTTCACTCTGATCACAGTACCAGGATTAGGAGTTTCAGTGTTCACTCTGATCACAGTACCAGGATTAGGAGTTTCAGTATTCACTCTGATCAAAGTGTCAGGATGAGGTGTTTCAGTATTCACTCTGATCACAGTATCAGGATTAGGAGTTTCAGTGTTCACTCTGGTCACAGTATCTGGGTTAGGAGTTTCAGTATTCACTCTGATCACAGTATCAAGGTTAGGAGTTTCAGTATTCACTCTGATCACAGTACCAGGATTAGGAGTTTCAGTATTCACTCTGATCACAGTACCAGGATTAGGAGTTTCAGTATTCACTCTGATCACAGTATCTGGATTAGGAGTTTCAGTATTCACTCTGATCACAGTATCTGGATTAGGAGTTTCAGTATTCACCCTGATCACAGTGTCAGGGTTGAAAAGTTGCAGAATTCAATCTGCTCACAGTACCAGGATTAGGAGTTTCAGTGTTCACTCTGATCACAGTACCAGGATTAGTAGTTTCAGTATTCACTCTGGTCACCGTATCAGGATTAGGAGTTTCAGTATTCACTCTGATCACAGTATCAGGATGAGGAGTTTCAGTATTCACACTGATCACAGTATCAGGATTAGGAGTTTCAGTATTCACTCTACTCACAGTACCAGGATTAGGAGTTTCAGTATTCACTCTGGTCACAGTAATCAGGATTAGGAGTTTCAGTATTCACTCTGATCACAGTTCCAGGATTAGGAGTTTCAGTATTCACTCTGATCACAGTACACGGATTAGGAGTTTCAGTATTCACTCTGATCACAGTATCAGGATTAGGAGATTCAGTATTCACTCTGATCACAGTATCACGATTAGGAGTTTCAGAATTCACTCTTGTCACAGTAATCAGGATTAGGAGTTTCAGTATTCACTGTGATCACAGTATCCGGATTAGGAGTTTCAGTATTCACTCTGATCACAGTATCAGGATTAGGAGTTTCAGTATTCACTCTGATCACAGTACCAGGATTAGGAGTTTCAGTATTCACTCTGGTTACAGTATCAGGATTAGGAGTTTCAGTATTCACTCTGATCACAGTCCCAGGATTAGGAGTTTCAGTATTCACTCTGATCACAGTATCAGGATTAGGAGTTTCAGTATTCACTCTGATCACAGTATCAGGATTAGGAGTTTCAGTATTCACTCTGGTCATAGTACCAGGATTAGGAGTTTCAGTATTCACTCTGCTCACAGTACCAGGATTAGGAGTTTCAGTATTCATTCTGGTCACAGTACCAGGATTCCTAGTTTCAGTATTCACTCTGCTCACAGTACCAGGATTAGGAGTTTCACTATTCATTCTGGTCACAGTACCAGGATGAGGAGTTTCAGTATTCACTCTGATCACAGTACAAGGATTAGGAGTTTCAGACTTCATTCTGGTCACAGTACCAGGATTCGGAGTTTCAGTATTCACTCAGATCACAGTGTCAGGATTAGGATTTTCAGTATTCACTCTGATCACAGTACCAGGATTAGGAGGTTCAGTATTCACTCTGATCACAGTGTCAGGGTTGAAAAGATTCAGAATTCAATCTGCTCACAGTACCAGGATTAGGAGTTTCAGTATTCACTCTGATCACAGTACCAGGATTAGGAGTTTCAGTATTCACTCTGATCACAGTACCAGGATTAGGAGTTTCAGTATTCACTCTGGTCACAGTACGAGGATTACGAGTTTCAGTGTTCACTCTGGTCACAGTATCTGGATCAGGAGTTTTAGTATTCACTCTGATCACAGTATCAGGGTTAGGAGTTTCAAAATTCAATCTGATCACAGTACCAGGATTAGGAGTTTCAGTATTCACTCTGATCACAGTACCAGGATTAGGAGTTTCAGTATTCACTCTGGTCACAGTACCAGGATTAGAAGTTTCAGTATTCACTCTGATCACAGTACCAGGATTAGGAGTTTCAGTATTCACTCTGGTCACAGTAATCAGGATTAGGAGTTTCAGTATTCACTCTGATCACAGTACCAGGATTAGGAGTTTCAGTATTCACTCTGATCACAGCACCATGATTAGGAGTTTCAGTATTCACTCTGATCACAGTATCAGAATTAGGAGTTTCAGTATTCACTCTGATCACAGTATCACGATTAGGATTTTCAGTATTCACTCTGGTCACAGTAATCAGGATTAGGAGTTTCAGTATTCACTCTGATCACAGTATCTGGATTAGGAGTTTCAGTATTCAGTCTGATCACAGTATCAGGATTAGGAGTTTCAGTATTCACTCTGATCACAGTATCAGGATTAGGAGTTTCAGTATTCACTCTGGTCACAGTATCTGGATTAGGAGTTTCAGTATTCACTCTGATCACACTATCAGGATTAGGAGTTTCAGTATTCACTCTGATCACAGTATCAGGATTAGGAGTTTCAGTATTCACTCTGATCACAGTATCAAGATTAGGAGTTTCAGTATTCACTCTGGTCACAGTACCAGGATTAGGAGTTTCAGTATTCACTCTGCTCACAGTACCAGGATTAGGAGTTTCAGTATTCATTCTGGTCACAGTACCAGGATTAGGAGTTTCAGTATTCACTCTGATCACAGTACCAGGATTAGGATGTTCAGTATTCATTCTGGTCACAGTACCAGGATTAGGAGTTTCAGTATTCACTCTGATCACAGTGTCAGGATTAGGAGTTTCAGTATTCACTCTGATCACAGTACCAGGATTATGAGTTTCATTATTCACTCTGATCACAGTATCAGGATTAGGAGTTTCAGTATTCACTCTGATCACAGTGCCAGGATTAGGAATTTCAGTATTCACTCTGATCACAGTATCTGGATTAGGAGTTTCAGTATTCACTCTGATCACAGTACCAGGATTAGGAATTTCAGTTTTCACTCTGATCACAGTACCAGGATTAGGAGTTTCAGTATTCTCTCTGATCACAGTATCATGATTAGGAGTTTCAGTATTCACTCTGATCACAGTACCAGGATTAGGAGTTTCAGTATTCCCTCTGATCACAGTACCAGGATTAGGAGTTTCAGTATTCACTCTGATCACAGTACCAGGATTAGGAGTTTCAGTATTCGCTCTGATCACAGTGTCAGGATTAGGAGTTTCAGTATTCACTCTGGTCACAGTATCTGTATTAGGAGTTTCAGTATTCACTCTGATCACAGTACCAGGATTAGGAGTTTCAGTATTCCCTCTGATCACAGTACCAGGATTAGGAGTTTCAGTATTCACTCTGATCACAGTACCAGGATTAGGAGTTTCAGTATTCCCTCTGATCACAGTACCAGGATTAGGAGTTTCAGTATTCACTCTGATCACAGTATCTGGATTAGGAGTTTCAGTATTCACTCTGATCACAGTATCAGGATCGGAGTTTCAGTATTCACACTGATCACAGTGTCAGGGTTGAAAAGTTTCAGAATTCCATCTGCTCACAGTTCCAGGATTAGGAGTTTCAGTATTCACTCTGATCACAGTACCAGGATTAGGAGTTTCAGTATTCACTCTGGTCACAGTACCAGGATTAGGAGTTTCAGTATTCACTCTGATCACAGTACCAGGATTAGGAGTTTCAGTATTCACTCTGATCACAGTATCAGGATTAGGAGTTTCAGTATTCACTCTGATCACAGTACCAGGATTAGGAGTTTCAGTATTCACTCTGATCACAGTATCAGGATTAGGAGTTTCAGTATTCACTCTGATCACAGTGCCAGGATTTGGAGTTTCAGTATTCACTCTGATCACAGTATCAGGATTAGGAGTTTCAGTATTCACTCTGCTCACAGTACCAGGATTAGGAGTTTCAGTATTCACTCTGATCACAGTATCAGGATTAGGAGTTTCAGTATTCACTCTGATCACAGTATCAGGATTAGGAGTTTCAGTATTCACTCTGATCACAGTACCAGGATTAGGAGTTTCAGTATTCACTCTGATCACAGTACCAGGATTAGGAGTTTCAGTATTCACTCTGATCACAGTACCAGGATTAGGAGTTTCAGTAATCACTCTGGTCACAGTATCTGGATTAGGAGTTTCAGTATTCACTCTGATCACAGTATCAGGGTTAGGAGTTTCAGTATTCACTCTGATCACAGTACCAGGATTAGGAGTTTCAGTATTCACTCTGGTCACAGTATCTGGATTAGGAGTTTCAGTATTCACTCTGATCACAGTATCTGGATTAGGAGTATCAGTATTCACTCTGATCACAGTATCAGAATTAGGAGTTTCAGTATTCACTCTGATCACAGTATCTGGATTAGGAGTTTCAGTATTCAATCTGATCACAGTACAAGGATTAGGAGTTTCAGTATTCACTCTGATCACAGTATCAGGATTAGGTTTTCAGTATTCACTCTGGTCACAGTATCTGGATTAGGAGTTTCAGTATTCACTCTGATCACAGTCCCAGGATTAGGAGTTTCAGTATTCACTCTGATCACAGTAACATGATTAGGAGTTTCAGTATTCACTCTGATCACAGTACCAGGATTAGGAGTTTCAGTATTCACTCTGATCACAGTACCAGGATTAGGAGTTTCAGTATTCACTCTGATCACAGTACCAGGATTATGAGTTTCAGTATTCACTCTGATCACAGTGTCAGGATTAGGAGATTCAGTATTCACTCTGCTCACAGTATCTGGATTAGGAGTTTCAGTATTCACTCTGCTCACAGAATTCGGATTAGGAATTTCAGTATTCACTCTGATCACAGTATCAGGATCGGAGATTCAGTATTCACTCTGATCACAGTGTCAGGGTTGAAAAGTTTCAGAATTCAATCTGCTCACAGTACCAGGATTAGGAGTTTCAGTATTCACTCTGATCACAGTACCAGGATTAGGAGTTCCAGTATTCACTCTGGTCACAGTATCTGGATTAGGAGTTTCAGTATTCACTCTGATCACAGTATCAGGGTTAGGAGTTTCACTATTCACTCTGATCACAGTACCAGGATTAGGAGTTTCAGTACTCACTCTGATCACAGTACCAGGATTAGGAGTTTCAGTATTCACTCTGGTCACAGTGCCAGGATTTGGAGTTTCAGTATTCACTCTGATCACAGTACCAGGATTAGGAATTTCAGTATTCACTCTGATCACAGTATCAGGATCGGAGTTTCAGTATTCACACTGATCACAGTGTCAGGGTTGAAAAGTTTCAGAATTCAATCTGCTCACAGTTCCAGGATTAGGAGTTTCAGTATTCACTCTGATCACAGTACCAGGATTAGGAGTTTCAGTATTCACTCTGGTCACAGTACCAGGATTAGGAGTTTCAGTATTCACTCTGATCACAGTACCAGGATTAGGAGTTTCAGTATTCACTCTGATCACAGTATCAGGATTAGGAGTTTCAGTATTCACTCTGATCACAGTACCAGGATTAGGAGTTTCAGTATTCACTCTGATCACAGTATCAGGATTAGGAGTTTCAGTATTCACTCTGAACACAGTGCCAGGATTTGGAGTTTCAGTATTCACTCTGATCACAGTATCAGGATTAGGAGTTTCAGTATTCACTCTGCTCACAGTACCAGGATTAGGAGTTTCAGTATTCACTCTGATCACAGTATCAGGATTAGGAGTTTCAGTATTCACTCTGATCACAGTATCAGGATTAGGAGTTTCAGTATTCACTCTGATCACAGTACCAGGATTAGGAGTTTCAGTATTCACTCTGATCACAGTACCAGGATTAGGAGTTTCAGTATTCACTCTGATCACAGTACCAGGATTAGGAGTTTCAGTAATCACTCTGGTCACAGTATCTGGATTAGGAGTTTCAGTATTCACTCTGATCACAGTATCAGGGTTAGGAGTTTCAGTATTCACTCTGATCACAGGACCAGGATTAGGAGTTTCAGTATTCACTCTGGTCACAGTATCTGGATTAGGAGTTTCAGTATTCACTCTGATCACAGTATCTGGATTAGGAGTATCAGTATTCACTCTGATCACAGTGTCAGGATTAGGAGTTTCAGTATTCACTCTGATCACAGTATCTGGATTAGGAGTTTCAGTATTCAATCTGATCACAGTACAAGGATTAGGAGTTTCAGTATTCACTCTGATCACTGTACCAGGATTAGGAATTTCAGTATTCACTCTGATCACAGTATCAGGATTAGGTTTTCAGTATTCACTCTGGTCACAGTATCTGGATTAGGAGTTTCAGTATTCACTCTGATCACAGTACCAGGATTAGGAGTTTCAGTATTCACTCTGATCACAGTAACATGATTAGGAGTTTCAGTATTCACTCTGATCACAGTACCAGGATTAGGAGTTTCAGTATTCACTCTGATCACAGTACCAGGATTAGGAGTTTCAGTATTCACTCTGATGACAGTACCAGGATTATGAGTTTCAGTATTCACTCTGATCACAGTGTCAGGATTAGGAGATTCAGTATTCACTCTGCTCACAGTATCTGGATTAGGAGTTTCAGTATTCACTCTGCTCACAGAATTCGGATTAGGAATTTCAGTATTCACTCTGATCACAGTATCAGGATCGGACATTCAGTATTCACTCTGATCACAGTGTCAGGGTTGAAAAGTTTCAGAATTCAATCTGCTCACAGTACCAGGATTAGGAGTTTCAGTATTCACTCTGATCACAGTACCAGGATTAGGAGTTCCAGTATTCACTCTGGTCACAGTATCTGGATTAGGAGTTTCAGTATTCACTCTGATCACAGTATCAGGGTTAGGAGTTTCACTATTCACTCTGATCACAGTACCAGGATTAGGATGTTCAGTATTCACTCTGATCACAGTACCAGGATTAGGAGTTTCAGTATTCACTCTGGTCACAGTACCAGGATTTGGAGTTTCAGTATTCACTCTGATCACAGTACCAGGATTAGGAATTTCAGTATTCACTCTGATCACAGTATCAGGATCGGAGTTTCAGTATTCACACTGATCACAGTGTCAGGGTTGAAAAGTTTCAGAATTCAATCTGCTCACAGTTCCAGGATTAGGAGTTTCAGTATTCACTCTGATCACAGTACCAGGATTAGGAGTTTCAGTATTCACTCTGGTCACAGTACCAGGATTAGGAGTTTCAGTATTCACTCTGATCACAGTACCAGGATTAGGAGTTTCAGTATTCACTCTGATCACAGTATCAGGATTAGGAGTTTCAGTATTCACTCTGATCACAGTACTAGGATTAGGAGTTTCAGTATTCACTCTGATCACAGTATCAGGATGAGGAGTTTCAGTATTCACTCTGATCACAGTGCCAGGATTTGGAGTTTCAGTATTCACTCTGATCACAGTATCAGGATTAGGAGTTTCAGTATTCACTCTGCTCACAGTACCAGGATTAGGAGTTTCAGTATTCACTCTGATCACAGTATCAGGATTAGGAGTTTCAGTATTCACTCTGATCACAGTATCAGGATTAGGAGTTTCAGTATTCACTCTGATCACAGTACCAGGATTAGGAGTTTCAGTATTCACTCTGATCACAGTACCAGGATTAGGAGTTTCAGTATTCACTCTAATCACAGTACCAGGATTAGGAGTTTCAGTAATCACTCTGGTCACAGTATCTGGATTAGGAGTTTCAGTATTCACTCTGATCACAGTATCAGGGTTAGGAGTTTCAGTATTCACTCTGATCACAGTACCAGGATTAGGAGTTTCAGTATTCACTCTGGTCACAGTATCTGGATTAGGAGTTTCAGTATTCACTCTGATCACAGTATCTGGATTAGGAGTATCAGTATTCACTCTGATCACAGTGTCAGGATTAGGAGTTTCAGTATTCACTCTGATCACAGTATCTGGATTAGGAGTTTCAGTATTCAATCTGATCACAGTACAAGGATTAGGAGTTTCAGTATTCACTCTGATCACTGTACCAGGATTAGGAATTTCAGTATTCACTCTGATCACAGTATCAGGATTAGGTTTTCAGTATTCACTCTGGTCACAGTATCTGGATTAGGAGTTTCAGTATTCACTCTGATCACAGTACCAGGATTAGGAGTTTCAGTATTCACTCTGATCACAGTAACATGATTAGGAGTTTCAGTATTCACTCTGATCACAGTACCAGGATTAGGAGTTTCAGTATTCACTCTGATCACAGTACCAGGATTAGGAGTTTCAGTATTCATTCTGATCACAGTACCAGGATTATGAGTTTCAGTATTCACTCTGATCACAGTGTCAGGATTAGGAGATTCAGTATTCACTCTGCTCACAGTATCTGGATTAGGAGTTTCAGTATTCAATCTGCTCACAGAATTCGGATTAGGAATTTCAGTATTCACTCTGATCACAGTATCAGGATCGGAGATTCAGTATTCACTCTGATCACAGTGTCAGGGTTGAAAAGTTTCAGAATTCAATCTGCTCACAGTACCAGGATTAGGAGTTTCAGTATTCACTCTGATCACAGTACCAGGATTAGGAGTTCCAGTATTCACTCTGGTCACAGTATCTGGATTAGGAGTTTCAGTATTCACTCTGATCACAGTATCAGGGTTAGGAGTTTCACTATTCACTCTGATCACAGTACCAGGATTAGGAGTTTCAGTATTCACTCTGATCACAGTACCAGGATTAGGAGTTTCAGTATTCACTCTGGTCACAGTACCAGGTTTAGGAGTTTCAGTATTCACTCTGATCACAGTACCAGGATTAGGAGTTTCAGTATTCACTCTGGTCACAGTACCAGGATTAGGAGTTTCAGTATTCACTCTGATCACTTTACCAGGATTAGGAGTTTCAGCATTCACTCTGATCACAGTATCAGGATTAGGAGTTTCAGTATTCACTCTGATCAGAGTACCAGGATTAGGAGTTTCAGTGTTCACTCTGATCACAGTATCAGGATTAGGAGTTTCAGTATTCACTCTGATCACAGTAATCAGGATTAGGAGTTTCAGTATTCACTCTGGTCACAGTACCAGGATTAGGAGTTTCAGTATTCACTCTGATCACAGTATCAGGATTAGGAGTTTCAGTATTCACTCTGATCACAGTACCAGGATTAGGAGTTTCAGTATTCACTCTGATCAAAGTGTCAGGATTAGGTGTTTCAGTATTCACTCTGATCACAGTACCAGGATTAGGATTTTCAGTATTCACTCTGATCACAGTACCAGGATTAGGAGTTTCAGTATTCACTCTGATCACAGTACCAGGATTTGGAGTTTCAGTGTTCACTCTGGTCACAGTGTCTGGATTAGGAGTTTCAGTATTCACTCTGATCACAGTATCAAGGTTAGGAGTTTCAGTATTCACTCTGATCACAGTACCAGGATTAGGAGTTTCAGTATTCACTCTGATCACAGGACCAGGATTAGGAGTTTCAGTATTCACTCTGATCACAGTATCTGGATTAGGAGTTTCAGTATTCACTCTGATCACAGTATCAGGATTAGGAGTTTCAGTTTTCACCCTGATCACAGTGTCAGGGTTGAAAAGTTGCAGAATTCAATCTGCTCACAGTACCAGGATTAGGAGTTTCAGTATTCACTCTGATCACAGTAACAGAATTAGGAGTTTCAGTATTCACTCTGGTCACAGTATCTGGATTAGGAGTTTCAGTAATCACTCTGATCACAGTATCAGGATTAGGAGTTTCAGTATTCACTCTGGTCACAGTAATCAGGATTAGGAGTTTCAGTATTCATTCTGATCACAGTACCAGGATTAGGAGTTTCAGTGTTCACTCTGATCACATTATCAGGATTAGGAGTTTCAGTATTCACTCTGATCACAGTATCATGATTAGGAGTTTCAATATTCCCTCTGATCACAGTATCAGAGTTAGAACTGTCAGTATTCACTCTGATCACAGTACCAGGTTTAGAAGTTTCAGTATTCATTCTGGTCGCAGTACCAGGATTAGGAGTTTCAGCATTCATTCTGGTCACAGTACCAGGATTAGGAGTTTCAGTATTCACTCTGATCACAGTACCAGGACTAGGAGTTTCAGTATTCACTCTGATCACAGTATCAGGATTAGGAGTTTCAGTATTCACTCGTGTCACAGTACCAGGATTAGGAGTTTCAGTATTCACTCTGATCACAATACCAGGATTAGGAGTTTCAGTATTCACTCTGGTCACAGTTTCTGGATTAGGAGTTTCTGTATTCACTCTGGTCACAGTATCTGGATTAGGAGTTTCAGTATTCTCTCTGGTCACAGAATTAGGTTTAGAAGTTTCAGTGTTCTCTCTGGTCACAGTGTCAGGATTAGGAGATTCAGTATTCACTCTGCTCACAGTATCTGGATTAGGAGTTTCAGTATTCACTCTGCTCAAAGAATTCGGATTAGGAATTTCAGTATTCCCTCTGATCACAGTATCAGGATCGGAGTTTCAGTATTCACTCTGATCACAGTGTCAGGGTTGAAAAGTTTCAGAATTCAATCTGCTCACAGTACCAGGATTAGGAGTTTCAGTATTCACTCTGATCACAGTACCAGGATTAGGAGTTCCAGTATTCACTCTGGTCACAGTATCTGGATTAGGAGTTTCAGTATTCACTCTGATCACAGTATCAGGGTTAGGAGTTTCAGTATTCACTCTGATCACAGTACCAGGATTAGGAGTTTCAGTATTCACTCTGATCACAGTACCAGGATTAGCAGTTTCAGTATTCACTCTGGTCACAGTACCAGGATTAGGAGTTTCAGTATTCACTCTGATCACAGTACCAGGATTAGGAGTTTCAGTATTCACTCTGATCAGAGTACCAGGATTAGGAGTTTCAGTGTTCACTCTGATCACAGTATCAGGATTAGGAGTTTCAGTATTCTCTCTGATCACAGTAATCAGGATTAGGAGTTTCAGTATTCACACTGGTCACAGTACCAGGATTAGGAGTTTCAGTGTTCACTCTGATCACAGTACCAGGATTAGGAGTTTCAGTATTCACTCTGATCACAGTATCAGGATTAGGAGTTTCAGTATTCACTCTGATCACAGTACCAGGATTAGGAGTTTCAGCATTCACTCTGATCACAGTATCAGGATTAGGAGTTTCAGTATTCACTCTGATCAGAGTACCAGGATTAGGAGTTTCAGTGTTCACTCTGATCACAGTATCAGGATTAGGAGTTTCAGTATTCACTCTGATCACAGTACCAGGATTAGGAGTTTCAGTGTTCACTCTGGTCACAGTTTATGGATTAGGAGTTTCAGTATTCACTCTGATCACAGTATCAAGGTTAGGAGTTTCAGTATTCACTCTGATCACAGTACCAGGATTAGGAGTTTCAGTATTCACTCTGGTCATAGTACCAGGATTAGGAGTTTCAGTATTCACTCTGCTCACAGTACCAGGATTAGGAGTTTCAGTATTCATTCTGGTCACAGTACCAGGATTCCTAGTTTCAGTATTCACTCTGCTCACAGTACCAGGATTAGGAGTTTCACTATTCATTCTGGTCACAGTACCAGGATGAGGAGTTTCAGTATTCACTCTGATCACAGTACAAGGATTAGGAGTTTCAGACTTCATTCTGGTCACAGTACCAGGATTCGGAGTTTCAGTATTCACTCAGATCACAGTGTCAGGATTAGGATTTTCAGTATTCACTCTGATCACAGTACCAGGATTAGGAGGTTCAGTATTCACTCTGATCACAGTGTCAGGGTTGAAAAGATTCAGAATTCAATCTGCTCACAGTACCAGGATTAGGAGTTTCAGTATTCACTCTGATCACAGTACCAGGATTAGGAGTTTCAGTATTCACTCTGATCACAGTACCAGGATTAGGAGTTTCAGTATTCACTCTGGTCACAGTACGAGGATTACGAGTTTCAGTGTTCACTCTGGTCACAGTATCTGGATAAGGAGTTTTAGTATTCACTCTGATCACAGTACCAGGATTAGGAGTTTCAGTATTCACTCTGATCACAGTACCAGGATTAGGAGTTTCAGTATTCACTCTGATCACAGTACCAGGATTAGAAGTTTCAGTATTCACTCTGATCACAGTACCAGGATTAGGAGTTTCAGTATTCACTCTGGTCACAGTAATCAGGATTAGGAGTTTCAGTATTCACTCTGATCACAGTACCAGGATTAGGAGTTTCAGTATTCACTCTGATCACAGCACCATGATTAGGAGTTTCAGTATTCACTCTGATCACAGTATCAGAATTAGGAGTTTCAGTATTCACTCTGATCACAGTATCACGATTAGGATTTTCAGTATTCACTCTGGTCACAGTAATCAGGATTAGGAGTTTCAGTATTCACTCTGATCACAGTATCTGGATTAGGAGTTTCAGTATTCAGTCTGATCACAGTATCAGGATTAGGAGTTTCAGTATTCACTCTGATCACAGTATCAGGATTAGGAGTTTCAGTATTCACTCTGGTCACAGTATCTGGATTAGGAGTTTCAGTATTCACTCTGATCACACTATCAGGATTAGGAGTTTCAGTATTCACTCTGATCACAGTATCAGGATTAGGAGTTTCAGTATTCACTCTGATCACAGTATCAAGATTAGGAGTTTCAGTATTCACTCTGGTCACAGTACCAGGATTAGGAGTTTCAGTATTCACTCTGCTCACAGTACCAGGATTAGGAGTTTCAGTATTCATTCTGGTCACAGTACCAGGATTAGGAGTTTCAGTATTCACTCTGATCACAGTACCAGGATTAGGATGTTCAGTATTCATTCTGGTCACAGTACCAGGATTAGGAGTTTCAGTATTCACTCTGATCACAGTGTCAGGATTAGGAGTTTCAGTATTCACTCTGATCACAGTACCAGGATTATGAGTTTCATTATTCACTCTGATCACAGTATCAGGATTAGGAATTTCAGTATTCACTCTGATCACAGTGCCAGGATTAGGAATTTCAGTATTCACTCTGATCACAGTATCTGGATTAGGAGTTTCAGTATTCACTCTGATCACAGTACCAGGATTAGGAATTTCAGTTTTCACTCTGATCACAGTACCAGGATTAGGAGTTTCAGTATTCTCTCTGATCACAGTATCATGATTAGGAGTTTCAGTATTCACTCTGATCACAGTACCAGGATTAGGAGTTTCAGTATTCCCTCTGATCACAGTACCAGGATTAGGAGTTTCAGTATTCACTCTGATCACAGTACCAGGATTAGGAGTTTCAGTATTCACTCTGATCACAGTGTCAGGATTAGGAAATTCAGTATTCACTCTGGTCACAGTATCTGTATTAGGAGTTTCAGTATTCACTCTGCTCACACAATTCGGATTAGGAATTTCAGTATTCACTCTGATCACAGTATCAGGATCGGAGTTTCAGTATTCACACTGATCACAGTGTCAGGGTTGAAAAGTTTCAGAATTCAATCTGCTCACAGTTCCAGGATTAGGAGTTTCAGTATTCACTCTGATCACAGTACCAGGATTAGGAGTTTCAGTATTCACTCTGGTCACAGTACCAGGATTAGGAGTTTCAGTATTCACTCTGATCACAGTACCAGGATTAGGAGTTTCAGTATTCACTCTGATCACAGTATCAGGATTAGGAGTTTCAGTATTCACTCTGATCACAGTACCAGGATTAGAAGTTTCAGGATTCACTCTGATCACAGTATCAGGATTAGGAGTTTCAGTATTCACTCTGATCACAGTGCCAGGATTTGGAGTTTCAGTATTCATTCTGATCACAGTATCAGGATTAGGAGTTTCAGTATTCACTCTGCTCACAGTACCAGGATTAGGAGTTTCAATATTCACTCTGATCACAGTATCAGGATTAGGAGTTTCAGTATTCACTCTGATCACAGTATCAGGATTAGGAGTTTCAGTATTCACTCTGATCACAGTACCAGGATTAGGAGTTTCAGTATTCACTCTGATCACAGTACCAGGATTAGGAGTTTCAGTATTCACTCTGATCACAGTACCAGGATTAGGAGTTTCAGTAATCACTCTGGTCACAGTATCTGGATTAGGAGTTTCAGTATTCACTCTGATCACAGTATCAGGATTAGGAGTTTCAGTATTCACTCTGCTCACAGTGTCAGGATTAGGAGTTTCAGTATTCACTCTGGTCACAGTATCTGGATTAGGAGTTTCAGTATTCACTCTGATCACAGTATCTGGATTAGGAGTATCAGTATTCACTCTGATCACAGTGTCAGGATTAGGAGTTTCAGTATTCACTCTGATCACAGTATCTGGATTAGGAGTTTCAGTATTCAATCTGATCACAGTACAAGGATTAGGAGTTTCAGTATTCACTCTGATCACTGTACCAGGATTAGGAATTTCAGTATTCACTCTGATCACAGTATCAGGATTAGATTTTCAGTATTCACTCTGGTCACAGTATCTGGATTAGGAGTTTCAGTATTCACTCTGATCACAGTACCAGGATTAGGAGTTTCAGTATTCACTCTGATCACAGTAACATGATTAGGAGTTTCAGTATTCACTCTGATCACAGTACCAGGATTAGGAGTTTCAGTATTCACTCTGATCACAGTACCAGGATTAGGAGTTTCAGTATTCACTCTGATCACAGTACCAGGATTATGAGTTTCAGTATTCACTCTGATCACAGTGTCAGGATTAGGAGATTCAGTATTCACTCTGCTCACAGTATCTGGATTAGGAGTTTCAGTATTCACTCTGCTCACAGAATTCGGATTAGGAATTTCAGTATTCACTCTGATCACAGTATCAGGATCGGAGATTCAGTATTCACTCTGATCACAGTGTCAGGGTTGAAAAGTTTCAGAATTCAATCTGCTCACAGTACCAGGATTAGGAGTTTCAGTATTCACTCTGATCACAGTACCAGGATTAGGAGTTCCAGTATTCACTCTGATCACAGTATCTGGATTAGGAGTTTCAGTATTCACTCTGATCACAGTATCAGGGTTAGGAGTTTCACTATTCACTCTGATCACAGTACCAGGATTAGGAGTTTCAGTATTCACTCTGATCACAGTACCAGGATTAGGAGTTTCAGTATTCACTCTGGTCTCAGTGCCAGGATTTGGAGTTTCAGTATTCACTCTGATCACAGTACCAGGATTAGGAATTTCAGTATTCACTCTGATCACAGTATCAGGATCGGAGTTTCAGTATTCACACTGATCACAGTGTCAGGGTTGAAAAGTTTCAGAATTCAATCTGCTCACAGTTCCAGGATTAGGAGTTTCAGTATTCACTCTGATCACAGTACCAGGATTAGGAGTTTCAGTATTCACTCTGGTCACAGTACCAGGATTAGGAGTTTCAGTATTCACTCTGATCACAGTACCAGGATTAGGAGTTTCAGTATTCACTCTGATCACAGTATCAGGATTAGGAGTTTCAGTATTCACTCTGATCACAGTACCAGGATTAGGAGTTTCAGTATTCACTCTGATCACAGTATCAGGATTAGGAGTTTCAGTATTCACTCTGATCACAGTGCCAGGATTTGGAGTTTCAGTATTCACTCTGATCACAGTATCAGGATTAGGAGTTTCAGTATTCACTCTGCTCACAGTACCAGGATTAGGAGTTTCAGCATTCACTCTGATCACAGTATCAGGATTAGGAGTTTCAGTATTCACTCTGATCACAGTATCAGGATTAGGAGTTTCAGTATTCACTCTGATCACAGTACCAGGATTAGGAGTTTCAGTATTCACTCTGATCACAGTACCAGGATTAGCAGTTTCAGTATTCACTCTGATCACAGTACCAGGATTAGGAGTTTCAGTAATCACTCTGGTCACAGTATCTGGATTAGGAGTTTCAGTATTCACTCTGATCACAGTATCAGGGTTAGGAGTTTCAGTATTCACTCTGATCACAGTACCAGGATTAGGAGTTTCAGTATTCACTCTGGTCACAGTATCTGGATTAGGAGTTTCAGTATTCACTCTGATCACAGTATCTGGATTAGGAGTATCAGTATTCACTCTGATCACAGTGTCAGGATTAGGAGTTTCAGTATTCACTCTGATCACAGTATCTGGATAAGGAGTTTCAGTATTCAATCTGATCACAGTCCAAGGATTAGGAGTTTCAGTATTCACTCTGATCACTGTACCAGGATTAGGAATTTCAGTATTCACTCTGATCACAGTATCAGGATTAGGTTTTCAGTATTCACTCTGGTCACAGTATCTGGATTAGGAGTTTCAGTATTCACTCTGATCACAGTACCAGGATTAGGAGTTTCAGTATTCACTCTGATCACAGTAACATGATTAGGAGTTTCAGTATTCACTCTGATCACAGTACCAGGATTAGGAGTTTCAGTATTCACTCTGATCACAGTACCAGGATTAGGAGTTTCAGTATTCACTCTGATCACAGTACCAGGATTATGAGTTTCAGTATTCACTCTGATCACAGTGTCAGGATTAGGAGATTCAGTATTCACTCTGCTCACAGTATCTGGATTAGGAGTTTCAGTATTCACTCTGCTCACAGAATTCGGATTAGGAATTTCAGTATTCACTCTGATCACAGTATCAGGATCGGAGATTCAGTATTCACTCTGATCACAGTGTCAGGGTTGAAAAGTTTCAGAATTCAATCTGCTCACAGTACCTGGATTAGGAGTTTCAGTATTCACTCTGATCACAGTACCAGGATTAGGAGTTTCAGTATTCACTCTGATCACAGTATCAGGGTTAGGAGTTTCACTATTCACTCTGATCACAGTACCAGGATTAGGAGTTTCAGTATTCACTCTGATCACAGTACCAGGATTAGGAGTTTCAGTATTCACTCTGGTCACAGTACCAGGATTAGGAGTTTCAGTATTCACTCTGATCACAGTACCAGGATTAGGAGTTTCAGTATTCACTCTGGTCACAGTACCAGGATTAGGAGTTTCAGTATTCACTCTGATCACTTTCCCAGGATTAGGAGTTTCAGCATTCACTCTGATCACAGTATCAGGATTAGGAGTTTCAGTATTCACTCTGATCAGAGTACAAGGATTAGGAGTTTCAGTGTTCACTCTGATCACAGTATCAGGATTAGGAGTTTCAGTATTCACTCTGATCACAGTAATCAGGATTAGGAGTTTCAGTATTCACTCTGGTCACAGTACCAGGATTAGGAGTTTCAGTATTCACTCTGATCACAGTATCAGGATTAGGAGTTTCAGTATTCACTCTGATCACAGTACCAGGATTAGGAGTTTCAGTATTCACTCTGATCAAAGTGTCAGGATTAGGTGTTTCAGTATTCACTCTGATCACAGTACCAGGATTAGGATTTTCAGTATTCACTCTGATCACAGTACCAGGATTAGGAGTTTCAGTATTCACTCTGATCACAGTACCAGGATTTGGAGTTTCAGTGTTCACTCTGGTCACAGTGTCTGGATTAGGAGTTTCAGTATTCACTCTGATCACAGTATCAAGGTTAGGAGTTTCAGTATTCACTCTGATCACAGTACCAGGATTAGGAGTTTCAGTATTCACTCTGATCACAGGACCAGGATTAGGAGTTTCAGTATTCACTCTGATCACAGTATCTGGATTAGGAGTTTCAGTATTCACTCTGATCACAGTATCAGGATTAGGAGTTTCAGTATTCACCCTGATCACAGTGTCAGGGTTGAAAAGTTGCAGAATTCAATCTGCTCACAGTACCAGGATTAGGAGTTTCAGTATTCACTCTGATCACAGTAACAGAATTAGGAGTTTCAGTATTCACTCTGGTCACAGTATCTGGATTAGGAGTTTCAGTAATCACTCTGATCACAGTATCAGGATTAGGAGTTTCAGTATTCACTCTGGTCACAGTAATCAGGATTAGGAGTTTCAGTATTCATTCTGATCACAGTACCAGGATTAGGAGTTTCAGTGTTCACTCTGATCACATTATCAGGATTAGGAGTTTCAGTATTCACTCTGATCACAGTATCATGATTAGGAGTTTCAATATTCCCTCTGATCACAGTATCAGAGTTAGAACTGTCAGTATTCACTCTGATCACAGTACCAGGATTAGAAGTTTCAGTATTCATTCTGATCGCAGTACCAGGATTAGGAGTTTCAGCATTCATTCTGGTCACAGTACCAGGATTAGAAGTTTCAGTATTCACTCTGATCACAGTATCACGATTAGGATTTTCAGAATTCACTCTGGTCACAGTAATCAGGATTAGGAGTTTCAGTATTCACTCTGATCACAGTATCTGGATTAGGAGTTTCAGTATTCAGTCTGATCACAGTATCAGGATTAGGAGTTTCAGTATTCACTCTGGTCACAGTATCTGGATTAGGAGTTTCAGTATTCACTCTGATCACACTATCAGGATTAGGAGTTTCAGTATTCACTCTGATCACAGGATCAGGATTAGGAGTTTCAGTATTCACTCTGATCACAGTATCAAGATTAGGAGTTTCAGTATTCACTCTGGTCACAGTACCAGGATTAGGAGTTTCAGTATTCACTCTGCTCACAGTACCAGGATTAGGAGTTTCAGTATTCATTCTGGTCACAGTACCAGGATTAGGAGTTTCAGTATTCACTCTGATCACAGTACCAGGATTAGGATGTTCAGTATTCATTCTGGTCACAGTACCAGGATTAGGAGTTTCAGTATTCACTCTGATCACAGTGTCAGGATTAGGAGTTTCAGTATTCACTCTGATCACAGTACCAGGATTATGAGTTTCATTATTCACTCTGATCACAGTATCAGGATTAGGAGTTTCAGTATTCACTCTGATCACAGTGCCAGGATTAGGAATTTCAGTTTTCACTCTGATCACAGTACCAGGATTAGGAGTTTCAGTATTCACTCTGATCACAGTATCTGGATTAGGAGTTTCAGTATTCACTCTGATCACAGTATCAGGGTTAGGAGTTTCAGTATTCACTCTGATCACAGTACCAGGATTAGGAGTTTCAGTATTCACTCTGGTCACAGTATCTGGATTAGGAGTTTCAGTATTCACTCTGATCACAGTACCAGGATTAGGAGTTTCAGTATTCTCTCTGATCACAGTATCATGATTAGGAGTTTCAGTATTCACTCTGATCACAGTAACAGGATTAAGAGTTTCAGTATTCCCTCTGATCACAGTACCAGGATTAGGAGTTTCAGTATTCACTCTGATCACAGTACCAGGATTAGGAGTTTCAGTATTCGCTCTGATCACAGTGTCAGGATTAGGAGTTTCAGTATTCACTCTGGTCACAGTATCTGTATTAGGAGTTTCAGTATTCACTCTGCTCACACAATTCGGATTAGGAATTTCAGTATTCACTCTGATCACAGTATCAGGATCGGAGTTTCAGTATTCACACTGATCACAGTGTCAGGGTTGAAAAGTTTCAGAATTCAATCTGCTCACAGTTCCAGGATTAGGAGTTTCAGTATTCACTCTGATCACAGTACCAGGATTAGGAGTTTCAGTATTCTCTCTGATCACAGTATCATGATTAGGAGTTTCAGTATTCACTCTGATCACAGTACCAGGATTAGGAGTTTCAGTATTCCCTCTGATCACAGTACCAGGATTAGGAGTTTCAGTATTCACTCTGATCACAGTACCAGGATTAGGAGTTTCAGTATTCGCTCTGATCACAGTGTCAGGATTAGGAGTTTCAGTATTCACTCTGGTCACAGTATCTGTATTAGGAGTTTCAGTATTCACTCTGATCACAGTACCAGGATTAGGAGTTTCAGTATTCCCTCTGATCACAGTACCAGGATTAGGAGTTTCAGTATTCACTCTGATCACAGTACCAGGATTAGGAGTTTCAGTATTCCCTCTGATCACAGTACCAGGATTAGGAGTTTCAGTATTCACTCTGATCACAGTATCTGGATTAGGAGTTTCAGTATTCACTCTGATCACAGTATCAGGATCGGAGTTTCAGTATTCACACTGATCACAGTGTCAGGGTTGAAAAGTTTCAGAATTCAATCTGCTCACAGTTCCAGGATTAGGAGTTTCAGTATTCACTCTGATCACAGTCCCAGGATTAGGAGTTTCAGTATTCACTCTGGTCACAGTACCAGGATTAGGAGTTTCAGTATTCACTCTGATCACAGTACCAGGATTAGGAGTTTCAGTATTCACTCTGATCACAGTATCAGGATTAGGAGTTTCAGTATTCACTCTGATCACAGTACCAGGATTAGGAGTTTCAGTATTCACTCTGATCACAGTATCAGGATTAGGAGTTTCAGTATTCACTCTGATCACAGTGCCAGGATTTGGAGTTTCAGTATTCACTCTGATCACAGTATCAGGATTAGGAGTTTCAGTATTCACTCTGCTCACAGTACCAGGATTAGGAGTTTCAGTATTCACTCTGATCACAGTATCAGGATTAGGAGTTTCAGTATTCACTCTGATCACAGTATCAGGATTAGGAGTTTCAGTATTCACTCTGATCACAGTACCAGGATTAGGAGTTTCAGTATTCACTCTGATCACAGTACCAGGATTAGGAGTTTCAGTATTCACTCTGATCACAGTACCAGGATTAGGAGTTTCAGTAATCACTCTGGTCACAGTATCTGGATTAGGAGTTTCAGTATTCACTCTGATCACAGTATCAGGGTTAGGAGTTTCAGTATTCACTCTGATCACAGTACCAGGATTAGGAGTTTCAGTATTCACTCTGGTCACAGTATCTGGATTAGGAGTTTCAGTATTCACTCTGATCACAGTATCTGGATTAGGAGTATCAGTATTCACTCTGATCACAGTGTCAGGATTAGGAGTTTCAGTATTCACTCTGATCACAGTATCTGGATTAGGAGTTTCAGTATTCAATCTGATCACAGTACAAGGATTAGGAGTTTCAGTATTCACTCTGATCACTGTACCAGGATTAGGAATTTCAGTATTCACTCTGATCACAGTATCAGGATTAGGTTTTCAGTATTCACTCTGGTCACAGTATCTGGATTAGGAGTTTCAGTATTCACTCTGATCACAGTACCAGGATTAGGAGTTTCAGTATTCACTCTGATCACAGTAACATGATTAGGAGTTTCAGTATTCACTCTGATCACAGTACCAGGATTAGGAGTTTCAGTATTCACTCTGATCACAGTACCAGGATTAGGAGTTTCAGTATTCACTCTGATCACAGTACCAGGATTATGAGTTTCAGTATTCACTCTGATCACAGTGTCAGGATTAGGAGATTCAGTATTCACTCTGCTCACAGTATCTGGATTAGGAGTTTCAGTATTCACTCTGCTCACAGAATTCGGATTAGGAATTTCAGTATTCACTCTGATCACAGTATCAGGATCGGAGATTCAGTATTCACTCTGATCACAGTGTCAGGGTTGAAAAGTTTCAGAATTCAATCTGCTCACAGTACCAGGATTAGGAGTTTCAGTATTCACTCTGATCACAGTACCAGGATTAGGAGTTCCAGTATTCACTCTGGTCACAGTATCTGGATTAGGAGTTTCAGTATTCACTCTGATCACAGTATCAGGGTT
This sequence comes from Chiloscyllium plagiosum, assembly GCF_037043375.1. Classification (NCBI taxonomy): domain Eukaryota; kingdom Metazoa; phylum Chordata; class Chondrichthyes; order Orectolobiformes; family Hemiscylliidae; genus Chiloscyllium; species Chiloscyllium plagiosum. Next base: position 48,490,720 of record NW_028270174.1, read on the forward strand.
AGGAGTTTCACTATTCACTCTGATCACAGTACCAGGATTAGGAGTTTCAGTACTCACTCTGATCACAGTACCAGGATTAGGAGTTTCAGTATTCACTCTGGTCACAGTGCCAGGATTTGGAGTTTCAGTATTCACTCTGATCACAGTACCAGGATTAGGAATTTCAGTATTCACTCTGATCACAGTATCAGGATCGGAGTTTCAGTATTCACACTGATCACAGTGTCAGGGTTGAAAAGTTTCAGAATTCAATCTGCTCACAGTTCCAGGATTAGGAGTTTCAGTATTCACTCTGATCACAGTACCAGGATTAGGAGTTTCAGTATTCACTCTGGTCACAGTACCAGGATTAGGAGTTTCAGTATTCACTCTGATCACAGTACCAGGATTAGGAGTTTCAGTATTCACTCTGATCACAGTATCAGGATTAGGAGTTTCAGTATTCACTCTGATCACAGTACCAGGATTAGGAGTTTCAGTATTCACTCTGATCACAGTATCAGGATTAGGAGTTTCAGTATTCACTCTGAACACAGTGCCAGGATTTGGAGTTTCAGTATTCACTCTGATCACAGTATCAGGATTAGGAGTTTCAGTATTCACTCTGCTCACAGTACCAGGATTAGGAGTTTCAGTATTCACTCTGATCACAGTATCAGGATTAGGAGTTTCAGTATTCACTCTGATCACAGTATCAGGATTAGGAGTTTCAGTATTCACTCTGATCACAGTACCAGGATTAGGAGTTTCAGTATTCACTCTGATCACAGTACCAGGATTAGGAGTTTCAGTATTCACTCTGATCACAGTACCAGGATTAGGAGTTTCAGTAATCACTCTGGTCACAGTATCTGGATTAGGAGTTTCAGTATTCACTCTGATCACAGTATCAGGGTTAGGAGTTTCAGTATTCACTCTGATCACAGGACCAGGATTAGGAGTTTCAGTATTCACTCTGGTCACAGTATCTGGATTAGGAGTTTCAGTATTCACTCTGATCACAGTATCTGGATTAGGAGTATCAGTATTCACTCTGATCACAGTGTCAGGATTAGGAGTTTCAGTATTCACTCTGATCACAGTATCTGGATTAGGAGTTTCAGTATTCAAACTGATCACAGTACAAGGATTAGGAGTTTCAGAATTCACTCTGATCACTGTACCAGGATTAGGAATTTCAGTATTCACTCTGATCACAGTATCAGGATTAGGTTTTCAGTATTCACTCTGGTCACAGTATCTGGATTAGGAGTTTCAGTATTCACTCTGATCACAGTACCAGGATTAGGAGTTTCAGTATTCACTCTGATCACAGTAACATGATTAGGAGTTTCAGTATTCACTCTGATCACAGTACCAGGATTAGGAGTTTCAGTATTCACTCTGATCACAGTACCAGGATTAGGAGTTTCAGTATTCACTATGATCACAGTACCAGGATTATGAGTTTCAGTATTCACTCTGATCACAGTGTCAGGATTAGGAGATTCAGTATTCACTCTGCTCACAGTATCTGGATTAGGAGTTTCAGTATTCACTCTGCTCACAGAATTCGGATTAAGAATTTCAGTATTCACTCTGATCACAGTATCAGGATCGGACATTCAGTATTCACTCTGATCACAGTGTCAGGGTTGAAAAGTTTCAGAATTCAATCTGCTCACAGTACCAGGATTAGGAGTTTCAGTATTCACTCTGATCACAGTACCAGGATTAGGAGTTCCAGTATTCACTCTGGTCACAGTATCTGGATTAGGAGTTTCAGTATTCACTCTGATCACAGTATCAGGGTTAGGAGTTTCACTATTCACTCTGATCACAGTACCAGGATTAGGAGTTTCAGTATTCACTCTGATCACAGTACCAGGATTAGGAGTTTCAGTATTCACTCTGGTCACAGTGCCAGGATTTGGAGTTTCAGTATTCACTCTGATCACAGTACCAGGATTAGGAATTTCAGTATTCACTCTGATCACAGTATCAGGATCGGAGTTTCAGTATTCACACTGATCACAGTGTCAGGGTTGAAAAGTTTCAGAATTCAATCTGCTCACAGTACCAGGATTAGGAGTTTCAGTATTCACTCTGGTCACAGTACCAGGATTAGGAGTTTCAGTATTCACTCTGATCACAGTACCAGGATTAGGAGTTTCAGTATTCACTCTGGTCACAGTACCAGGATTAGGAGTTTCAGTATTCACTCTGATCACAGTACTAGGATTAGGAGTTTCAGTATTCACTCTGATCACAGTATCAGGATGAGGAGTTTCAGTATTCACTCTGATCACAGTGCCAGGATTTGGAGTTTCAGTATTCACTCTGATCACAGTATCAGGATTAGGAGTTTCAGTATTCACTCTGCTCACAGTACCAGGATTAGGAGTTTCAGTATTCACTCTGATCACAGTATCAGGATTAGGAGTTTCAGTATTCACTCTGATCACAGTATCAGGATTAGGAGTTTCAGTATTCACTCTGATCACAGTACCAGGATTAGGAGTTTCAGTATTCACTCTGATCACAGTACCAGGATTAGGAGTTTCAGTATTCACTCTGATCACAGTACCAGGATTAGGAGTTTCAGTAATCACTCTGGTCACAGTATCTGGATTAGGAGTTTCAGTATTCACTCTGATCACAGTATCAGGGTTAGGAGTTTCAGTATTCACTCTGATCACAGTACCAGGATTAGGAGTTTCAGTATTCACTCTGGTCACAGTATCTGGATTAGGAGTTTCAGTATTCACTCTGATCACAGTATCTGGATTAGGAGTATCAGTATTCACTCTGATCACAGTGTCAGGATTAGGAGTTTCAGTATTCACTCTGATCACAGTATCTGGATTAGGAGTTTCAGTATTCAATCTGATCACAGTACAAGGATTAGGAGTTTCAGTATTCACTCTGATCACTGTACCAGGATTAGGAATTTCAGTATTCACTCTGATCACAGTATCAGGATTAGGTTTTCAGTATTCACTCTGGTCACAGTATCTGGATTAGGAGTTTCAGTATTCACTCTGATCACAGTACCAGGATTAGGAGTTTCAGTATTCACTCTGATCACAGTAACATGATTAGGAGTTTCAGTATTCACTCTGATCACAGTACCAGGATTAGGAGTTTCAGTATTCACTCTGATCACAGTACCAGGATTAGGAGTTTCAGTATTCATTCTGATCACAGTACCAGGATTATGAGTTTCAGTATTCACTCTGATCACAGTGTCAGGATTAGGAGATTCAGTATTCACTCTGCTCACAGTATCTGGATTAGGAGTTTCAGTATTCAATCTGCTCACAGAATTCGGATTAGGAATTTAAGTATTCACTCTGATCACAGTATCAGGATCGGAGATTCAGTATTCACTCTGATCACAGTGTCAGGGTTGAAAAGTTTCAGAATTCAATCTGCTCACAGTACCAGGATTAGGAGTTTCAGTATTCACTCTGATCACAGTACCAGGATTAGGAGTTCCAGTATTCACTCTGGTCACAGTATCTGGATTAGGAGTTTCAGTATTCACTCTGATCACAGTATCAGGGTTAGGAGTTTCACTATTCACTCTGATCACAGTACCAGGATTAGGAGTTTCAGTATTCACTCTGATCACAGTACCAGGATTGGGAGTTTCAGTATTCACTCTGGTCACAGTACCAGGATTAGGAGTTTCAGTATTCACTCTGATCACAGTACCAGGATTAGGAGTTTCAGTATTCACTCTGGTCACAGTACCAGGATTAGGAGTTTCAGTATTCACTCTGATCACTTTACCAGGATTAGGAGTTTCAGCATTCACTCTGATCACAGTATCAGGATTAGGAGTTTCAGTATTCACTCTGATCAGAGTACCAGGATTAGGAGTTTCAGTGTTCACTCTGATCACAGTATCAGGATTAGGAGTTTCAGTATTCACTCTGATCACAGTAATCAGGATTAGGAGTTTCAGTATTCACTCTGGTCACAGTACCAGGATTAGGAGTTTCAGTATTCACTCTGATCACAGTATCAGGATTAGGAGTTTCAGTATTCACTCTGATCACAGTACCAGGATTAGGAGTTTCAGTATTCACTCTGATCAAAGTGTCAGGATTAGGTGTTTCAGTATTCACTCTGATCACAGTACCAGGATTAGGATTTTCAGTATTCACTCTGATCACAGTACCAGGATTAGGAGTTTCAGTATTCACTCTGATCACAGTACCAGGATTTGGAGTTTCAGTGTTCACTCTGGTCACAGTGTCTGGATTAGGAGTTTCAGTATTCACTCTGATCACAGTATCAAGGTTAGGAGTTTCAGTATTCACTCTGATCACAGTACCAGGATTAGGAGTTTCAGTATTCACTCTGATCACAGGACCAGGATTAGGAGTTTCAGTATTCACTCTGATCACAGTATCTGGATTAGGAGTTTCAGTATTCACTCTGATCACAGTATCAGGATTAGGAGTTTCAGTTTTCACCCTGATCACAGTGTCAGGGTTGAAAAGTTGCAGAATTCAATCTGCTCACAGTACCAGGATTAGGAGTTTCAGTATTCACTCTGATCACAGTAACAGAATTAGGAGTTTCAGTATTCACTCTGGTCACAGTATCTGGATTAGGAGTTTCAGTAATCACTCTGATCACAGTATCAGGATTAGGAGTTTCAGTATTCACTCTGGTCACAGTAATCAGGATTAGGAGTTTCAGTATTCATTCTGATCACAGTACCAGGATTAGGAGTTTCAGTGTTCACTCTGATCACATTATCAGGATTAGGAGTTTCAGTATTCACTCTGATCACAGTATCATGATTAGGAGTTTCAATATTCCCTCTGATCACAGTATCAGAGTTAAAACTGTCAGTATTCACTCTGATCACAGTACCAGGATTAGAAGTTTCAGTATTCATTCTGGTCGCAGTACCAGGATTAGGAGTTTCAGCATTCATTCTGGTCACAGTACCAGGATTAGGAGTTTCAGTATTCACTCTGATCACAGTACCAGGACTAGGAGTTTCAGTATTCACTCTGATCACAGTATCAGGATTAGGAGTTTCAGTATTCACTCGTGTCACAGTACCAGGATTAGGAGTTTCAGTATTCACTCTGATCACAATACCAGGATTAGGAGTTTCAGTATTCACTCTGGTCACAGTTTCTGGATTAGGAGTTTCTGTATTCACTCTGGTCACAGTATCTGGATTAGGAGTTTCAGTATTCTCTCTGGTCACAGAATTAGGTTTAGAAGTTTCAGTGTTCTCTCTGGTCACAGTGTCAGGATTAGGAGATTCAGTATTCACTCTGCTCACAGTATCTGGATTAGGAGTTTCAGTATTCACTCTGCTCAAAGAATTCGGATTAGGAATTTCAGTATTCCCTCTGATCACAGTATCAGGATCGGAGTTTCAGTATTCACTCTGATCACAGTGTCAGGGTTGAAAAGTTTCAGAATTCAATCTGCTCACAGTACCAGGATTAGGAGTTTCAGTATTCACTCTGATCACAGTACCAGGATTAGGAGTTCCAGTATTCACTCTGGTCACAGTATCTGGATTAGGAGTTTCAGTATTCACTCTGATCACAGTATCAGGGTTAGGAGTTTCAGTATTCACTCTGATCACAGTACCAGGATTAGGAGTTTCAGTATTCACTCTGATCACAGTACCAGGATTAGGAGTTTCAGTATTCACTCTGGTCACAGTACCAGGATTAGGAGTTTCAGTATTCACTCTGATCACAGTACCAGGATTAGGAGTTTCAGTATTCACTCTGATCAGAGTACCAGGATTAGGAGTTTCAGTGTTCACTCTGATCACAGTATCAGGATTAGGAGTTTCAGTATTCTCTCTGATCACAGTAATCAGGATTAGGAGTTTCAGTATTCACACTGGTCACAGTACCAGGATTAGGAGTTTCAGTGTTCACTCTGATCACAGTACCAGGATTAGGAGTTTCAGTATTCACTCTGATCACAGTATCAGGATTAGGAGTTTCAGTATTCACTCTGATCACAGTACCAGGATTAGGAGTTTCAGCATTCACTCTGATCACAGTATCAGGATTAGGAGTTTCAGTATTCACTCTGATCAGAGTACCAGGATTAGGAGTTTCAGTGTTCACTCTGATCACAGTATCAGGATTAGGAGTTTCAGTATTCACTCTGATCACAGTACCAGGATTAGGAGTTTCAGTGTTCACTCTGGTCACAGTTTATGGATTAGGAGTTTCAGTATTCACTCTGATCACAGTATCAAGGTTAGGAGTTTCAGTATTCACTCTGATCACAGTACCAGGATTAGGAGTTTCAGTATTCACTCTGGTCATAGTACCAGGATTAGGAGTTTCAGTATTCACTCTGCTCACAGTACCAGGATTAGGAGTTTCAGTATTCATTCTGGTCACAGTACCAGGATTCCTAGTTTCAGTATTCACTCTGCTCACAGTACCAGGATTAGGAGTTTCACTATTCATTCTGGT